>NC_134235.1:64156383-64523883 GCF_965152275.1 Natator depressus | reverse complement strand
ACTGCGGTAGGTCGACTGCTGACGCTCCCCCATCGACTCCCCCTACGGTTCTCGCTCCGGTGGAGTACTAGAGGCGATAAATCGACCCCAGCTGGATCGATCGCTCCGGAGGTTAGTGTAGACGTGCCCTAAAAATGCCCATCTCTCTCCATGCATTGTGTAGGCAGCCTAGGCACTTAACCCAGGCTTTGCGTATCACAGTGTTGTTCCAGTGATTTTTGGTGCCTAAAAGTTAGGCATCATGACACTCAACATTGGAACACCTAAGAACCTTTATGGATCCAGGCCTTTGCCTTCTTTGGTATTTGTACAGAACAAGGTATGCTGCGGGCACTAATCAAAAGAAATAATAAGTAATAACATATATAAATATAATATGTGCTTTTTTAAACAAAACAGGATCATTTACATTGTCTTCTGGCACAGAACTCTGAAACCGTTTATTTCTACATATAATTTGATTCAAATCATTTCAGTAGAACAGGGGGAAAGAAATATTTTGGCTGAATTATGCCCTTTCTGTGGTATTTGAAAAAGCCCTTAATTTGAAGACCAATACTCCATAATTTATTCTAGTCACTTTAGTTATTTTAAGAAATCTGAGGTATTCAAATATGGAAAAAATTCTAAGGGCAAAATTCTATCCTTGAATGCACATATAGTGCATACATCTCCTACATCCTTCAATGGGGGTTCTACACAGGGATCCAAAGGTAGATTTTTGTCCCCAAGCACATACAAGTGTTCTTTTCAGAGCTATTTTGGTTTCCAGCTTTTTAAATGTGTGAGCTGATTTTTTTTTAAAATCACTAAAAAAATCTCTAAAATAATACTGTCTAGCCCCTAAAATCAAAGCTACACTTTTTCTGTTCTTTTAAACACAGTTGTTGATGCACCATCAGGTATAGCATTAACAGGATTATCTTAATGTTCTGAGGCTCTTTTGATGAACAACCATACCTCATGTGGGGACCTAAAATGGTGCCCTGAAAATCTAGCCCTCCACAGGATAGGAGTGGCAAACATATAACTTCACCAGTCTTCCCACCCACAACTACCTAACTCTATTATCCAACCCAACTTCCCTTACTCTAAACTACCTTGCAACAAGTGACTTACTCGCTCCCCCTAGGGGAAGTTAGGGAGAACAGAAGGAAATAAGAAGTAATGGGTAAGTCTACAGCTGTGTGTTAGGCCACTGGTGAACCGAAATCACTTTTTATTATGATGACCAGTGTTGTCCATTATTTCCTTGCACTCCCCCAGTCTGTGTGTAGCCATCTGTTGTCTCTTGTCTAATACTTAGATTGTGACTCTCTGAGGCAGGTCAGTGTTCTGTGTTTGTACAGTGCCCAGCACAATGGGGGCCTGATCCATGACTAGGACTCCAAGGTGTTACTGTAATATTAAGAATACACATAATAATAATATAGCAGGAAGAGGCATGGGAAGTTTTTATTAACACACAAACAGGATCAGTCTATCTATTGTACATCTAAAGTACCTATCACTATTGTGTTTTAGCAAAGATTAGACTGGCTCTGCACTGGGCCAAACACTTCTGATGGAGTTTAGGCACCTACAGGGTTCAGTGGCTGCTGAGCAGGGGTTTTGCGGATCACAGTGGCACCTAAAAGTGGGACTTAGGCATCTAAATCTGGGGGCTAGGTTCATAGGTACCTTCACGGATCAGGCCAACGTCCCTTCCCTGAGGAAATTATGTAAATACACCTTAATTACAATAGTATAAACAGTACTGCCAGTCCCAAGCCTTCAAAAATCATGAATTGGGCCCGCCCAAAATCTTGAGGTTGGATAAAAACATCATTAAATTTTAAACATAACACCTTTTATTTGCCTTCTGCCTTCAAGCCTTTAGGGTCATTTTGTTTTCTTTTGTTTTTTTCCAACCCTGAGGGCTAGAAACTTTTTTTTTTAAGAAAGCTGAGTTTGATGTAATCACCTGATTCCAGTAGTTGGGACTTTAAGAATAAACACAAAATATTGTGAGATTATTGATACAATTATGAGATTTGATCATACTGTATAAACAATTATTCTGTGTATAAATCATAAGTATTTTTCTTAAGAATTAGCATCAGGAGAGAAGCAACTAAAATGGTGTAACTTAGGAGGAGACCCTTTGCAGCTCCATTGATAGGCCCTCTCTAAATAATAAAGTAAAAATAACAATTTTACCATGAAGAAGATAAACAGAAAATCAGACCCAGTATATAGGAGAGGGATCCACTCACACTCTGCCAATAAGAGTTGTGAACTGCTGGGATGGGGGACAGGAATGATTTCCCAATGCAGCCAATAATTCCTCACTGGATTTTGGTCCTCTCTTTTCTTCCCATTGGGGCTGTGGAGGTTAATGCAGCCACAAGTCACAAACTCTACCACTTGGGAGAGAAGCCGGGCTTTGGCAGCTGTGTGTAGTCTATACAACTTTGTAGTCTTTACCATTCATGTCCATGGAGCCCTGGCAAACTACAAAGGCTCAGAGGGCTCTGTGCAATGGAGTTTTATATAATATTATGTATTGTGTCTGGAAAGAAATTATGTAATTTTATATTGTGTTGTATTTGACTCACAAATTATATGAGGAGGGCTTATATGACGAACAATTTGTCTCCATGATTCCAATTACATGCGTAGAACACAATATGCTAGTAAGAATTTGCTGTGCAGGGCAGTTGGCATATCTTTGTTTTAAAATGGTAAATATTCTCAGACTGAAGTGCAATTAGCAATGAAAATGTCATGTAGCTTTATTATATGTTTGCTAGTATGGACGGTATAACTCATTTAGAAGCTGCTTGCAATGTGCAATCCTACACTAAGTATATCGTAACCAAAAATACAATACTTACATACGTATATAAAATATATCCAGAGATAGAAGTGCCAAACAGCCGTTTTGGGACAGTCCAAAAGAATATCATTAATTTTCACTGTATACTTACACTTCTGGCTCAGTTCCAACACTGGCTTTCTGTAAAAATCATTTCAAGTATAGAATTATGTTGTTTGCTTGCAGCAACATCACAGGAACAGTAGTGAGCCATATGTTACTACTTAGCAACTTAGTCTATAAGTCCCAAAGCATGTACTGATTTGAAAATTGAACAGAAATGATAATTGTTGAGTGATGCTGTGAGGCAAGTTGTCTTGGATTACCAGGCTATGCAGATGTTTGATGTTATGTAGAAAAAGAAACAAAACTGTATTTTTCCTGTTTGATGGCTGGATTTTTATTATGTTAGCCTAAAGGGGATAAATTGATTAAAAACCCTTACAATAACACAAGGTGATGTTTCCCTGAATATGAACACATTCCAGTAAACAAAAGGAATTTAGAGTGCAAAGTTCAGCTTTCCAAGATCATTCATCACAATTTTGATGTCTAAACTTTATTTCACTCTGCAATACATACTATCATCTGAATTCTTTGAGGTATTGGGTTTCAGGAAATATTAGAGAGCAAAGTTAAAATATGAAAAGATAATTATCTAGTTACCATTCATAGTTTCATAATTAAATTATAGAAATGTCATGTTTGTTTGATAAGATTTTTTTGTGGAAGATCAGATGACTGGAACAGAAACAAAGCACCTAGTAAACACATTCTGAAGCTTCATAAAAGATTAAAACTAGTACTGTTATTTTTAAAACACTTCAGTTTAAATTATCCAAACTATTCACACACAAAGTATATAAATATCAACAGAAGAAAATCATTCTAATGTATAATGTGAATTTGCAATCCTTTATTCAAAACTATATAAGACAGACGATGCTCTGAAAGGTAGCAGCTGCTTTATAACAGCAATCATTCACAGAGTTTGTATTTCTACTGTTTCAAACAAATTCAATTAGCCCTTGCACTTCAAAACCCTTAAGGCATAAATGAGATGCTACCAGGTTGCTTTAATCTAATAGTAATACTAAACTTGTCAGTACAGTTTTTGGATTAATGGTTAGAAAAAAAATTAGTAATATAATTTTTCATTTTTTAATCAAACAATTCTATTCAAAACTACCTCTGGATCTTGGAGGGTTCTTTGCTGAATGAGTTCAATCATACAAGAATCTTAAATTTAAAGTTCAGTCTTCCAAAGGCATTCTTACAGTAACTTCAACAGCAGACAGGGAGGTAATGTGGTGGGAACATTCACATTTTAAAGATGGCTTTTTGTCTGACAATATAGCTCAGCTCACATAAAAGATAGTTAAAGAATGAAAAAGAATAAACCTATAAATTAAATTTGAGTAGATAAGCATGACTATCTAAAAACACTACTTTATAAAGATATTTAGCTCTCAGTATCATGTCAGTTTCCAAGACTGTTCATTCAACCTTGGGATTATACCCATCTATCTGATAACTCATCTACAGGCAGGATGCAAACAAACTGATTTCCCACTTAACAAGATACCTCCATGTAAGCCCATAGTTTTCGTCATGCAGAGGAGTCTCAGACTGTCCACTATTTGAGATGGGTACTGGGCTACATGAACCACTATCCTGATTCTTTATAGCATTCCTATGACCCCAGCTTAAATAATGGGCCTGTGCTGCTGTCACTATGATTCACTGACACAGAACTGAAAATGACTGAAATATATGGAATGTAACAACAGAATCAGAATTCAAATTCTCCCTCAGCATATGGCTGCATTCACTCACGCACAGGTTGTTTTGCTTTTGTTTTTAAAAAGCTACGGCAATCCTTCAGTTTTACAAATTTAAAATAAATTGAAATGAAAGTAACTTAGATGAAAAAAATTTCAACGTGTGGACATATGCCACATTTTAATGGGTTCTGATAATTTACAAATTGTTCCTTGCAAATTCTCCGTAAAAAGGACTCAAAAATATTATGGAACAACTTAGACCATATTATACTCCTTTGACTGCAAGATAAACCTCAGCAGTAGATTTTGAGAGACTCGTTATGCTAACACCAATGGTGCAACCTTGGCAACATTCCTCAGCCATACGATTTCTGTTAAAAATGCAATTCTTCATCTACAACTGGGCTAAGAGTGATAATTAAAGCTATTTGTGATAGCGTAGCTTATAATGATTAACTTGTCTGCAGTCAGATAAACAAATAACCTGCACCTGTAAAGACTTTATTTCCTGAAGGTAAAACAACTGTTTAGGAAAGATCATGCTGGCAAAACAGCTGCTTGCATTCTGGAGAGGAAACAAGGTAGTATCTTTCAACAAATGCCAACTCTGGTGTTTTATCAGCTCTATCTCATTAACTGGAAAGAAGGCTTAAATGCTTTGTTTATAAATTATGATTATTCCTGATTGCAGCAGTTACTGATAGTGCCACTCATTTGCAATGCAACTCTTTGGATTTGTTTAATTACAATTTGAAACAAGGCAGAGAAGATTAATTAACCCACCTGGCTTGCTGGCACATAGTCCTGGCTCGGCTCTGTCATACTCATATACATGTTGTCCCCGTCAAACTGCGAATGAAATAATAGTAAACATTGAGCAATCTTGAATGTTTTTCAGCATCAACTGGAAAACAGTAACCATAAAATAATATTATAGCCCGGTCTGGAAGATTTGTAATTGCATGTGTGCATCTTGTCTTTGATGTTCCTGTTGTCATCCTTATTGACCCTGGATGTCAGTGATTTGGAGTAATTAGTGCTCTAGTAATTACAGCAAGCAAGCAAGCAATGAATGGTTTCCTTTCATCTGCAATCTGTTTTAAAACAAAATGGCTCATTTTGTGCACCATGTATACATTCTGCTGTTGGTTGCAATGAAGTACTAAGTGAATTGCACAGTTTCTGACAAGAGGAAGATGATAATGGAAAATGTACTAAAATGCATCTTAATGGATTCTAACTTTACATTTTGATCAAGAACAAGTTTGGAGTTTCGAAACAAATTAAAATCCACCTTATTGAAATGTCTCCAAATCAGAAATTAAGAAGATTCTTAGACAAATTTCAGGCATTTGAACATCTGAAATACAGAACTTACAAAACTGGGTGGCATAAGTGGACAGTGTGCTTGATGTGTAAATAAAATGAATACGAACAAACATAACTGTGAAATTACCCTTCAGTAAACTATAACAAATAAAATGAATGGAATTTGTGGGCAAACTGATTTTTCTTCTTTTAAAAATAGAATTAGATGTAACAAAAACAAGACTGAGAGAAGCTGATTAGGCAGGGAAGGACTACATGGAATGAAACAGCTAGAATATAAGGCTGGTCAGGTATCATCACAAAAAAGCATGAGACTACTTGTTTTGTACCATGTAATCTGGACACTGTGCCCACAGAACTCTCTTCATACTCTTTCAAATGTCTGTGACAAGTTTACAGTGTGGGTAATTATAGTCGTACGATGCAGTCTAGAGTTAGGAGAAACTTTCCAAGACTTTGGATAGAGATGAAGAGCTGCAGGAATGCTCATCCCTCAATCATCAACTGAGAATTTCCAGCTGTTATTAGGTCTGTTTGAAATAACTTTCACCTGACCCCATCTGTGCATACTCAGAGTGACATATTTTGGAAGTGGGCCATTATTTTGATAATGTGGCAAAAAAGAGTGGTAAGTTACATAAGGCGGGATTTTTTAAAAAATGTTCAGCCTTGATCTTACCCTATTCCTACTGAAGTCAGTAGGATCTACTCATTAACTTCTGTGAGAGCAGAGTGGGCCAACACTGACCATTTTTGAAAATCCTACCTGTAATACACAATACATCCACAAGGTCATAGAGAGGTATCCTGAACAACATATCTGTGGTCTCATAGAAAGCAAAGACTCCAGTACAAAAGTGCTCCAGGAAATATAACATCCAAAGCTTCTCTGTAATTGTGAGCTAACTGAATTGTTCATAAGTATTCAAAGAATAGTTAGGACAAAAACTTTTCAGCCTACGGTTTGTTTGCAAACTGTTCCCTTCAACTAATCACTAGTCATTCATAGGTTTCAGAGTAACAGCCGTGTTAGTCTGTATTCGTAAAAAGAAAAAAGAAAAGGAGTACTTGTGGCACCTTAGAGACTAACCAGTTTATTTGAGCATAAGACCACGGTTTTTGGAGGGGGGTGTGTGTTGGGGGGGGTGAGAAAACCTGGATTAGTGCTGGAAATGACCCACCTTGATTATCATGCGCATTATAAAGAGAGGTTTCAAAGAGGGATGGACTATTACCAGCAGGAGAGTGAGTTTGTATGTGTGTTTGGGGGGGTGGGGGAGAAGGGTGAGAAAACCTGGATTTGTGCTGGAAATGGCCCTACTTGATAATCACTTTAGATAAGCTGTTACCAGCAGGAGAGTGGGGTGGGAGGAAGTTTTGTTTCATGGTCTCTGTGTGTATATAATGTCTTCTGCAGTTTCCACGATATGCTATGCATCCGATGAAGTGAGCTGTAGCTCACGAAAGCTCATGCTCAAATAAACTGGTTAGTCTCTAAGGTGCCACAAGTACTCCTTTTCTTTTTTCTTTCTACTTTTATCTAGCTGTACAGCTGGATTGACTAGGCACAAGGAGTCAAGTGACTTGTCCAAGGTCACACAGTGAGTCAACAGATCAGCTAAAATGTGACCTAAAGACCCTTCAGAATACAAGATCTTTATTCCCGCTTGACCAAAATGGTCTTGTTTTACATATCACACTAAATCTACAAGAACTTTTCCTAAACTTCTCTGCCTTCTTTCACTTATGATGTAACTGCTGTGATTTTATTGCAAATGTGCATACTGTGAAGACCCAAAAGCACCATTCAGAATGTGGATATTTTTGTCCAGATATAACATGAAAAGCAAAGGAAGGCAGTTAACTGAGTCAGCTTTTAGGCAATCTATATGTGAGACATATTTATTATGTAACATTTCATCTAGGATTTATACTTGGCTCTGAAATCCATTGGTACTATTAAGGGAAGATTTCAAAACCATTAATTTTAATTTGTTAAAAGTGAATGCTAATACAATATCTGATGTAAAATAACAGCTACTCCTCACATTTCTTTTCATATTAAAGTGGTACTACATGAGACGTTTGGGTAAGAGCAAACTAAGAATACCATAGCACGCTACTATGAAACACTATGTCACCTAGAACAGTAACTAATATATTAGGGAAGTGCATCAAGATTTTTATTTAAATGATTATAAAATAAAACATACATATAACTTCCATCCCAGTTATCACAATGAGATGGTCAGCTGGAATTTCCATTGTACAGTACAGAAGGTAGCTTCTTTTCAGACACATATGGCATAATATTCAAAGTATCTGACTGCTGTTATGAAATGCAATTTGTATACAAGTTGGGAACCCAATTACACCTGTGCATTAACTGGGCATTACTGATAGAAGAATGACATCAAGGAGAGCCATTTGGAACCTTCTACTTATGTCCAGAGTCCTAACGCTATTTTACATGCTAATTATGAAGTAGTGAGAGTCAGAGTCATATTATTATTCATTATTTATACAGGGCCTTAAATGTACACCAGTTTTTTGCGTAGAAAAAACTGGGTCTCAAACGCATTGTAATCAAACTAGCAAAAAAACAAATACAGAGCAACAGTAACTGATGAGACATTGTTGATGAGGGCACCAACCTAGGGCACCAACCTAAGACACCAATGTAAGAAGGCTTCATCAAAGAAGTTAACTTTACAGAGGAATTTGGAGGAAAAGAAAGAAGGTTCACGGGATATAAGAAATTGGAAGAAGCTGCAAATAAATACACAGTAGCAGCAGGGCTGGTTTCTGGGGCAAATGATCAGGATGGTCATCTGGGGTGCCAACTGCTGGGGCTGCCAAATTGATATCCAGGGGATGGGAGTGGGGAGGTGCCAAATTGAGGTTGCTGGGGTTTTCTGGGGAGGGAAGGCCAAAAACATTTTCCACCCTGGGCAACAAAATGCCTAGGGCCAACTATGGGTAGAAGGAAACAAAGTATGAGGCCAGTAATGGAAAAAGAAGACAAAGGGAATGTACGCAGCAAGGTTTGCAAACTGTGGGGAGACGGGATCAGGTTGGGTCCCTTTCAGGATGTTGGAGAATGGATAAAAAAGCTAACCTGGGAGTTGTACTGCCTCAGATGCAGTTCAACACCACTCACAGGACATTTGTGGGAAGTGTTGGCGACATACCCATTCTCATCCATTCCCCACCAGAAAAGCCTGGAAATTGTTCCAGATGGTAATAGTGAGAGGATTAAACCAAGGTGTATACAAGAGGCAGGAACATTACTGCTTGGGGCAATCGATACAGGTGAGAAACCAAGCTTCCCGGAGTCCCCTGCTGGGACAGGGGAGGGTGTTGGTATTCTTACCTGAGTGCTGTTCCTGGACCCTGCTCAAGGGATTCAGTCTTCCACATTTACCCTCAGCTAGTAAGTGTCTGTTGCATTTAACACTCTATCCCTCTCCCTCAACCCACACTGGCTGTTGGAAGAGAGAAGAAGCTTTCTCCCTCTGTCGCCCCACACCCCCATCTCAGAGCCTATTGGCTGCTACGGGGGTGGGGGTTTTCTTTGCTACTTCACACCTCTGCCTCTCTCCTCACTTTGTGATTCCTCTGCTGCAAGAGGGTGGGAGTGATTCTGTTGCTCATTTCAGCCCTCATTTTTGGCTTCCTCCTCAGTGAATAGCCTCTGCGCCTGCCTCTGCCACTGCTCTTAGCTTTCACAAACAGGAGCAGAATAAACTGAGCTGGTGCTTATTGATTTCACTGCTGCCCAAAAGGAGCTGAAAAACAGCAGTAAAAAATGGCAAGGCTGCTGCTGTTATTGTTATTTGTATCATGATAGTGCCTAGATGCCCTAACTAGGATCCGGGCCCCATTGTGCTAGGGGCAGTACAAACACTAAGATACCCCTGCCCCGAAAAGCTTACAATGTAAATAGACAAGACACACAAAGGATGAAAGGAAGGAAGTGTTGTTATACCCATTTTACAAATGAGTTACCAAGGCAGAGAGACTAAAAGGAAAGGGGCATAGAGAAGATCCCTTGTAGATTACAACTATTGTATGTTAGTAAATTCAGGTATTATGTGAAAGCCTCTGGACCTGGTGTCTTGACTTCTCCAGAATACATTACAGATTTTCCAAGTCTATGCTTCCAATCATGCTTTCTAAATATGAAACTTCCATCAAAGATTGGAAGTGAATGATTAATTTAAATCTATGCTCAAATTGTACCTTTAAATCACCTTTGTACCTTTAGATCTTTCTTTGACAGAGTGTGAGCACTTTTCATTGTGTTTTTATTTTAAACCACAATAGTGTAAAACTGCATAAAAGATTATGTATAATCCACTAGCGATTTATACATAATTTTAATATTTGTGGCTTGTAGATATTGTTGCTATTACCAAAAATCCACTAATCCTGAAAAAGCTTTAAAACTTGGTTTTAAAAAACAAACAAACAAAAAAACCAAATGCAAGCAGTCAGCATTGTTTGAGGATGCTTAATGACAAGCAACGAGTGACATTCTCTGTTACTAAGAGATGCCATAATGAGACTAAAGCAAAGATGGGATGCAAACAGAAATCATCAAATGATTATGCTAAAGGAAAGGTTGATCTTGTTATGGAAACCATTAAAGATAAAAACAAAATTGCTCTGTAAATGCCACATTATTGCACTGTTGAAAAACCATCCTCATGGTACATTGGTAAAATATTCTAATGGCAGATGTGACAGAGTGGGTAGATATGTCAGTATCAAAGTGTAAACTCCATTTTGAATTATGAACTCCATTTTGTATTATGTGCTGAACACACGTCTGAACTTGCCCAAGACAGGTTATTTTAATACATTCCAGAGAGGCACCCTACCCAGGAAACGTGTTTGAAATCTCACTGAAGGACCATCACAGTGAAGCCTTCAGAAGGGCAATCTAGGGCCATCAACTGTGACTGTCCTTCAACTACTGTCCCACTCCCCAGGAAAAAAAAATTTCTATAAAGGGGCCTCCAGGAGGAGTGAGCGTGACAGGGGGAGTGAGCTGGAATGCCCCGGAGGAACAATGGCAAAAGGAGGCAGATATTTAAAAAGGAGATGTAAGAGCAGGACGCTGCTCTGAGCTGTGGGCCAGCCATCGTCACACGTGACATGCAGCAGAAAGAAGGTAACAGATACTTGCCTAGCGTGAACTGCCAACAGACCTTGGACTCTAAAAAAGAGTGAAATCAAATAGGGGAAGGTGCATCTCAGAACTTTAGTTATTTTGCAAAGATCTGTAACTCCCTAATGCTTTTAAGAGTAAAGTCTCTGTGATTAAGAAATTCCTTTGCTAAGCTTGTGTTCCTTGCTTGCCAGCCACACTGTCCCGACAGAGGTTACACTAGAAGCTTAGACCTCCCACAGCCTTGGTGGAGCTCTGCAGGAGTGTGTGTAAGTGATTAGGTGACGTGGGTCTGAGGCACTGGTTTCAGGGTCTAGAGCAGATGGATTGTGGAAGGGTATCCCATGCACCAGGGAAGGGTATCAGACAAGAGGTGCAGTGTGCCCTCTAGAGCCTGAGATAGAAACAGTGACCACTCTGTCCAGAACCAGTTGACTTAGAAGCATATGGGACCCAGCAATTGGGTCCACTCACAACAGACTGGTGACCATGCAGAGTGGTACCAAGTCAGGTTGTAACAGCACACATTTTCAAAATCTTTACTAAAAGATAATTTTCAATGCAAACAAATGTTGAAAAAAAAAGTGGTAAAGTCTTCTAAAAGCACACAATTTCTGCCACATCCACTCATAAGATGTATTATCATTTCACAGATGACTTATATAATTGTTTAGATTTTCTTCAGTAGTGTACCTCGACACTATGTACAAGTTCTCCAGGCTTTTTTCCAACTTGTTCCCCAAACTAACTTGCTATTTATTGCTCTCACTATGGCAGGGGTGGCCAACCTGAGCCTGAGAAGGAGCCAAAATTTACCAATGAACATTGCCAAAGAGCCACAGTAATACATCAGCAGCTCCCCATCTGCTACTTCCCTCCAGCCCCCAGCGCCTTCCCCTCCTTCCCCACGCCTCCCGCCCGCTGCAATCAGCTGTTTTGCAGTTCAGAGGAGGCTCTGGTGGGGGGAGGGAGCAAGGGCATGGCAAGCTTGGGGGAAGGGGCAGGGGCCTTGGAGGAAGGCGTGGAGGGGGAGCAGGGCCTGGGGCAGAGCAGAGGATTGAGCAGTGAGCACCCCACAGCACATTGGAAAGTTAGCTCTGTAGCTCCAGCCTCGGAGTCAGCGCCTATACAAGGAGCCGCATATTAACCTCTGAAGAGCCGCATTTGGCTGCAGAGCCACAGGTTGGCCACCCCTGCACTATGGGAAGAGCGTGGAGCCCAAGCGTCTGCTGAGTCCAAAACAAGGAAGTGTACATTTTCAAGCATGCAGATTAAGTATCTAAAATACAATGGTGATTACAATCTGAATGATTGCACTATAGCTTTTATATTTCCAGTACACTTAATAACAGTCAATGTAGAAGTGGACAGAGGGTGTTGTTCTGCCATCCACTTTGAGCATGCATGTGCCAATGCCTGACAGATCCTTGAAGTTTTTAGTCTCCACACAGAGCACTGAGGATGTGTTACTGAGCACAGCAGGCAACTAGAGGTAGGATGATACCGACAGAAGGATGGCAAAGTCCAGACATTGCAGACTGTATCAAAGACAGCACAGGCAAGAATGGGCTACTATATAAGTCTTTTGTGTAAATGTATATAGAAGACAGTGAGCACGCAGGGATGAACTGTGAACTACCTCAATTGGGTTCCAGCTCCCTTTAACCTTGAATGTTAAATAAAAAAAAGTGCACTGCAGTCTTGATAAACTATTTCTTGCATCTAGAACACCTGTTAAATATGCACACACAGATTGGCGTGGCAAAGGCTTTTGTTATTATTTTACTTAATACAACCTAAATTATAGATATATCCATCCACTAGAGAGAGACCCGAACCACTGAAACTAGACTTTTTTTCCCCATAATAATTGAGTAAAACTATTATACTTTGGGGCTTCTGACCTTTTCAAAACCCCGAACACCTGGCCACACCCAGGGTCGGGCCTGATTCTGCCCTACTGAAGTCTGTGGTCGTGAGAGCAGAATCAGAGCCTTACAGAGATAACTTCCCATTTTCACGGTCAGTGTAATTTTTGGGAACATCCATTTCTATCCTCTTTCCTCTGGACCCTTTCTTAAGTGGTAAATTGTGAAAGAAAAGATAGAAAAATAGTTAAAAATCAAAGAGAGAGGTGATGGGCAGTACACACAAGTAACTATGCAAAAAGCACAGCTACTTCTATTAGCTTCCACAGCACTGCTGTGTCACAGCAAAATAGTGGCTCCTTAGACCTTACAGAATGAACTCTGCACAAATTGGACAAAATTATACCTTTACATGACTTCAATGGGAGCCGGGAGCATGGACCCATCTGTGTTATTTATGGAGAAAGCAGGGGATATACAGATCCTGAGGAAAAGCTTAAGAATACTTCTCAAACTGCTTCTGGTTTATGCATAAGAGAAACACGGAAATAAAGTAGACTAAAACAAAACAGTGCATAAGCAAAACTCAACCATTTTCCGAAACAACCTTATTATACCATTGAGAGACTTGAGAGGCAAATCAGAGGTAACCACAGTAAGGTAAGCGGAGGGTCCTGCCTACATATTTCGCAGCCACCTGTACAAAAGATGAGAGAAAAGAAAAGTATGGAATTCCTTTAATTCTGATTTTAAGAAACTGAATACAGGCTTGATCATACAAGGTGCTGATCATGCCCAATGCAGCCAGGCCCTTAAGCACATGCATAACCTTAAGTATGAAAATAACCCTGTTGAAGTGAAAGGGTTTACTCATGTATTTAAAGTCAAGTATGTGCTTTAATGTTAGGATCAAGCCAAAGTGCTCAGAGCTTTGTCAGATCACACCCTAATTCCATAAATATGTGCAAGGCTTGCAGGCTAGAAAATACCTTAAATTTCTGGTAATCAAATTATTTAGAACACTTGAGTTCATATTTATGTGCAGTGTAATTTTCAAGGGGCTAGATACCTCAAATAATTGGTAATTGATCCTTTCTAGATGGCTGGTTCAAATCTGGCCAGGCTGGTTGTGACCAAAATTAATCACTATCACACAGTTGCTCCAGAACAAGATGTTCACATAGTGAGTTATTCTAGAATAGCTAGTTTGGTAAATTTCCAAGTGTAGACAAGCCTTCAGTCAAACTGTTGGTGGGGTCCCCATCAAAATATAGCACCACAACAAATGACTCCCGTTTGCAGTCTCAGAAAGGATATCAAGAACTAACTGGCATGGAGACTTGACTCATCTCCTCACCAGGAGGGTGTAAGGGTAAGAATTGAGGCACAGAGCTAGGGCAGTGTAGATTAGTTTGGATTGCTGCTGTGTCTATTCTGTGTTATAAAAAGAGGATCATCAAAAGTAAAGCTGGTTGGGAATTTTCCAATTTTTCATTAAAAGTGGGGGGAAATGGTGACTGAAATATTTGCAGGTTTTCATCTATTTGTTTGTTTTTAATATTATTTCAGCAGTTCTACTCTTACACTGAAATCACTTGTACTGCTACTTTTTGAAGAAAATAGTTCAAGGTGTTCTATATGCCTTCTAAGTTGAAATCTGACCTTCAGCGTGGTAGGCCATGTTATGAGTTAAATATCCCATGCCATCTTTTATTTATAATTTGTGATGCTGTGCTCCTATTTGTTACGCCTATAGTTCATTGAGAAGACTGTGACAATACTGTACTTATTCATTTGATGTGTTGTTTTCTTTTTTTTTTTTAAAGATCCCTGCATACAAGTATCTTTCTATTTTTCCTTAGTTTCAGAGGCAAAGAGTCAAACATCAAGCTCTAGTTTTATCTGTCATCTTTTTCCCAAAATGCTTTAAAGATGACAGATATTCACCTCCTCCTCTTTCCCATCCCCAATAACGGGAGCCTCTCTCACTGCAGCTTATCATTTTTCCAGGTCAGAACACTCTGGATCTATTATAACTGTACATTTCTCACAGTGAATCAGCTCAAACCTGGTGTTATCAGCACCCTGGCTACTAGCTCCCCAAGGGGGCAACCACATGACAAAGAAACATACATATTAGCACTGGAAGGAACCTCCTGAGCAATCAACTCTATCCACTGCATCATCACAGAATAGTTTTCACTCTCCCTAAGGCATTCTCAACGGTTTATTGTCAAGTCTTGCCTTGGATACATCTCCAGAGATGGTGTTTCTACAACCTCCCTTTCATGGCACAATTGTCCATACTGTTCAGAGGTTTTACTGCTTTATCTTAAGACTTTTTTTTTCAGTCCTTTTGGCTACTGAGACTAATGACTCTTCCTCTTAGTAACACACTTGAATGCATTAAACAACAGATGTACTGTCTATCCACACTTCTCTCTCCTCTAGGTGGCCTAGGTTTAATCCCTATCAGGGGAGGTTAGGTTTTCCAAACATTTCCTCATTTGTAACCCCCTAGCATTCTCTCTAGTTTACTAATGTCTTTTCACAGAATTGTGTCCCACACAAAATGAATTCAGCATTCCACTGTGGACAAACTAGTGTTCTCAATTATCAAGCCTCCCTCCCAATATATTTCTCCTTAGCACTATTACCTTGTCAGTGTTCATCTATTCTGTACACTCTTTCTCACCACACAAACAATTTGTAACAAGCTTTGTCTCTACTGGCCCTGACTAGCAGAAACCCCCAAACTTCTCCTTAATCTGGGCGCAATAAGAGTAGTGCAGAATGCTGCTGTGATGCACTCTATATGATTTTATAAAAATATGGTAATGAGTGTGAATATAACGTTAAGTGGAATATGCTTCATTCAAAAGGTCTCTTGTAAGGTATCATTACAAAGCTTATAATCTACTGAGTGTGGTCATCCTATTTGTATAAATGTATCACTCTTTTATCTGAAACTAGAAATATAAAATATAACTCTGAGGGCCTATTGTAATTATGCAAAGTGTGGGCCATTAATGGTGGTTTGGAATCTTGATGGCTCCCATGAACCAGGACAATTGTCTGTAGATGGCTCTGTTTCACTTGTAAGTCTGCCTGTAAACCTGTGTGCTGGCAAGTGGGTAATGAAGTCTTACAGTGACATGTGATCATGTCACCTGAACTGCAATCCATCTTTAACCTGGTGCTTTTCCTTTGAGAAGGAGGGGGTGGGAACCCAGAGAGGGACAAAGGATTCCCGCCTTATCCAAAGATATATAAGTGGGTGGAACAGAACAAAGGAGGCAGCCATCATGAGAATTCCCTAGCTACCACCTGAGCTGGAACAAGGGCTGTACTAGGGGAAAGGATTGTGTCCAGCCTAGAAAGGTGTCCAGTCTGTGAAATAAACTTATTGAAACATCTCTAAGGGTGAGATTTTATCTTTATTCAGTTTTTATTACTGTACTAGACTTAGACTTGTATGTTTTGTTTTATTTTGCTTGGTAATTCACTTTGTTCTGTCTGTTACTACTTGGAACCACTTAAATCCTACTTTCTGTATTTAGTAAAATCACTTTTTACTTATTAATTAACCCAGAGTATGTATTAATACCTGGGGGGGGGCAGGCAAACAGCTGTGCATACCTCTCTATCAGTGTTATAGAGGGCGAACAATTTATGAGTTTACCCCGTATAAGCTTTATACAGGGTAAAATGGATTTATTTGGGGTTTGGACCCCATTGGGAGTTGGGCATCTGAGTGTTAAAGACAGGAACACTTCTGTAAGTTGCTTTCAGTTAAGCATACAGCTGTTAGGAGACATGGTTCAGACCTGGGTCTGGGTGTGCAGCAGACTAGCGAGTCTGGCTCAAACCAGGCAGGACACTGAAGTCCTAAGCTGACAGGGCAGGAAAGCAGGAGCAGAATTAGTCTTGGCAATCTGTTGGCAGCCTCCAAGGGGGTTTCTGTGATCCAACCCATCACAGTTGCCACACAAAACCTTGGGTCACATTACCTATATTAAGGAAAAGATTAAGGTCTGAAATCTCTTACTCAAGTTGCAGTTGCAGAAGACCCTAAATTCAAAGGCAAAGTTCTGGTGTTCTGGAAGGGGTAGACCCCAGAAATGACATACAAAAGGTCCCCACTTTCATTACTTCTCATACAAGCTCTGCGGTTAGGGTTGCCAACTTTCTAATCGCACAAAACCAAACACCCTAGCCCCGCTCCTTCCCTGAGGCCCTTCCCTCTGCCCCGTCCTTTCCCGAGGCCCCGTCCCCTGCTCACTACATTCCCCCTCCCCCACCCTCACTCACTTTCACTGGGCTGGGGCAGGGGGTTGGGGTGCAGGAGAGGGTGAGGGCTCTAACTGGGGGTGTGGGCTCTGGTGTGCAGCCAGAAATGAGGGGTTCAGGGTGTAGAATGGGGCTGCGGGTTGAGGCAGGGGGTTGGGGTGCAGGAGGAGGTACGGGCTCTGGGCTGGGGGTGCAGGCTCTGGGCTGGGGCCGGGGATGAGGGCTTTGGGGTGCAGGAGGAGCTCCACGCTGGGTGGTAGGGCCGAGGAATTCAGAGTGTGGGAGGGGGCTGTGGGTTGTGGTAGGGGTTGGGGTGTGCGAGAGGGTACGGGCTCTGGGCTGGGGGTGTGGGCTCTGGGGTGGGGCCAGGGATGAGGGGTTCATGGTGTGGGAGGGAGCTCCAGGTTTGGCAGGGCTCAGTGCTGGGGCAGGGACTTGGGGCATGGCTTACCTTGGGCAGCTCCCAGTCAGCAGCGCAGCGGGACTAAGGCAGGCTCCCTGCCTGTCCTGGCTCTGCGCTGCACCCCAGAAGTGGCTGGCAGGTCCAGCTCCTAGGCAGGAGGTCCAGGAGGCTCCATGCGCTGCTCTCGCCCACAGGCACCTCCTCCCCTCCCCCCCCCGCTCCCATTGGCTGCAGTTCCTGGCCAATGGCAGTGCAGAGCCGGTGCTCGGGGCAGGGCCAGCACGTGGAGCCACATGGCTCCCCCACCTAGGAACTAGATCTTCCGTCTGCTTCCAGGGCGCAGCGCAGAGCCAGGACTGGTGGGGACTAGCCTATCCTAGACCTGCAGCACTGCCGACCGGACTTCTAACGGCCCAGTCAGCAGTGCTGACCGGAGCTGCCAGGATCCCTTTTTGACCAGGTGTTCTCGTCAAAAACTGAAGACCTGGCAACCCTATCCATAGTGGTCTCCTTGCTCGCAGTCTGAGGTAATGTGAGGGCATAATCAGTGAATCTATAACCAAGTGGATCCATCGGCTTAATCCTGCATATATGAACGGCATAGTGGGCCATAGATAATTTTACCAATTTGAAACTGTAGTAACAGCCATACACAAGCTGTGCAGATGCTCTATATCCATCCCCTGATTTGAAGGAGGATTCTGATCCTAAGCCCCCCTTACTCCTTGTCACATACTCTGTGCGGGTGTGGTGTCGAATCTTTGGAATCAGGTGCTGATGGTCTTAGGGGGGCCCAATGCAATAGTGAGTCAGCGGAAATGCAGAAGTGCATCTTGACAAGAACTTACACAAAAAAAGCTACTACATTAATTGCATTAAAATGACAATACGATGCAACTTATTAACCTTACTGTGTTAATTTTATAACAATTGTTAAAGAGCTAATAATACACGTTTAAAATTTAATACAATGTGATTAAATGTAAACTACCTTGATAAAGCTGTTCTTGTAACGTTTTTATGATGTAAAATGGTTTCTTATTAGCTGTGAATACTGCATTTTCCCCATAGTATAAAAATATCTCCTTCTGTTTTACCATATCGCAACATCATTTTTGTTTTAGTTCAGCGATCACAGAACTTAGCCAGATACTTTATCCATTTTATTAATCAATTAAAATGCTTTATAATACTAATGTCACAGAAATTATGCCTTATCCCTTTTGTGCCCTGTATTATATTCTCTCACCTCTCTATACAAACTACTGTATTATTAACATACCTTGCTCTTGATCTGATATTCTGCTAAGAAAATTACCATCATCTTCTATAACTAAGAACATTAAGCAAGTGCACATTAAAGTTGAAATAAGTGGACTGAATAATTTTTGTTTTAAAATGCTCTTTGTGTTGCTGTGGAAGACTGAAATTATACAAACATTTTTTAAGGTATGGCACCCAACTCCCCTCTGTGCAGCCCCACTCATGGGTCTGCATAAACATGGTTATTGTTTGGTCCCTCATGTACAATATTTATAGTTAATTATTCTTCTAGGGCCAAATTCTACTCCAAATTACAGTGGCATGAATCTGGAATAGCACCACTGAAATCAACCTAGTTCTCTATTTCTATGGTCAATTAAAGCAAAAGAGGGAGTAGAGGAAGGCAGGGGGACATGTTCTCCTCTAATCTGCAGACTTCCAATTCCAAGGCAGGCAACAAGGTAGTGTAGGTACATATAAAAACAACATTTGGTCCTCTATATTTTTTCTTTAAAAAGCAAGCATAAAATTTGTTGAATTCAGTGGTGAATGTGCATGTGGAAGTATGCAGAAAAAATATGCCCATGATTAGAATCAAGTTTAGAATGAAACATCTCTTTACACAAATGGTGCCTGATTTACTGTTGTGTTACTCTAGATCAGTGGCCACCAACCCATAGATCACGATCAACTGGCGGATCCCTGGAGCCTCTTCCAGTCAATCGCGATCTCTGGCCACTTAAAGTCCCACGGCACAGCGGGGCTAAGGTAGGCTCCCTGCCTGACCCAGCCTCACACTGCTCCCGGAAGTGGCCAACGTGCCCCCGTGGCTCCTGGGGGTTGGGGGGCAGGGGTCTGTGCACACTGCTCCTGCCTGCAAGTACTGCCCCCGTGGCTCCCATTGGCAGGGAATGGGGAACTGCGGCCAATGGGAGCTGTACGGGCAGTGTTTGAAGGCAGGAGCAGCATGCAGAGCCACATGCCCCCCCAGCGGGCCACAAGGGCATGTTGGCTGCTTCCAGGAGCAGTGTGGGGCCAGGGCAGGCAGGTAGCCTGCCTTAGCCCCGCTGCACCACTGATGGGGAGCCATGCGAGGTAACTGCCGCCCGGCAGGAGCCTGCACCCTGAACCCCTTCCACATCCCAACCCCCAACCCTGAGCCCCCTCCCAGAGCCAGCATCCCAAACCCCCTCCCGTACCCCAACCCCCTGCCCTAGCCCTGACCCCCCTCCCAGAGACAGCACCCCATACCCTCTCCTGCACTCCAACACTCTGCCCCAGGCCGGAGACCCCTCCTGCATCCAAACTCCCTTCCAGGGCTTGCACCCCTCACCCCTCCTGCACCAGGCTCATCCCAGAGCCCCCTCCCACACTCCAAACCCCTCAGCCCCAGCTCAGAGCCCGCACCCCCTCGCGAACCCCAGCCTCCTGCCCCAGCCAAGTGAAAGTGAGTGAGGTGTGGGAGAGCAAGCAACAGGGGCAGGGGGAATGGAGTGAGCAGGGTGGGGCTTCGGGGAAAGGGCAGGGCCTAGGGGAAGCACCTGGGTTGCACTTAAATTCAAAAAGTGATCTTGCGCATAAAAAGGTTGGAGACCACTGCTCTAGATTTATGCTGGTGTAATTCTGTTGATTTCAAACATAAAACTGGAGTAGGAGATTAAATTCTACATAATTGAAATTGAACTCTACTTAGTTGCACTTACTAGCAGTTTACTTCCTTCTGATTTTAAGGAAGGCTGTTAAAGGTGACCATACATTGGTTGTTTAGTTCCTTTCGGGGCCAGTAACAATTTGTTTGCTGATATTCTTCTAACACAAGCGTTAAGAGGCTCCAGGAATTTGAAAGGGCTAGATTCTTAATAGCTGAATTCATAAAGATCTAGTCATGCAGCAGCACTGTTTCTCCCTGAGCGCGGCAAAAAGCAACTACATTTCTTGTAATACTCTTTTCTTTTGTGTAAGCACCTGCAAGTTAAAGTTCAAAAATAACTGCAGAAGACAAAAAATGTGTGTGTTAATAGATACATGTTTTGATAGGAAATTAATTTTGTGTTTATTTCAATGGTTTGGAATTTTAACTACTGCTTTGGTATGAATTGATTCATTTTCCACATGTTTTTTTTTCCAGCTCATTAGTGATATGCAACTTAAGTGTTTTTACATGTTGAATACTAATTCAGTTTTTGCAGTTCAGAATGGCTTTCAGGTGTGTGGGCTCTTAGGCTATTTCTACACTACTGTGGTAATTCGACCTAAGTTACGCAACTCCAGCTACATGAATAACGTAGCTGGAGTTGACGTATTTTAGGTCGACTTACTGCGGTGTCTACACTGTGATGGGTCAAGGGGAGACACTCTGCCATCGACTTACCTTACTCCTCTCGTTCCCGGTGGAATACTGAGGTGACCGGAGAGCGCTCTGCTGTCGATTTAGTGGGTCTTCACTAGACCAGCTAAATCGACCCCTGGTACATCAATCACCGGAGTGTCGATCCCATGGTAATGTAGACATAGCCTTAGGAACATAGGGCTGGAAGGAACTCCAGTGTTCTAACTATTGTTCTGTCACAGGCAATCTTGTCATACAATCCCTCATAAATTTATCAAGCTCCATCTTAAAACTAGTCAGGTTGTTTGCCCCCACAACAGTCAGCACATTGATTGAAAGCTGAACAAGTATTTTATACATTACAGTGCATCACCAGAGAGCCTTTGTTAACACAGAGCAATGTGAATTGTGTAATTGATTTTATTTCTTACTGTTAAACACAGCACATTGGAAATGTATAACCAGGTCCTTTCAAGAATACAAAGTAAAAGCAATGTCATATAATATGCTACAACAGGTAATTCAGTGTCTTAGACAGGATTAGCCAACAGATTTATCAAGCAGCCTCTAAGGAAAGCAGAGTTCAAGTCCGGGCTCATCAATAATACATAAATAAACTGAACAATTAGATACAAAGTGGCTATCTTGTCAGACAACTTATTAACCGATAAATGATACACTCACTGCAGTGAGTGTAAAAAGGAGAGATATGTAAAGATAGGGAAGGAAGACTGGAAAAGGAGAAAGAAAGCTGTTGCACTTTCTAGTGCAAAATACCATTCCTCTAACTCATCCTGCTATGTAGGGTTTGGAAACCTGTGGGTTATATTTGATATACCATATGTACTGCAATATCTAGGCATGAATGGGTACACGAAGGATACGGCAACAGCTTTTACTTGGATTTACTTCACTTCTGACTGTTTAAGTTTGGATATATGTTTGTATATGTTACTTTGTTTTCTAACCAGAAGTATGAAAAATAAAAATATACTCAATTTTTCCACAGATGCCTAATACTAGAGCATCAGTTTTAAACACCTGACAAGCAAAATTTATACAGTAAACTACAGCTGCATCTGAGTTATAATGTCACTGCTGGGCATTGCTGTAATTCAATATGCACACTGGGAGACATCTTTTTCTAGAAAAAGGTCTAGGTATAAATATAAAGAAACTTGCACTCAAGTTTACTCTTTAGTTAAGCAGCAGAAAACAGTCTTAAAAAGAAAATGTAGGTTAGTAAATGTGTAAATGGAGCGACTCATTCATTCTTTACCAAATAACTACACATTCTGTAGTCAGATTTTAATTTCCTTTATTGCACTGGATTGCAAGGTGGGAAAGGAGATGGTTGAACACTGACAAATGGAAGATTTTTTATGATTGGCTTGGCTTCCTGAGAACAAGTTAGCCAAAAAAAATCTTCACGACTTTGTAACGTCCAGAACTCAGAACCCCTGAACACTAGGATTTCAGCATTTAATATAGTATATTTATTATAATATAATATATTTAACATAATATATTTATACACCACATTTCATGCAAAAGTATACCAATTACTTTACAAACACTGGCTCAAAATCTGCCCTCAGCTGAGTGCATGCAACTCCCATTGACTCCTACAGTTGTGTGTGGATGAAGAACAGACTTCAGCCCTTACACTGAAATACGAACTTTACAAATGGATAAAGAAATCCATCACTGAAATGCAGCCACTTCCAGCGTGAAAAATAGAGACTGTTCAATAACGCATTCCACAGCAATTTAAGAGAGGAAGTGAAGAATATTTTATCAAACTGGATGTGTAATTTGGATGGTAGATAGGGATTAACCTCCTACTCTTGCAAATATTGCCTTAATCACAAATGGTGATCAAGATATTGATGTCATTAAGATCATAACCTCACTGGATTGGGATTTTCAAAAGCATTCAATGTTGCCTTTACTCTGGTCTCACTGAAGTCAACAGTAAAACTCCAACTGATTTCAATGGGAGGAGAGTTAGGACAACACTGAGTACCCTTGAAGATCCACTCTTATGTCCCTGACCACATACTGGAGAATTGGTTTAGTATTGACTCAGAAGGAAGAGTTCTACCTACTGAATCACTAATACAGTTTCCTGTAACATCTATAAGATGTATGCTTTGGAGGTCTTCTGACTCAGCCAAACCTGGCAGGTCACAGCTGATGCAATCACAGCACATAGTGGTGTGGTGATAGACCACACTGAAAATTCAGAAATAAAAAAACCAATACAGTGGGATCAACTGTGTAAATTTTATCCTTTGTTTTGGAAACAGAGCAATTTTGACCCCCCAAGTCCCTCAGTGCCTACTGGCAAGAGCGGTTACAAGAATATTCTGATCCAGGCATGTACATTCTAGCTCACCAAAAAATATCATGTGAGTTGTTAAATGAAAGCCAGCATCACATTGGTCATTTATATAATTGTGAAACGTATGTACAGATACTATGTAAGGAGTTATGTATGCATACTGAAAGTATGTTCTAAAGTCTGTATCAAGGCAAAGTTGACAAACAGGTTTTCTGTCAGACAAAAGAAGTTTATTCACCTCTCTCTCTGATGGTCTGTAAATTAAGCATTGCACGCTAGCACAATGGCTACACATCTACATATGAAGTCAACAGGCGGATGTGATATCAATAGGGCAGCTGCACACAGAGGGCTATCTTCACTCAGAGCACAGACAGTGAACTTTGGGAATAAAAATAGAAGGCAAAAAACCATCCCATCCCTAGGAAGTAATCGGGCAGTGTGATTACATTTCTCAAAATGGGATCACAACCAGCCTTGGCTGAAATACTGCAAAGGGCATTTGGGGTGACAAACTTCTTTAGACAGCAGGTTAGCTTGTTAAATTTAGTCTCTAGAAAGTGTTTTATGATTTTGTTTTATATGTAACCCTTCTGTTTCCATTATCTTTACTCTCTATCTCTTGAGTCTCAAATCTTTGATAAACTTGTTGTTGTTTTCACTATAAATATATCTCAGTGCTGCTCAGCTTTAAGCAAGAAGCTGATCCTGAGCTGAATCATGCAAGCTGGTGTGTATGCTGTTCCTTTGGGGACAGCTGACCTGGTATTTTTGTGAGTGTTCAGTGAAGAAGGGGCTGGACACTACAGAGGAACACTTCAAAAGGGTTGAGGACTGGGTACATCTAATGTTAACCTGCAAGGAAAAGTAAGGGCTGGCATAGCCCAAAGGAAAGTGCTTAGGTGGCGTCAGGGAGCAGACACCCAGTTAAGCATAAGCAAGTCTCCTTCAGGCTAGAGACGGGGGAAAGGAGTACAGTCCTCTGTACCCTGAGCACCATCACGGCAATTGACTGAGATGTAGGGTGCACAGTGCCAGCTGAATGGGAGATATGCAAAGGTGGGGTGAAGCTAACCTTTGCACTCCACAGTGACGAGCTTGCTCTGTCCCTCAAGGAGCTGGAATGGAAGTTGGGGATCAGCAGGGCATGAGGAAGCTCCAGGAGTGACCCTTTCCTCTGGCAATACCACTAGATCAGTAGTACAGATTAGGATATGGTATAGTGCTTGCTGTGCCTGCTCTGCACCACTAGAGAATTCCCCCTGCACTGGAAAGATCCTGCATGGCCTGTTATGCCAGCTCTGTAGCTAGATTTTGCTGGCAGTGCAGAACAAAATGGCTGCTCCCACCCAAGATTCCAGCCCATTATTTATTACTCCATACTCCTACTGCAGGAAAGAAGCAGTTCAGCACAATATCTAATAAACAGAATAGATTTCAGAATTGCTACATGCTAATTTGTATCATATTTATGAGATTTTGTACAAACATGACATTCCTTGATGTATTTTGTATAAAACTTGACTGAAAATACATTTCACAGAGTGAAGTATGGGGTGATAAAAATGCAATTAAAGGATACTGGCAAGTTTATGCTGTGCACTTGAATTTCTGTATATATAATTTTTGGACCCTTTTCACTTGATAGCCTGTGTTTGTGGACATACACACAATCAAATAAAGGTAGTCCAAAAACTATATCTATAACTTCTGTCCTTTAAAAAATGAATGTAGGAAGTAATACTGTACACTTTAAAATTATGAGACTCAAAGTATTTTTGTTCAATGAAGCTGAAGGAAATTGCTTACTATGGAACCAAGAATGCGATAAAAAGAAAATTAAGCACTGGTCTTGAAGCTCAAGAACAGAGTAAATCACTTATTTCCTCAAGCAGAAAGGGAGTCTAATTTTCCAGAATAAACTCACAGTAATATTAAAAAAACAAGAAGTATAGATGTACAACTACAAAACCAAAACAAGAGGTATACATTAAAAGAAAATAAACAAGCTCTGGAAAATTCAAGTGTTAAACAACATTCTACATTGGTAAGTATAAAAGAACCTTGCAAATTATCTCCTTATTCAGAACTTTTGTTTGATCACCAACTACTCTTTGACTCTGAAAATTCACTCCATACAGAGCATTATTTTAATGAATCCAATTGGCCTAGTGCAAGGAAATACTTTTCAATGCTGCTTTAACAATGTCCACGTAAAACATGAATTAAAATTAACCTTTCTTTTGGTTGCGGTAAATAAATATGCAGTGCATACACAAAAAGAAAAATAATAAAATATTAGATATAAGGTATCTCTTGAATATCTGTGTGCGTGAAAAGATTTTACCTTCTACCAAAGACTTAATCCTTGAAAAGCTTCACTGAACCACTTCACATGCTACAAACATTTTTGAAAGTGTTTCTTGGAGCCTTAAGGAGGGTTAATGCACTCAGATTATAATCAATGAAAACAGCATGATTTACAGAATCTATGCTCTTTGTCAAATTTAACCAGTGTATCATTGAACAGGATCTCTTTGCTGGCAGGAGCTTACTGCATGATGGAGATGCTGGAGTCCTTGTTACTCTAGTTGTACCTGGCAGGCTTTGCTGTGTCTATACAATGATAAAATGAAAACTCTCAGGACAACCTCAGGCTATCTGTCTCTGCTGCTCAAACTACTGGATACTGTAGCTCTTTGTAGCTTATGTTAAAAACAGTTGTTTTCAGAAATGAAATGAAACTAAGGCGAAGCGTGACAAGCATGTGTTACAACAAAATTATGTTATCAAAAGGCTAGCCTGAACAATAAAAATATTCCAAACTCTTAGATATTTAACAGTTAAATGACAATTTACAGCTGATCCACCAGTCTTGCCTTCTCTCAGACTGTGTCTGAGTGCCCTACCATAATATGCCCAGTCATATCTATTTCATAGTAAATAATCTTCTATTTCAAAATGTGCATTTAAAAAACAGAATATTTCATCAAGGTCATACACTGTCACTCTCTGCTCACAGGAAGAATTAATACATTGTGTCTGAAGGCTACATTTTCAAGTGATCTTCTGGAAATATAAATATTGCATGCACAAACTGGCATTTGCATATGCAAGCCAGGTGTGCATGCACAAATTTGGGGGCTGTCTTGAAGTCAGTTTATTCTTAACATTGTTACACATATGTACCAATTTAAATTCTGAAGGATCTCAAAGGACATGAGGTTTCCTCTTAAGAACATAAGAACGGCCATACTGGGTCAGACCAAAGGTCCATCCACCCCAGTATCATGTCTATCAACAGTGGCCAATGCCAGGTGCCCCGGAGGGAGTGAACTTAATAGGTAATGATCTAGTGATCTCTCTCCTGCCATCCATCTCCACCCTCTGACAAACAAAGGCTAGGGACACCATTCCTTACCCATCCTGGCTAATAGCCATTAATGGACTTAACCTCCATGAATTTATCCAGTTCTCTTTTAAACCCTGTTATAGTCCTAGCCTTCACAACTTTCTCAGGCAAGGAGTTCCACAGGTTGACTGTGCATTGAGTGAAGAAGAACTTCCTTTTATTTGTTTTAAACCTGCTACCCATTAATTTCATTTTGTGGCCCCTAGTTCTTATATTATGGGAACAAGTAAATAACTTCTCCTTATTCACTTTCTCCACACCACTCATGATTTTATATACCTGTATCATATCCCCCTTAGTCTCCTCTTTTCCAAGCTGAAAAATCCTACCCTCTTTAATCTCTCCTCATATGGGACCCGTTCCAAACCCCTAATCATTTTAGTTGCCCTTTTCTGAACCTTTTCTAATGCCAGTATATCTTTTTTGGTGAGGGGACCACATCTGTATGCAGTATTCAAGATGTGGGCGTACCATGGGTTTATATAAGGGCAATAAGATAGTCTCCGTCTTATTCTCTATCCCGTTTTTAATGATTCCTAACATCCCAATTGCTTCTTTGACTGACGCTGCACACTGCGTGGACGTCTTCAGAGAACTATCCATGATGACTCCAAGATCTTTCTCCTGATTAGTTGTAGCTAAATTAGCCTCCATCATATTGTATGTATAATTGGGGTTATTTTTTCCAATGTGCATTACTTTACATTTATCCACATTACATTTCATTTGCCAATTTGTTGCCCAATCTCTTAGCTTTCCATGTTAGGGTTTCCAACTTTCCACATACCACACATGCCACACACCACCACGAGCCACACGAGCACTTTGGCCCCAGAGGAAGTGGCAGCGGTGGCTGCTGTGCTGCTGTCTTCCTTCCACTTAGGGTTGCCACCTTTTCCACAGATCAAAAAAAAAAAAAAAACAACAACCAGACATCAGGGCGTGTCAAATGGCATCCGGACACACAAGCCGAAACCCGGACTGTCTGGGTGAAAACCAGACGGGTGGCAACCCAATTCCATGTGCAAAGAGGTAGACATTGCACAAGTACCTACCCAAGTTATTCAGTATTCAGAAATGAAGGGAAGTGTGCTGAAATCTGTGGAAGCCGATCAGTGGGCCTATAGATCAACAGTTCAGGGAACATGGCTTGGGAGGGAGAGAATGGGGCCAGGGAAATGTCTGGTCTTCCCGATACCATCCTGCTTATAATGAGCAGAATTTACCATGTAACATACTATTGATGTGAAAACCTCCTTCCTTCGAGCAACCCAGGGAGGGGCCTGGACAGAACTCCTCTTTTTGCTTGTCCTCTGCCCTGGGCAAATCTAGGTGGAGACTGGGGAGTTCAATGCACTTCCCAAATGTGTGCAATGACCTCTTGGCCTACTGTTCACTTCAGAACAAAATGGAAACCTGTATGACAAAATTTTCCCTGAATAATGATTTTGCAAGACTTAAAAGTATCTGTAACAGGGTTCCCTCTTGACAAAGATGTACTTGGATGTCTAAGACTTTGTACATAAAGGCAAGACACCTTTTCCAAAAGGTGGGCATTCTAAGACTAAGTACAATGGAAGTCACAACACAATCATCTAATAACAGAGCAATGTCATAATTTAGAATCTACTAGTGAGGAAGCACTGTAAACATATAACAGTTAAACCACTGTGCAAATCTACAGAGGGTGACAAAACTGATAATAGCTCCCTCGTTGCCCCCCTTCTTATATGGATGTGTGTGTTCTGCAGTGGTAAATTATCTTCTACTTGACTCCTGTCCTCTTGCTAATATTGAGATAGGAGAGCAAGTAAAACACTACGTACACATTCACAGTAGATATATTAAACCAGAAAAAGCCAAATAAGGCTTTAGAAGTAAAAGTAAGTGGAATTATTTCACAATAAAATAAAACAAATGTATATCTCCTTTATGTTATTTATCGCAAAATACAGAGATTTGCTCCTACACAATCTAGTCATTCTGGAAGAAAAAAATAAAGAAAGGTACATGTTAGGACCTTTCACCCTAGCAGCTGAAGTATTTGTTATACTATTTATACTTGTGTGTACCATTTCACAAGCTTTTGGGTTTCTGCTGGGGGCTGGGATTTGTTTAAATTGGTTTATCCAAGTTGCTACATTTGGTGTATTTGGCATTCACTCCTTTACTGGCCTTGCTCACTCCTTCCTCAATAAGGGACATATTGTACCTTGGATCTGCGTTCAGAAAACATTGCTTTCAACACCAGTTGGGGGCCAAACCCAAATTCCGCTGTAGTCAACAAGAATAAATTTTCCCCTAAAGTCACAATATGATACTAAATATGAAAAGTAGTTTCTGGTCCGGCATGTGATTTGACCAGTATTCCCCATACACACACTTTTGCTCTGGAAAACATGGGGAAAAATGGTATTCCACCTTCAAATATTTTTAATAGCAAAGACTATTGTTATCATTATACTTTAAAAGGCTCACCGCTGCAACAAAAATGACTAATCAAAATTCACATTGGACCACACAGCAGCTTTCATAAGCTGCATTTATCGTTTAAGTCTCCCTTACTTAACTACATGGATAATAAAATATATATTTAATCATGTAAAACATTTTTCACATTGCATTACTGACTTTCATTGACCATTTCAAAACTGCACCAATACAAGTTGATATATTCTTTTGGGAAATATATTTCGTTTCATCTGAAAAATGTAGCCCTCTCAGCAAAAAGAATTTTAAAAAAAGTATCATATATATCCATTTCCTAAACACAAAAGTCAACATATGGTGCAATGTTACCATATGCTTGATTTTGTAACAGTAGATTTCTATTAGTAATGTTAGCAATTATTATTGCAGTAGTATAGTCCCCCAAAACAATATCTCATTAACCTTGAACATCCTTTAAACCCCCAAACAAAAGTTACCAGAAAGAGTTCATATTTCCAACATATGATGTAAACACAATCTACTTAATATAAACCTAACAATGTAAAACAGCCATTATGATATACACTAACACAATGCAAGTATGCTATGTTACACAATGTATGTACCTAAAATCTAAAACCAAAATGATAGAATAATTCACTTTTCGCTGAGTTGATCAGGCTTCTTTTTACTAATACTATTAGAGTTGAGCGGTGATGGATTTCATGGTCTGAGAGGACTGTGAATTTCCGTGATGCAGGGAAAGGAGCCTAAGCTCTGGTAAGAAAAAAACTATGAGAAGCTTCTCACGAGAAGGGAAGCATGTAGGAAATATTTTTTATCTTCTCTTTGAGGCAATGTATAAAATCCTTAGATCTGGCGAGACAAGGTGGGTGAGGTAATATCTTCTACTGGACCAAATCCTGTTGGTGAGAGAGACAAGCTTGTGAGCTTCCATAGACCTCTTCTTGAGTTTGATCTGGTCAGTTTTGATTGGATTGTTGCTGTGAATTTAGAGGGATGAGCTCTAACATATTTTTAAATGCTCTACAGTAAATATAAGTCCACTTTTGCTTCAAGAATGTATTACAAAATGCCAAATATTTTAAAGAAAATCAGTCTCTAAAGTATTAAGTTTTCCACTATAAGTACATGTGAACTGTTTAGCTGCAGTTCACAGTAGCTGGTTCTGTTTGCTTTTTAAAGTGTATTTAAATTCCTTTTTTTCTAGGAGATAAATACTATTGCTTAGTGAACACAACTGGGAGTCGGGATTCCTGGGTTCTATTTTCTATGTGTAGATGTGGGAAAAAATAACTCTCTATGCCAATGTTAGCACAACTGCATAATGGTATAATATTGACTCCCTTACTCACAGGGCTGTTTTGAAGTTTAATTAATTAATTAAATGTTTGTAAAACATTTTGAGATCACTGGGTGAAAAGGAGCTAACTGAATACTTTTCTACTTAATTAATTCTTAATTCACCTTTAAACTGTTATGATGAAGTGTTCCAGTTGATTGAGAATGAAAGATCTCACCAACCACACCACGATACAAAGGTTTAACAATCACTATGTAAAAGCAACAGCCATCTTGTCTTTTGACAATCAAATTCAAAAATGGCCCCAATATCTCTCTGCTTGACTTCACTTGCCCAGGGGACAGTGACATACCTTGCAGATATCTCATACCTAGGACCATACCAAATTCACGGCCATGACAAATGCGTCACATACCGTGAAATTTGGTCCTCTCCCCATCTCCCCCCCGTGAAATCTGGTCTTTTGTGTGCTTTACCCTATACTATGGAGATTTAATGGGGGAAACCAGCGTTTCTCAAATTGGGGACCCTGGCCCAAAAGGGCGGGGGGGGGTGTCGCAAGGATTTTTTTAGGGGACTCATGGTATTGCCACCCTTACTTCTACACTGCCTTCAGAGCTGGGTGACCAGAGAATGACGGCTGCTGACTGAGGGCCCAGCTCTGCAGGCAGCAGCGCGGAATAAGGGTGGCAATACCACACCATGCCATCCTTATTTCTGCACTGTTGCTGGCAGCAGCTCTGCCTTCAGCTTCTGGGCTCCCAGCTCTGAAGGCAGTGCCGCCACCAGCAGTAGCACAGAAGTAAAGGTAGCAGTACCGCAACCCTCCTCTACAATAACGTTGCGACCACCCCACAACTCCTTTTTGGGTCAGGATCCCTACAATTACAACTCTGTGAAATTTCAGATTTGAATAGCTGAATTCGTGACATTTATTATTTTTTAAATCCTCTGACCATGAAATTGACCAAAATGGACTGTGAATTTGGTAGAGCCTAATCATAGCTCACAACTCTCCCAACACCTCTAGCATCAATAATGCACAACACTAGCTGCAAGGTAAGCAAAGAAGGCTTCAAGTTTGTTTTCATCAGGCACAGCTTTGTTACCAAGTTTTCAGATTGGGCAATCTAGATCTGAGGGATATTTGAAAATTTCTCTCACCAGTGCTCTGCCAGATGCCAGCTAGGATAGTTCCCAGATCATGAATGCGTGGATGCTACAATGGTGCAAACCCTTTCTTTGCATCTTGCACAGGCATTGCATAGTGGGAAAGTTTCTCATTGACTTCAGTGGATCAGGGAATAGCAAGACTTGTAAAGAAAAAATTCAACTACTGGACATGGAGAAAGGGCTAGTATATGGTATGGCAGTTTTTACACCTACAGCAAAGAGGGCTGCACAAGAAGAGAAACTAAATTGCTTGGAAGACAAGACTATATAGTTAAGCAAGGGAAAGTAGAAGTAAATTTCATTCACGCAGAAATTAATCTGACAAATGTACAGAAGAAAAATATTGTGAGATATCACTATTAATTCAAAAAAAGGAAACAAATCTAGATAGGTTTACTGTCCTAAAGAGTTCTATTTACAATGTTTGGGTTAAATTTACTGATTTCAAAATTGTCAAGTTTAGGCAGGACCATGTCTCTCAGCACCATTCAACTTTGTCAAAGTCTTGTACAATTAACTGCACTCAGACTGTTTACAGATGTCACTAAGTAGGCAACCTACTATAAATCACAAATTCCTTAGCTCCTAAGAACAGAACATATAAAGAGATGGTGTGTTGCATATACTTTTCATTTTTTGTTCTCACGTCAAATTTACTCAATTTACTAATCAAAACAATCTTTCTGCTATTTTGAGCCTGTAGGGTTAACCAAGTTGAGGAAAAGGAAGCTGTCTTTTGTCTGCCTGCATCATCACCAATGACAATCATTCCATATAATCTGAATTTGTTCAAAAGTCAAAGAACTGTTGTGCAAAATGTGGTGAAACTACAAAATAGCAACAAAGTATAGCATTGTAAGGCTATCACTCTTCTAGCTGTGCTTAGGTCTGGCACTACAGTATGTGGTATTAAATTCCACAGTATGCCAATACTTTGACATAAAAAAGAGTCAGTTTAAAATTGAGTAGTAATCTTAAATCTGGATTTTCTTGCTGTTGGTTCACTCTAGACCACCAGCGCACAAGACAGATAACAACAGCTAAAAGTCTTTCTCGTAGACCATTCCACTCAAGCTGCACAGCAATGCTGGAGGCTAAGGAAAATATACTGCTTCGACTATCTGGGGGAGCCTCCAATCCCCTGGATGACTGGGACAGAAAGCCTCCACTCTTCTCCAGTGATGGGCGAGTGAGGGAGAGTAGGTCAGGTGCTCTCAACCTCGAATATTGTTTTCATCTTCAAAAATCCATTTGGCTATTTAAGACCGGTCTTTCTGTCCATTATGAGTCTGTACTCAGATTTGCAGTAGCTTCCATGTGAGGGGAGAAGAGAAGGCAGGTCCAGGGCAGAAAGCAAAGAAGAGCTCTCCTCTTCCCAATGTCGTTCACAACTTCCAGGCTCATGCAGACATTGGAGGGTTTCTGGTTTTGCACAGCAGGTCACGGTTTCTGTTGAACAAGTTGTTCTGTTGAGCGGTCTAGCATTGGCCTTCTGGGGTTTTCATGATCCCCATAGCCACAGATATTTTCTGCTGCATAGAGCAGCACATTCTTATTCTCAGAAAGTGAAACCTGAGGGCCTGCTATACGTTTCCTAACACTTTAATATGCGTCGTAATGGACTGCATTTCCCTAGCTATAATGCAACAACTGTACATGCATGAAGAAATAATTTTACATCTTCTCTTCACAGCTAAATTTGCCAGGTACAAGAGTTTGATGCCTGAATTTTCCACAAATAGATGCAGAAATTGCTTCAGATAAACACTAAAAACTAGCTCAGTCTCAAAAGTCCCAAATTCACAGCTTCAATCTCCTAACATATCTTGGCCATTATGACGACACTTATTCAGAAAGGCACACTGGAATAACAGGACTCTACTCCACAATTGCTGCCTGTCTTTGCCTCCTCCAATGCTAACAAGGTATGTCAGCTTCAAAGGTGCAAGACATCTCTAATCCAATCTTTCTTGCCCTTTCCTCCCCCAAACGATAAATTGCACTCGTCAGCAAGGAAATCTTCATTGGCAGCAAGAGTGACACCTGGAAAGTCACCATCATCACATCATCGGTTTTGATGGGACTTGAAATGACAGCACAGAAAATGAGAGAGTCCAGGCATTAGGGCATAATTCCTAACCGTGAAGACCCCTTGTATTGACTTCTATTTAATTGTTTGGTGTTTACAGAAGCATTCATTTCCTTTTTATGTTTTCCTGTATTGATAACAAGGAAGACTGATATTATAGTCCTATCATGTACTGTATGTTTTAGCACAGGTGAATTGCATGCCAATACTAAATTCAAGCAGTGTTATTAAGGTTAACACTATAGTGGAATACTAAAAAGTATTTGTGAATTGTGGCCAACATAACAAAAAATATTTAGCTTGTTTATGAGCATTGCTCTCTGTTTTCAGAAAAGTGGGAAACATGCTTTAAAAGTCTGATTTTTTTATCCTGTGGTTCCTTAAAACCACCTTTCCTCACTTACACTAAGCAATAACCATAACACACAGTCAGGTGAGAAACAGTTTGAATACATAAATACACAAATTAAACATAGAGATATAAAATACTCCTGGAGAAATTCTGTGCCACTGCACAAGCACAGAATTAATGTCCCCTGCAGAATAATTTATTATGATGGGGAGGCAAAGGATAGCTGGGAGAGGTATCACACACTGCAATTACACCTTTCTCCCACCAGCGGCTGATGAGGTGCCAGAAGAGAGGGCGGCTGGCTCACGGGCTGGAGCAGCCAGCCGTGGAGAGGGAGCGGGCAGAGGCTGCCTTTCTCTCAGCGCCCTGCATGTGGGGCCAGATGAGGAGGTGATGGTCAGAGCACGTCACATGAGGCTGCTGCAGAGCAGTTATACAGACTGGGGTTCAGAAAGGCTAGTGTGGGGACAGACTGCTAGTGGGGGGCACAGGAGCTAGTGGGGGTGACAACATTGAGCCTGGTGGTTGAATGGTAGTTGGGGTGAAGGGCCATATGGGGATGTGGAGGTGCAGGGCCACATGGGGACAGGGGAAGTTATGCCTAGCTGAATGAGGAGTGGAGTGCAGGGGCACATGGAGACAAGGGAGGCTATGTCTGGCTGAGTGAGGCTGCAGGGACACATGGGGACAGGAGAGAATGGGGATGCAAAGCCACATGGGAACATGTGCAGATTTGCGTGGCTGAATGGGGAGTGGGAGTGCAGGGACATACAGGGACAGCGACAGCTGTGCCTGTCTGAATGGGAGAAACTAGGGGTCATCCAGTGTCTGCATAGGGGAGGCTCCCCAACTGCCTAACAATCCCCAAAAAAACCCTGTTCCGTACTTCACACACACACACACACACACACACACACCCCAACAACAAATCCTCCAGGTTCATTCCCAGGCTCCTTCCCAGCGATTACTTCCCTCTCCCTGAGGTCCTTCATTACCCCTGAATCCTCCGAGCCTTTCACTGCTTTTGAGGGGTGCAGGAAATACATTTCGGTATTGTAGTTTAAATGACTTATTACTCAACGTTCTGTATACATATACCTAGTAAAGGATCAATTTGTCCAAAAACATTTCCTGAATATTTTTTTTTGTCTGTATTGTTACAGACATACTTGCTGACAGGTACTTTGAAATAAATTACAAAAATAATTGATTATTGTTGTGATTGTATTGTATTATTTTGACAAATAAAATATGCAAAAATTTTGCAGAATTTTAAAGTATTGTGCACAGAATTTTTAATATTTTGGATCAGAATTCCCCTAGGACTAAAAAGCTGAACAACTTCATGTAGCTCTGGATCAGTAACTTATGCACTCATATGATGCATAGGTTTGAGGTGGCTTATTTTGGTAAAAATCAATTTAAACAATGTTTCTACAGCACTCCCTGCTTCATCTAATTTCCACTACACTTTCTGGAATGTGGAAAGCTGTTGACTAGATTACTGCATTGAGGCAACATCTTCCAGTCATCTAGTGGTGACAGCTTTTAGTTTATACTGCCTTTTGACTGGATTTGAACTAATGATCTTGAGGTAAAAGCTTCCATACCCACTGACTTCAATTACAGTGTTTTTCCATTGACTTCAGTGGGTTCTGGCTGAGTCCATTAGTCCAGCACTAATCGCAAGAACTGCTGCTAGATGTCCAGTTGAATTATTTTTTTTCTACTGAGCCGAAAATATCAGAGTCAAGAAATCTTGATGATATGAAGTCCCTGTATCAATATCTCCACAAGCCGTGCAAACTTTGGCTGGGTTCCTTTGAGATTGGATTTCCTCAGTGGCAGTTACTGAGCAGAGGACATTAGCATTGCTACAAGCAGCATTTATACTTACTAGGATATCCACTTGGAAATCCACAGGGTTAGAAGAGGAGAGTTCCTCAGATTATGGCTATTCCCTTGGTTGCATCCCTCCCATATACAGTTCCAGCATAAAAAATCCAGGAGAAATTTCATTTCATTGTTTTCTGCTTTTCTTTAAAATAAAACCCAAACAAACAAATATATCCAAAAAATAAAGGACTAGACTGTGTCTTTTAGATACTTTACAAATTAAGGCAGTGAGTACTACCCCAGGGAGAGTACCAAGGATGACTCCCGGAGTTTCCCAGCCAGGGAGCCAAACTGGAACTGGAGAACTGGTTTGAACCAGTATTTTTACTTGATATTGAACCTGAACCATAATTTTTCCTGTCTACTAAACCTGAACAGGAAATGAACTGAACAAAAAAAACTGGTTAAAATAAAGATTCAGCATTTTCTAAGATCAATGTTTTAAAAAACAACTGTGACCCTATTTTCATTATAAAACAAGACAACTAAATAACAAATAGGCATGTGACTGCTACCTGCCTCAGTATAAGAACAGAATGAGCTGAGGATTAGAATAGGAGGCCAGCCCACAAGACTAGAGGATGGGGGGGGAAGCTTAGGAGCTGCCTGAACAACACATGAGGCAGCAGGGGGCCCCAGAGATAGATGAAACATCTCTGAGACTCAGCCCCCCTGCTTCTCCCCCCGGGGAAAGAAGAAGAAAGAAGAATGTTCCCTGGTCCCAAAGGTTAACAATAGCTCTTCAAGACCAAGGAAAATTGTAATAATTCCCCAAATCTTCTTCCCCTTGGACAGGCCTCTGCTTACCCCTCTGCTTACCCCTCCCTAACCCCTAGGGCAGCTCCTCCTTCCATTTGCCGCACTTGAGGCATGTTCCATGCCCCAAATCCAAATCTGTCCTTTCACTGCAGAAATCCAGTATTACAGAGCAAATATTAGAAGATGTTATTTTAGTTCACTCAAACAAATTCTTCATAAAAAATTGTGTTTATCTGACAACTCAAAAATAGAAGGAAAACTCATGCAAAGTTAAAAAGAATTAATGATCAAAAATCAAAACGGTTTCAATTTTAAGTTTCTGACCTCTTCTTTTAATTTACTTCCACTAAGACTGAAATGTGATTTGAACCAGTAATGAACCTATTCTTCTCTTTTTTCTTTTGGTGGCATGAACTGGAACTGAAGCCAAACCTGAACCGAACCAAAATAAATACTGGTTTGATACCCTCTTTCCAGCATAAAGGAGGAAAATGCACAGTGCTACATGTCTTAACGGAATGCAGCTTATCCTCTCTCCTCCCTTCACCCTGGGGCTGAACTGGTCCTGCTTTGCAGGCCAGTGCTGACTGGGACATAGTTCCTAACTCCTTCCCAAACCTGTTGGCATATTGTGTATTGCCACAGAAAGAAGGGATTCTCCTTATTTCATCGCATCCTCCAAAATTACAACCATGCAGAATCTGACCTGATATAACAATAGAGTCATTTTCAAACAGAATATTTAGCAATTGTGTTTTCTAATGTCTGTAACAAACCATTGTTAAAAGCCTAATTTTATTTTCCACTAATCCTGTCTGTTAACTTTTTGTGTATCATATTGTGTGAGCAATGAAAATAGACTAGTCCATTTCACTTTCTGGGTCTTATGCACTACCACAACACTGTATAAAAATATTTTCATTTTTTTTAATCATGAAAATATTGGCTTTCATGTTAAGTTTTGGAAGTAGCAATATCACACTGGATCTCTATTATATGAATAAAATGTGGTGAGAAGCAGAATAGTATGCATAAATCTAATAAGATACAGAACTCTGTAATTCAGCTCATTTCACATTCCCAAGATTTCATGAATCTGATATGTTGGACTCAATAATTCAAAATAACTCTTGGATTTAATATTGTGCATTCAATCTTGGCACCATTTGAATTAAGAAGTCCCAGGCTTTTCCCATAAAAATAATAGATGGGCCAAATTCTGCTCTCAGTTATACCAATGAAAACAAGAGAAATATATCCCTAACAAACTTCTTATTTACAACCGGACAGCTTGACAGATATTACTTTATAGTACTTTATGGGGACTTAATTTGTTTCTTTGTTTTTCCAATAATTTTTAAAGTCTTTTTCTTTTCTTGGTTTTTATAGTTCATAAACTAGAAAGGTATTCTGATTTATTGTGTTATTTACAAGAAATAAAATTATTATTGTTACTGTAGCACAAACAAAAAAAAACATTTTGTATACTATTCTTCTCCCCACATACTTTAAAAACAATCTTTATTAGGAATTAAAACTAATTGATTGTATACCTTATCTTTTCAGTGATTAGCATTTGGTTGAAAGTTGGTTTTGCAGCACTTTGAAATGCTTGGATGAAAGGTTCAAAATAAAATTATTTTTAATAAATAATATGACAATTTGGGCTGAAAAGAAATAAAACTGGAATGTGCAAGACATAACACTTCCCTCCTATGAAAATATTTCTTGCTCTTCTGGGACTGAAGCAAAATGGAGATTTACAGATGAATAACTAAATTTGGGCTCACAAAAATCTGAGATGCTCATTCTATCAGTTCATTCAAGGACATATTTTTGTATTTTCATCAGTGTTTCACATTTGCAGAACTATGCATTTCCCTAGCCTGACATATATGTTTGTATGAGTTAGCTGTCACATCCAACTTAGAACTACAGAGCCATTAAATGTTTTGATCAAAGTGTCTACACAGCTGTTGCAACTGTAGTGAATAAATTATTGCTTTAGGTTCACCACAGGATAAACCATCTGCGTTTGTCAAAGAGTAATGCAAAAAACCCATAGGTGTTTTCATCAGTGATGTCACTCAGGATGATACAGAAATAAAACCACTGGTAATTGGTTTAAAAACTGAAGTAACAACATACATTTAAATTACATGCAAAAAATAATATTAAGGTTACGAAGTCAAGCACTTAGAAGTTAGGAAATGCCAGAATTAAGGCTGCCAAGCCTCCCCTTCTGCATATGCTACAGTTTTGCCAAACATTAAGTAGGAAGTCTGAGGCTACATCTACACTACCACTTATGTTGGTATAACTTATGCGGCTTAGGGGTGTGAATAAGCCAACCCCAGGAGTGACGTAAGTTACACCAACCTAAGCATCAGTGTGGAGCTATGTCAGCAGGAGAGCTTTTCCTGCCACCATAGTTACCGCCGCGCGTTGGAGGTGGATTAAGTAAGTCGACAGGAGAGCTCTCTCCCATTGGCTTAAAGTAGCTAGATGAAGCTGCGCTGCTATACGCTCTCTAGTGTAGACATAGCCTGAATTGTAGAGCCAGGAATAGAACCCAGCACTCCTGGCTACAGTTCAGTGCCTTAAGCACAAAAGAACATCCTCACTCTCTTCTCAAAACTTTTTGCTTTAGTCACTCAACAGTCTATCACTAAATGAGGCAGGTGTTCTGCAGAACAAATGCTACACGTTCATGTAATTAAAGATTATCAAAATTAATAGAAACAGGCTGACAAAGATGAATCATCATTGGGGTTTGAGCCCAGGCTCTTTCAGAGTCACAGTACAGACCCCTATCAACTGAGCTACAGGTTCCTTTAGCAGTTGGTGGCTGAGCAGCAACATACATTTTAATGGTGGCTTGCACAGTTATTTGCTAGGCAGCAGAGGCATGTTGAGAATCAGATTTTGGGGGTTCTGTTTCTGGGTCTGGAGAAGTGTATGGTCTAGTGATTATTGACATCCCTGCCAAGCATACAGATCTGGCACATTCGAATGCTGTGTGGCTAAAAGGAAGAGAGTTGGGTCTGCTATACTAGAGGGTTCTGTTCCCAGCTGTGCCAAAAGTGATTCTGTACAACCTCTCAGTTACCCCATCTGTGAATGTGGAGAAATTATATGTCTGCCTCCTAAGACAGAAAGACTATGGAATAATGAAGATTATTAATACCAGTCTGCGGAAGGTCTCCTCCCAGCACACCTTTCCCTGGCCAAATGAGGCACAGTGTGCTGCGGCAGCACCTGAGTTTCACTGGAGTTCTCGCTGTGCGTGTTCTACATTGGAACCTAAATGTGACCCTTGCAGGCTCAGTGCAACGCGTAAGGAACTTTTTGGGGATGTTCAGTGATTTTAGCAATAAACCTCTAACGTACTCTGCTGAACAATGGCAAATGGTTATTGTCAGAGGCTTACAACTTAGACAAATGTGCATGTATTTTCATGAGGACAGCAAAAGGTACATCTATAGCTATAGAGCTACCCCGCCACGGATTTCAAATCACTCCTCCAAAACACAGAGATATTAGAACTCTCCAAAGAAAAGGCACAGAAACTCTTTTAACCTTGGCAAAACTACCTATTTTCCCTAAACCTCGTTCTTGGAAACAGCAGAACCATTTCTGATTAAACTTGCAAAAACATTCAACCTGAGGCAAAAAACAAGCATGGAAAATTCCAACTTGAATCGTTACACTTTGGCAAAGTTCTAAGCAACTGAAAATAGGGTCTTATAATGAAAAGTGCTAAGAAATGCTAACTATAGGAATTGCTACCAGCACCAGTGCTGATTATTCAAACTTCACTGTAGCTAGACTGTCAGTAGTCCTTGAGTTCCCAAATAATTATAAAGCCCAAGGGCAGCCAGCACATGCTCTGGAGACCAACAAGATGCAGCCTTAAATCAGAAACGTCTCAATCTTAATAGTATTAGGAGGGAACATATTTGCTCATAAGAGACCATGCACTCATGCTTGAATATATGTCCACCAAACTTTTGGGAAAGGAGGCTTTCATAGCCAAGGTCTACTGCAAGAGGCTGCCTACTAAGTGGCAATACTCACAAGAAATTCACCAGGCTTTGTAGTCCGAGTGTGTCATGAAAATAAATGTATACCAAATTGTGCAACTTAACCCATAACACTGAACGAAAGCTAAGAGAAGTTTGTTCTAAACTGCCATGCAAGCAATGTAGATATCAGTAGTTCCATTTGGGCCACATAGCTGGAGCAAATGGGCTTGGCCATCAAAAGAACAATATATCAGTAAGCTGTCATTTCAAAACTGGGTTCCCTTCCATCAGTTTCCACATCACAAGTTCAGCTTGACTAGAGAAGCAGTAGCCAAAGACAAACAAGCCAGATAAGACAGTAGAATATCAAGGAAGCATCTGTTCGTAACAATCAATAACATGTTGTATCATTTGGTAGTAATTTAAGGGGGATGATCTTAACCCTTTGTGTATTTTATTACTAAAAATAACAGTGGACAGCCCAAAGTAAAAAGCATTGTGTCTCTCGTGATGTTATTTAAGTACATTCAGATCAAACTTCAATCACAGTTTCATGCTCCCTTTCTTCCTTCTAGAAGATGGGTCCAAATCATCAGTTGAGATCATGATTTTCTGATCCATGTGTGAAATGCACAGAGTTCCACTTCCCATTTGAAAATTGGACAAATTGCCTCTACAGAAGTATCCCTCTTTCCGTTAGACCCCACTGAGGTATCTCCAGGGGCCATAAATCCATGGGGTGGGGGTTGGGCAATGGACATGCTGGGAAAATAGGGAGGACTAAAGAGGGAGGATGTAATATCGATCCCTCTCCCTACCATGCGCACATGCCCACACACACATCACACACATGAGTAGCAGATAATACAGCCTCCAGTTATATGACATTTCCATAGCCTTCCATCCATAAGGGACACCTCCCTTACTGGGTGTTCTGGAGCCAGCTGCTGTAAGAAATGTTTCAGGAATCCAGAGGTGCTGCAGAGGCACAGCGTGCCATGCAAATGGATCAGTGTTCCCTGAGAAAGCCAAAGATCCTTGGTGGACTCAGGGTCTCGTGGGGGGAGGGGGCTGTGCAACATCCCTACTTTTTTCCATGGGTGCTGGGTGAAGAGATAGTGGAGGGGACAATCTCTCTTCCTCCCAGCTGCCTCCCCCATACAAGAGAATGTAGAGGAAATTCTTCAAACACGACTGTGTATAGTGTCCCATCTCCTACCTGAATATTACCTGCAGGGCTACAATTTGGCCTTTTTTTTTTATTGTTGCATTAATCTATGTATATATAAAGGACATTTTATGCCTTCAGTCTGTGTATTGAACTCCCACCCATATCAGTAAGCCTTCCACATGTGGAAAGAGGAAACAATGCAATGATAAATTAAGATTCTTTGTTTTATCAAAAGACAATAAATCCTTATCCATTATTTTTTTTTAAAAAAGGAGAAAATGAAACTTCCAGGATTTCAGATGTTAAATAGTTGAAACATTTCCTATTTAAATGCAAATTTAACTTTTTTTTTTTAATGGGATGACAAGTACCTTTGCCCAAAATTCTCAGATAAAATCAATCTGAAATATGGAAGGGGACTGAGAAAATGAAGTCTATTTGGATTTGCTTGGTATAACATTTAATAAGATAATCTTGATGCATTTTCTTTGATCAATTCATCTTAGTTTTTGATAACTCACCTCTGAAAACAAAACACAAGGTATTACACACTTTTAAAATTAAGCTGGTTAAGTAAAAAACTAGGCAGTTTACCCATAGCTTTTTTGCTTGTGCAGAAAAATAGCAGATTTTACAAACTCATGATCCACTGCTAGTGTAAAATATAGGACCAAAAAATGAGAATTCAAGAGTAGCATTATAATGACCAAAATTCACTATGTGTCTTTTATTATGTCGGAAAAAACTCTTTTAAGAAATGGAAATCACTACATTCTATTGATTCAAGCACAGAATCTTCAGACATAAGTCATCAGTGTTGACATTTTCAAATACATAAAACGTGACATCTGCTCCAACAAATGCACTATCCAGGCTGTAAATCATCAAAGAGAAAAACAGTTCAATGTCATTTCAGCCACTGTAAGCTATGGTTTACAAGTGAGAGATAAAAATAGTCATACTGTCTCTATGACATCTAAACCACTTTTCTATTGCAGTATTCTGTGTTCTAATTTATCTTTGTGGTTGAACAACACACAATCAATTGTAAGCAACTAGTGTAGTTTGATTCCAGTCAACGGCAATTTTCTCTAGCTTTCTCTATTCCCCTCCTCACTCCCCCACACACTGCATTGACTTTAAGTGCTCTCCCAAACATGCGCTCTCAAGTGTAATACTTGGCTGACAATCTGAAGATTTTAATTCATCATTTTAAGTATGAAAATATGGGGAAGAGGCATTAGCATAATAATTTATATATAATGATTTAAGAATACTTTAAAATCTTTTATAGAATATCATTATATCTGCTTCCATGTTGGTGAAGAATTTATATAGATGTAAAGTACTAATTTTGAATAAAGGGACACTTTATCAAGTATTATTATAATTAAAAAATGCATCATTCCTGACCAAAGAAAACAACAATACCAAGTATTTTGAGCCCTTCTTGAAAGAAATGCAAAGTAGCCTCCTATGGCTACAGTACTTTGTCAATGTAATTAGTATGCAAACCCATACTCAATTTGCATAAAGTTCTAAAACATTTTTTTCAAATCTTCAGTGAATCACTTCATGTAATTGTGAAGTGAGAATATCACTATCACAAGTGGCATATTTTATTATTAGCATTTCAGAGTCACAACACGCATTATAACTTTTATCTTTTTTGTACATGATAAAGCTAGCTTAGGGGAAGTGTCTTAGTTACTGGTATTAGCATTTTCTGTCAGAGTGAAACATGTCTACAGTCAATAAAAACGTAGAGAATATATGCCATCATCATGATAATTTAGGCACTGATCTCATAGTGAATATGTGGGCAGACTGCTGAGCCCACTGAAGTCAATGGCACAGCAATACATTGCAGAATCATGGCCTTAGTGTGAACAATATGAAAAATGTGTGGCACATCCCCTTCCCACGTAATTCACTGTTTCCTGAAATGTACTTCAACAAGCCTTTTTCTAAGTGTAAGCATCACCTCTCTGTTCATCACAGGAGGGTAGACAAAAGGGTAGACAAAAGCTGCCAAGTTGGATATTTATATGTCAGGTAAACATATTTGTGAACTGGAAGAAACATAGTCATAGACAATTTACTTAAGGAATATTCTTGGAAATATACCCACAAACGTGTGCAGTGTGAGCAGCAGTGCATACCCGACATCCTGTCAGGAGTGTCCAGTGCATGAGAAATCATGTTGTCATGTCCGAAGATTACACACTTTGGGCAACTGTATACTCTTCAGGAGCAACGTGCATACCGAAATCCATATCACTTTGTGCTAGCTGTAGATGACCCCATATGTATATACCACATTTCCTCAGACTGTATTCCTAGGATTAAGGCTATGTTTTAGTCACGGGTATTTTTAGTAAAAGTCCTGGACAGGTCACGAGCAGTAAACAAAAATTCACAGCCTGTGACCTGTCCCTGACTTGTACTATATACTGCTGACTAAATCTTGGGGGAAGGAGGCGGCCTATGGGTGCTCGGGGAGGGGTGGCCCAGAGGGCATCACAGATGCTGGGTGGGCGGCCCGGTGGAGCGCCACCGGTGCTGGCGAGGGTGGCCCAGGACCTCTGCTGGTGCTGGGGGGGGCAATGAGTGGCAGTGCACAGCCCGAGACCCCCACTGGTGCTGCGGGGGGAGGCTGGCAGGCTCCCTACCCGGCTCCGCGCTGCCCCAGAAGCAGTGACATCCCTCAGCTCCTAGGCAGAGCATGGCCAGGCAGTTCTGTGCACTGCCTCCACCCCGAGTGCTGGCTCCGCAGCTCCCATTGGCCAGGAACCCCTAGCCCCCCACCCAAACTTCTGCTTTTGCTGTGGGGGGGTGTGTGGTGGCCCGAGACTGCCCCAGGTGCAGCCGGTGTGGCTGGCCCAAGGGATGCCTGAGCTACTCAGGCAGCCCCCGGGCCAGCCACACCAGCTGCTGCAGAAGTCACAGTCATGGAAAGTCACGGAATCTGTGACTTCCGTGATCGCCATGACAAACTCACAACCTTACTTATGATCATACAGAATGTTCTACTGCTTTAGCCATGAATATCTGGTACCCAATTCTTATGCAACATGACATAATATTGTTTGTGAGCCTTCATCAAGAACCCAGCACATTGACTTGGCCCTCTTTTCTACAAATATCTTCCTCACATGGCTGCAAAAATTTTAATCCTGGCATTTTATGGGCACTGTGTTTTAACTGTACAATTCTCAGTTCTCGAGTTTCTGAAGTTCAGAAAGTCAGCAGTCCTACCCAGTGCTCATCTTATCTGAATGTCTCTCTTACAAAGTATGTGCTTGCAGTTTCACAAAACGTATTACACTGTCAGCTGAGAAGCCTAGCAAGCTAAATGAAATTACAGGCATTTGCAGATAGTCACATAACATAGTCACATAGGACTTGTCTACATGGAGCAACAATGTGCACTCTGGGGGTGGTATTTCTGAAGCGCACTAACATATTGCACACTCACTGTTGCACGTAGTGCACTTTAATGTAGTGTTGTTTCAAACTACACTATGTAAAAGTGCACTAGGGAGCTCTCAATGCAAATGAGCAGGTTCTATGCAGACCAATTAATATGCGGCATGTTAGTGCGCTGTAGAAACCACACCCCCATATTGCACAGTACTGCTCTACGAAGACAAACCCACAGTTAGAAAGATAACATTTCTTCACGTTTACTAGATTTCTGCACAGAATTTCTGTCTGTCGCATGGATATCACCTCATGTACATACACAGACGTATCACTAGTATGTGTATACATGTGTTTACACACACAGACACATACCAAAACAGTTAAGCAGATCATATCTCTCTATCTTGAATGGGATATTTTCTTATCAGAGAGAGACTGATCCTCCGCTGAATGCTATCTGCGAAGTACAGTAGTGAGCATTCTCAGGTTCCACTGATGTCAGTGAAAACTGAGGGAATTCAGCACCTCAGATGATCTGGCCCACTGGTACATGCACACAACTCATTATCATTAATGGTAGTTACAGATGTAAACTGTAGGAAGGAAAAACCCTTCAATAAACACATATTGTGTTTGTTGTGGGTCCTGAGCTTATTCACCCAGGCACACTAAAAAGGTGTCCTAATAATTTTAAATCAGACATTTTAAAACACAAATTCTACCCTCTTCAGAGCAGGTAAGAGGATTTTTAGAACTTTTTGCACTTCCATTGGAAAATTTTACCATGTGTGTTTCTATTTCTGTCTGCACGGCACACACACACATATTACACACCCTCTTTTAGGAAGGACAGTCCCTATATCTTTTTAAAGTGAAATACCTAAGATTTTTCCTATCTGTATCTCCAGAAACTTCTCATAACCTGATGAATTTCAATAGAGTTAAATGCCCCAACAGTCTCACTAAATGCCCTTATTCAGAATTTCCAAATGTTTCCAAATGTGGGTGCATAAAAGGACAGTGAAGTGGTAAAATATCTGCCATAAGCAGTGAATTACTTCCTAGACATGGAATTTTGAAAACCCAGTGATCCTGGAAATCTGTCTCTAACACTGGATCTTGAAATTGTGAAACTGCAAAAGCACAAAATAATTTTCCTATTCTGGCTGCATAACTCATCCTGAACTGTTGCAGACTTCTTTGGCCCATGCCTAATGTGCACACAAAAAGATCACTGAATTCATACAGCCTGGGGAAAGAGTATTTTTGATGAATAAGGCCCTTCTTTACTTGCAAAGTTAGTTATATAACAAATTCTTCCCTACATTAAGTGAAAGAACATATTATTTTCTATTTTGTTCCACTTGCATCTAGTTTTGAATAGATACTTTTTTTGTTTGTATAGTCCTTTCTGAGAAAATAGACACTTTGTAAATACATGCACACATTTTCTAGTTTTTATGACACTGGAGTGAAATATATTTTATTATTCTTTAGCATAAAATGTGACACGCAAAACTCCCATTCCCTTCATTAAAAAAAAAAATCAACTTTGTGACAAAAGGCCAAGGGCTAGATTGTAAAATCCTCTTCAACTGGTGAGCGCTTACTGACACAAGTAGTCCTACTGAAGTCACTGAGATTACTCGCATGAGTATACTGCCTGACAAGAGTACAGGCTGCACAATTTAGCCCTTGTAAGTTTAAAGTTGAGGTAGAAGGGGAATTGGGAATAAAAAGCGAAAGGTACAGCTGATATAGTTTATCCAGCATTACAAGTTGTCTTCATTATCACCATTTTGTTGCTGCTTTGGGAGACCTATCAAATACCTGCAGAAACTACACATGTCAAATTACTGACTGTGACAAGTCCATTAATGTTTAATAAGGGATGTTTCCTATGCACTTGGAGGAGTATACCGCCCTCATGTTGCACATGGAACTCCCACTGACATTAATGAGAGTTCCACACATGGAACAAATTCAGAATATCCCTCTTAGTTTTCACACCAAAATCTGCAGCTAAGGGAAGATTCTATTTGACATAGAGGATATTAACTGACTAGGGAGCACCTGGGTCAAAACCAAGGCACAATTGAAGTAACAGGTTTGGCATTCAATACAATGGCTAGATAACTTGATTCTGTTACTCCTTGCCTATTCACACTATATTAGAAATATTATCACCAGTCCAGTGGAGATTTAGAAGAAAATGTCAACACAATCTCCATTTCTTTTGAGCACGTTCATCCCCATGGTTGGATGGTAGAGGAGATTCACTGTACTGATGCTGTATATGTTTCAATAATCCTTTGGTGGATGACCCAAAACATGTTGCTGTGACAATAATAGGTACCTGAATGAGGACTTGGATTTTAAATTCTATAATCGCCTATTTGTGTACATGCCAATTGCTCTGTATTTTCAGATTTTTTAAAAAATATATATATACTTCTTACCCCACTTATCCCCACCTAAAAGAACGTTATAAGGGTAAAAATGTTTATCTTGACAATGGTCCCATTTCTAGTAGGCATACGTTTTCACTTATGTAACTTTACTACCATCTGTTGAAACCATGGGAGGAAATGAAAAAAGTCACAGCATGCTGTATCGTCGTAATTACAGTAAGAAAGCTGATCCATTCGTTCTTAGAGAGACCAGGTGGGTGAGGTGATATCTTTTTATTGGACCAACTTCTGTTAGAGAGAGACAAGCTTTCGAGCTTACACAGAGCTCTTCTTCAGGCCTATTTTGCCTCGTGCCGAATTCAATAGATGCTATACTTTCATGTGCCCATCATAATCTAGAGAGCGAGAGTGATTTTTATGTCCACTGGTTGGTTTCTGGGTCGGTGTGACATATGCTTTTCGAGTGGTTTGGGTTGGAATGAGGCACCAGTGTTGTTGCTGTACTTGATACAGCATGCTACAGTGCTTCTGGTATTTTCAATAATCCTGATGTTCTTTCCTTTCTACACTGATGTGCTCCTACGCGTCTAGGTGAGATTCACATATTTTAATATAATGCGGTGATCAAACATCCACTTCTACTTGCATTCAGCTGTGCCCAGCTGCCAAGGCAATATTAAGCGTATTCCTTGAAAAATTAAACAGGGGAGGCAAATTTTAGCTTCAGAGGCCTGGTGTTTATGGTGGTTGTCTCCATACTTGTTTCAGATGGGAAGATAAGGGATATCTTACACCCGAGGATCCATGACAACTCTGCTATCAGGTATTGCCAGTGATTTGTCTGCAGGTTGGCTCCCACTCTCTCTATGGGAGCTGTGTCCACGCAACAAGGATTTCATGGCAGCTGGTCAGGCCTGGAGTGAGCCTATGATTATTCATTCTAGGGACTGCTCAGTTGACCTACGGGTCTCCTGGTTTTTTAACAGTAAAAATTCAGGGGTATAGCCAATGGTGGAAGCAGTAACCTCATCTGTCTCTGCCATTAAGTCTGTCAGCACTCTGATTTAGTCATTTTAATTATCTATTGATCTTATAAGTTTTATGCCTTTGCCCATCACCGTAGTATCTGAGTAAATTCCATGCAAAATCAATAGCAGTAATCAAGTCCCTAGTAGACTTCATGGAGTCACTGGCGCTTCTCCCTTTTCAGGGTAAATATTCTGCTTAGGGTATGGGGCTGAGCTTTTTGGTTGGTTGGTTGGTTGGTTGTTCTTTTGTTTTTCGGTTGGTTGGATAATCTATTTGATAAATGTCCCTGAATCCAGCAAACTCTTACTCACGTAAATTGTGCACACTCATAACTAGTCTCATTGAAATCAACAAGACTACTAGCGTGAGTTAGGATTTGCAATCTTCAACCTTATAGTGGCAGTCACTTCAGTTTAGAAGTGCTTTGTGATTTCCTTATAACATACCTGCAACAACAACAACGCATTTAACCAATGCCTGTTTACCAGTACAGTGAATTGCTCCATATTCTGTTAAAACTATATTAAAGAGGCATATTTGAAGAGTTTTTGTTTCATCTGAACCCAATTTTGAGTAAGAAGCATTCTTTATTTAATCTAATTTATGTAATCAGACTAAGCAACAAAAATGAAGTCATCTTGTTTCCTTTTGTTGGTTTGGATTACACTATTAAGGGGAAAGGGACATAAAATCAGTACTCTTTTGGGCAATAAATTCAGCTCCAAAGTATGACCATTTGCATGAGTTTTAGCATTTTGTTAGGAGGCATTCCGTATATATTTCCTGTTATCTGCACTATTATTTTATTTTAAAAGTTGGGGTTTTTTTTAAAACGTAGAAATAAATGGAAAGTATTTTTCAGCTAAAAATTCTTATTTTAGGAGACTCGTTAGAGAACAAAGCATACCATCCTCTATTAGTGTTTCTACAACAACTGATATTACCCTTTCAGTAGTGTTATTACATTATTCTCAGTATCAAGCAATATTTTACTGGATTTTTTTGTGAGAAACTTAAGAAAAACTACACATAGGCTTAGCTATGAACTCTTTGATAAAAAGAAGAGAAACTTCACTCCCACAGAAAAGTTCTGTAATAATTCTGATACTCTCAAAATTTAATGTTCAAATATCTCAATATAACACTACTGAGTTCACTTTTCTTCACATCACAGAAATTAATGTTTTCTATTTCCTAGCATCCACAGTTGTAACAATTCTCATGCTCTTAACTTTTTATTCTTAGTCTTCTGGGAGGAAGAGAAAGTAGAACAGAGATTAATATCACCCTAGACTAAAATCTCAATCCAATTGATACCCCCTGGTCAAAGCAATCAAAAATTTATGCAACCATCTAGATTTAATCAAAAATCACTTTATTTAAACAAAAGTGTGTGAAGAATCAGTGAAAATCAACACTGAGTAAAAGAGTGATGACCCTGTGCTATCTTCAACATTCCCATGAGAACGACAATGACAAATCGACACCAGCTAGAGTAGACCATGTTCCTAAAATTCATTTCACTCTTCTATTTATTTTTTAGGAGTAGTCATTGCATGCACCTGGGGAAAAGATGCTATTATGCATAATGGTTGCATGGCATGGCTGAATGATGCTATGGTACTTATAATTGCACATTCACAAACATGATAGAAATTAATATTACAATAGATATCAAAAGAAAACAGAACTTAAAGAAATAACTGCAAACAAAACCATATTTAAGCTCCCTTCCCCCTCCAAAAAAAATCTAATGAATCCTTTTAATATTAATTAAAGAATTCCTAACAATATATTGGAAAGCTCTCTTGGAGAATTCAGCTTACTGTTTAACAGTTTCTGACTAATTTTATTAACCTGTACATCTGAGAGGATCAACCCCCTCTGGGGTTAATTAGAAGAAAATTCAATTTAAATCTAAATGTCAACAGTAGTTACTAATTATGGCAGGGCCCTGGACCAGACATCTAGTCTGTAATCAGGCAGTTCTCTGGTAACAATTAACAGTTTTTTTCTGTTATGCGTGCATTAGAATTTTTTTAAAATAAATATGATTCAGCATGGGACACAGATAACATTAAAAGCACCTACTGCTAGGTGCAAACATGCAGAAGAGGTTGCCAAATTAAATTACAGAGATTTCTCAAACATATAGCTGAATAATAAGCAGCTACAAAACTAGGTCAGGGTCGTGAGCAACAGACCACTGCCCCTCCCCCAACATGCAAAATATATATACCCACTATCTCTGAATAGAAATCATTCTTTTGTTATGCCCTTTGTCAAGAATACATCATTGCAAAATGATATTTATTTCCACAATCTTCACAGCTGTGAGCAGGACTGAATTAATCTTTCCAGAATTGATTTCATTTGCAATTTCATGATTATGATTATAAAATGTAAATGTATTACTTAAAAAAATAAATGACAATGAAAGGCAGAAATATAAGAAGGCAGCTCTTTATCTATTGGTTTGGTTTCCTCTGTACTAATGAAATAAACAGCTGACTAACTCTGAAATAAAAACAAACACTGAAATAGATTGCAAAAATCTACAGTAAAATAAAAACTAGGGAGACAATGAAAAATTAATCATTTAAAATGTAACCTGAAGAGTGAATATGCGATGTTAAGCAAGAAAATTACCAGAACATGCAAAACATTATCAAAACTAGGGTAAGTTAGTCATTTAAGCTTTGCATCAACTCCCACATTCTCAATGTTAACACTAAAGACAATACTGAAAATGATGATATTCTACTGAGCATTTTTATTTCATCTTTCAATTTGATAATTTTTTCATAATTTGTAATTGTCTTTTTCAAACCATTTAATGCTGATGACCTACATATTAAATTAATTAAAATCTATATTTATAAAAACATTTGGTGGAAGTTATTCACAATGAATAGTATTTTATATGTTTAATTTAATTAATAAAGCTATGTGATTTTTTTAATTAAGCCTCAAACCTGAAATCACCTAGGCATATATTTAAGTTTAAGCCTCTTCCAGTGACTTCAGTAGAACTATTTCACATTCTTAAATTAAGCACACTTGTAAGTGTTTACAGTATCTTAGGCCCCAGTTCAAAATACATAAGTAGGTGCTTAACTTTAATCACTTGATGATTACCTGTTCTGTTCATTCCCTTTGAAGCACCTGGCATTGGCCACTATTGGAAAACAGGATACTGGGCTAGAAGGACCATCGGCCTGACCCAATATGGACTTTCTTATTTTCTTAAGACATCCCTATTCAGGGAAGCACCTAAGCACATGAAATTAGTGTACACGCTGTGAACATGCTTAAGTGTTTTCCTTCATAGGGATGACTTAGGCACCTGCTTAAATGCTTTTGCGTAATGGGGCTAAGGCGAGATTTTTAAAGGTATTTAGGCTCCTACGGGATTTTCAAAAGCATGAAGGCGCCTAACATGCATTGATTTCCATGGGAGTTTGCTGCCACGGTAATTTGAAAATCCCACTGGGAACCTGAATACCTTTAAAAATTTGACCCCAAGTGTTTTTCTGAACAGTGAAGGGATTACGCATATACTTAAGTATATTGCAGAATCTGGGCCTTAAATTCTATAATGAGTCACTGCGGGGAAAATTTTCAAAATATAGCACTTGAAACTGTGCAAGAAGATTTAGAATTAATGCTTGCTTTCATTTGCAAACACAGAACTGCATACACTAAGTATATAATGTACAAATTTGGTCTAACTATATGATTTGCATGCACAAATGCCTGTTTGTTCATGTTGATGGCTATGCACAGTAATTTCAGAAGCCAGTTTGAAAACATCTCTCTTAATGTATAGGGCAGGTTACATATATATTTTTAAAATAGTTGTTAAAAATGAAATCTACATAGTGAGATACTGAAGTTCCTGTTCACATGTACTAGACATGTCCTAATTTAGTTAACCATAGTTTGTTTGTGCTCTTAACTTTCTTTCACTTTCTTCTCCAGCCAAGAGTTTAGCAAGTAGGCACTGCAATAGAAAAAAGTGCTGTTTCTGGGCTAGCAATAGTACTAACACCTACAAGGGCAGCAGGCATCTTCTGCTCTGGAACACTCCACATTTCCCCTCTGGGAGGCAAGAAAGGGAGAGGGCCTTGCTTTCTAATAAGTAATAACTGGGCCTATGATACAGCACTTTGCATAAAGACTTTTAATGAGTCAGCCATAGTAATAAACATGTTACTTAACCTTCTGAAATGGCATAAGAACTCTAAATGTAACTGAGAATTTCTAAATTCTATGATGCCCTACCCATGTGTATATTTCCCAGCATATGGATATTTTATTTTATGAAGAAATTCCATTTTATAAGTCAGAGACCCCAGGGGTGATTATTACACTTCTTGGGTGGTTAAATTCACTCATCCTTTAGCCTTATGCCTTACAACAGTACCTGTGGCTTGTAATAATCACCCAGAAATGCTCTGCTGTGCCTCATTGATTATAATGCTTTTTGGTGAAATCTTGGCCCCAGTGGAAACAATCGGAGTCTTGCTTTTGATTTCAAAGAGGTCAGGGTTTCACCTTTGTGCTTCTTGAAATTTTACTTGGTTTTAGTCCCATTTGTGTTTCTCTCTAATGGTACTCGATAAAATTATAGGTTGAGGTTTTAATAAATAATCATTTAATACTTATGTGCTCAACATCTCAACATTAACACATTTCCTTAAATCACAAATTCAAAAAAAAAATAGTAATTTTTTCTACTGTGTACTGTATAAAGTATTTCTTACACAATTATTAAACCACAATCAACGTGTTATTTTTTTTGTCTTCAGTAGCAAATCAAACACAGGTGTGTCTAACTATTTCCCTGTCCCTAAAAAAAGTTTACTTATTTTCCATGTTTAACTGAAATTTTAGTTGAGATCTTTTGATAACACCAAAAAGGAAGTTCTTTCAACAACAGCTCAATAATAAGATGAATGGAAAAACAGTTGGTTTCCTTCTGCCTCAGCTGTTTACCTTAATCTGTTTTAAGTAAAGAACAGAGAGTATATTCTTCATTACATAACAACCACATAGTTAAACAAAAAAAAGTACAAAACACTGTTTTGTTCATGGATGAGATTCCACAACTGTGACTTTCCTAATTAATCCTACTTTCCCATCCAAGACAAAGAGCTTTAAACTAGCATCTACAAAGCAGGGTGCTAAGACACAGAACTCAGACTCAAAGTAGACTCAAGATAGCATGAATGTAAAGAATAAAGGCACTGAGCACGGTTACCAACTTTCACGCTGTAAATAAGCACCACAACTTTCACAATAAGCCAAACATCAAGCTAATCCCATTTCAAAACAAGGCCAAAACAAGCCAATCCCTAAGAACCCCAACACTCTATGTGACTAAACCCCCCCGGTGTGCAGTCTGGGTCTGTGGTGGGCTTGCTGTGCATCCCTGACTCTCTCCCCACCTTGCCCCTGCTTGCCAGGAGCCGATCAAAAAAAAGTAGCAACAAGCTACAACAAGCAACAAGCCAAACAAGCTACAAGCCAAAAACTAGCCAACAACCAACTCACAAGTTAATTAAATCAAAAACAAGCCCAATTTCTGCATTTTTTCGTGGGTTTGGCATGTCTGGCATTGAGGGATGTAAAAAGAATATATTCTTCAGCTGCTTATATACTAATGCTAGAAGCCTGGCTAATAAACAAGAGAAACTGGAAATACTCTTATGAAAAGAAATTTGATATGATTGAATGGAAACCTGGTGGGATGATTCACGTGATCAAAATTTTAAAATCACTCAGTGCACCCTGTTTGGGAAAGTTCGACAGAAAGATAGGCAGGAGGGCACTCTGCAGGGGAGGGATAGCTCAGTGGTTTGAGCATTGGCCTGCTAAACCCAGGGTTGTGAGTTCAATCCTTGAGGGGGCCATTTAGGGATCTGGGACCAAAAAAAATTGGGGATTGGTCCTGCTTTGAGTAGGGGATTGGATTAGATGATCTCCTGAGGTCCCTTCCACCTCTGATATTCTATGATTAAAGATACCATGAAATGCTTTAGATTTACGGGCAATTCAGAAGGACTAGGCTTTGAATACTCATGGATCTATGTAATAACTGATACGTGACAAGATGTGGGTCTGCTTTGAATACTAAACCAGGAAAGGAAACAGAATGAGCAGTTCCTTAAACATCTATCACTTGTAGAAAAAAAATGTTATTACCATGGGGATTTCATTGGAGGTCTTATGTGCCTACTGGTAAAACATCCTTGGAATTTCTAAAAATTATAGAAAGAAAAGGAGTACTTGTGGCACCTTAGAGACTAACCAATTTATTTGAGCATAAGCTTTCGTGAGCTACAGCTCACTTCATCAGATGTATCGGATGCTGTAGCTCACGAAAGCTTATGCTCAAATAAATTGGTTAGTCTCTAAGGTGCCACAAGTACTCCTTTTCTTTTTGCGAATACAGACTAACACGGCTGTTACTCTGAAACCTAAAAATTATAGATAACTTTCTAACACAAGAAGTATTGCAACCAATTTGAGGTAATTGTATACTAGAGCTCATTCTGATAGATAAAGATGAAATTATCTCTCAGTAAAAACTGATCATTGCCTAGGTGCAAGTGATCATAATTTGATTTCATTTACTATGTGCAAACAAAAAATAGTCCCAATCCGCGCGTGTGTGTGTGTGTATATATTATATAAAATATTTGGTGTTTTTAAAAGGCCCATTTTTCAAACCAATTCTGAAAACAATTAAAAGCAAATTTGAGTGGAAGGAATTATTTAGACATAAAAATGTGAATGATAGTTGGGAATTGTTTACAAATATTTTATTCTATGTCCAAAAATATACAATTCTGCAGTCATGAAAGAAGGTTGCTTTGGTTAAAAAAAACCATCCTGGTAAAGAGTGTGCTGAAGGCAGCAATTTAATATAAATATATATATAACAAATGGGAAAATGGAGAAGTCGGTAGCAGTGAATACAAATTGGCAGTTAGGAAATACAGACAACTGATGAGAGAAAAAAAATCTACTGCCAGTAGGATTAAGGAGAAGGAGGAGGAATTCTTTAAATAAAATCAGAAACAAACATAATCCAGACAAAGATGGTCAAATTATAAATCATGATGCAGAAATATTTTCTGTACTGGGAAAGAAGCAAGATGATGTATTGGTAACTTACAATGATAAATAAATACCTATTATTCCTACAGTAACTAGTGAGGATGCTAAACAGCAGCTTGTTAAGTTAAACATTTTGTAATCAACTTGTACCCAAGAATATTAAAAGAACTGGCAGAGGAGTTTTCTGAACCACTAAGGTTGAATTTTAGCAAATCTGGGAACACTGGGGAAGTTCCTGATGACTATAAAAAAACTAATAATGTGCCAATATTTAAAAAGAGATAAACTATCTGACCTGGGAAACAGCCTGACATCAAACCTGGGCAAAATAATGAAACGGCTGATATGGGATGCAATCAGTAAAGATTTAAAAGATAGTTACATAATTAACAGTAACCAACATGGTTTTATGGAAAATAGGTTCTCACAACAACAAACTTACCTTCTTTTGATGATATCACAAGTTTGGTTGGTAAGCTTTGCTGTGTTGACATATTATACTTAGCTTTCTGCTATATTTAATATATTTAGCTATAGTGCTATTTTTAGTAGAATATCATATGGGACTAAATGAAACATAGCCCATATTAAAAGCCGCTTAACCGATAGAACACAAAAAGTAATTGCAAGTGGGAAAGTGTCATCTAATGAGTTGGTTCTAGTGGCGTCCCACAGGGATCTGTTCTCAGGCCAATGCTTTTCAAGAGCTTTATCAATAGTCTGGTAACATTTGAAGATAAACATAACAACTAGTAGACAGGTAAGTTATATAGACCCACCTGGGTTACTTGGTAACAGAGACTCATTTGAACAACACACATTTTAACAGTCAAATGCAAGGACATCTAGGACCAAAGAATATAGGTCACACTCATAAGATGGGGGATTTTATTCTGGCAAGCAGTTACTATGGAAAGGACTTCTGAGTCATAGCAGATAACCATTTGAACATGGACTGCCAGTGTAATGCTGTAGCTAAGAAGGTGAACACAATCCTTGGATAAATAAGCAGGAGAATATCAAGTAGGAATAGGGAAATGTTATTACAGCATTACTGAGAGCATTACTGGAATATTGTGTCCTGTTCTGGTCAGAGGATACTCAAGACAATCTGCCATTCCAGGCAAAACTTCATGGTGCCACTGCCCCTTCTCTCCCCCAACAAACTTTAAAGCCAGAAGAGACCAAATGATAATCTAGTCTGACCTCCTATACACCACAGGCCAAGAACCTCACCCCCATTCCTGTAATAGGCCCACAACCTCTGGCTGAATTACTGAAGTCCTCAAATCTTGATTTTAAGACATCAAATTACAGAGAATTCATAATTTACTCTAGTTCAAACCAGCAAATGACCCATGCCCCACACTGAAGAAGACAGCAAAAACCCCAGGCCTAGGGCAGTAAATTTGGCCTGACTGCCCCTCCATCATGATGGAGGAGCGGCCAGGCCAAATTTGAGTGGCTTTGTGACCTGGTGCACAGACTGATGGAGGGGTGGTCAGGCCAAATTTGAGACAGTGGCATCATGACCCACTGCATTGGGCAGCCAGGCCAAATTAGAATGCTGTTGCAACCTTGTTAATGGGGTCACAATGCGACTCAAATTTGGCCAGCCACCCTTCTGTCATGATGGCAAGGGGGCTGGGCCAAACCTGCTGTCCTAGGCAGCTGCCCAGAAATCTTCTGTTCTAGGCAGCTGCCTTGTTCGCCTGTAGTTAGAGTGGCTTCTGTTTCTGGTGTCCACACTTCAAAAAAGAAGCTGAAAAATTGGAAAGGGTTCAGAAAAAGAGTCTCAAGAATGATTCAATGTCTGCAAATGTCTGCCTGATAATAAAACACCACAGATGGTCAATCCATTTAGCTTATCCAAGAGGAGGTTAAGAGGTGACTTGGTCACAGTCTACAAGAACCTACACAGGAAAGGAATTTTTGAAAGTAGAGAGCCTTAATCTACCAGAAAAAGGCATCCAGAGATCCGATGGTTAGAAGCTGCAACTAGATATATTCAGACGATATAAAAAGCCCAAATTTTTAAGTGACGATAATTAACCACTGAAACAACTTGCTGAGAGATGTGATGGATTCTCCATCACTTGAAATCTTTAAAGACTGGATAGCTTTCTGAAGGATATGTTAATCAGAAGTTCTAGGCTTGATGCAAAAGATACTGGGTGAGGTTCTTTGACCTGTATTACACACAAGGTCAGATTACATTATCATAATGGTCGCATCTGACCTTTGAATAAACTACAGTTTGTTACTGAGATCCCCATGAAAGGGATAGTACTGTGATACATAGCATTTTATCCTGCACTCCTTACTCAGACAAAACTCACACTGATGTTTTCAAGAATTTTGCCAAATAGGGGGCAAATCCTCCACTGGTGTAAATCAGCAAAGCTAAAGGGCCAGGGGCAGGCTGTACAGATTCATGCTCTGAACTCTGGAGGCCCACTAGGGTTGCCAGGTGTCCAGTTTTCAACCAGAACACCCGGTCAAAAAGGGACCCTGGTGGCTCTGGCAGGTCAGCACAGCCATTACAAGTCCGTGCAGTGGGGCTAAGGCAGGCTCCCTGCCTGCCCTGGCTCCACACAGCTCCCGGAAGCGGCCAACATGTCCCTGTGGCCCCTAGGTATAGGGGCAGCCAGGGAGGCTCCATTCACTGCCCCCACCCCGAGCGCTGGCTCCACAGCTACCATTGGCCAGGAACCGCAGCCAATGGGAGCTGCCGGGGCAGCGCCTGAGGCCAGGGCCAGCACACAGAGCCTCTCTGGCTGCCCCTGCACCTAGGGGCCTCAGGGACATGCCAGCTACTTCCGGAAGCACCTGAGGTAAGTGCCTCCCGGAGCCCACACCCCAAACCCTCTCCTGGCACCTTAACTCCCTCCCAGAGCCCACATCCCTCACCCCTCCCACGCCCCAACCCCCTGCCCCATCCCTGGGCCTCCTCCCACACACAAACTCCCTCCCAGAACCTGCATCCCCTTCTGCACCCCAACCTCCTGCCCAGCCCGGTGAAAATGAGCGAGGGTGGGGGAGAGTGAGTGACGGATGGAGGGGGGATGGAGTGGAATGGGGGCAGGGACAGGGCAAGGGTGTTCAGTTTTCTGCAATCAGAAAGTTGGCAACCCTAAGGCTCACAGTTCAATCACTAGTGTTTGCCACAATGGTGTTCATCACAAAAGCTCTACTAGCAGTCCCTTCAAGGTAAAAACAATAAGTCTGTTAACTTAAATGCCTTTCACTGTTTGAAACTGTAGAGGTATCACATGAGGAGAGACATGCACCCTAAAGCCCCAATCCTGCAAACACTTGCTCATGAAAATAGTCCACTGTTTTCAATAAGATGACTCACATATTCCAAGTTAAGTAGATGAATTAAATGTTTGTGGAATTGGAGCCTAAGAAACTTAGAACTCAAGTTATTTCTTTATAGATCCAAATCAGCAACTTAAACTTCACCCAGAAATCAGTTTAGTCCGCAGAGAAGACCACAGTGCCTGTAGTGATCTTTAGAAAACACCATTTGATAAGTAGCAAGCTGCATTCTGCACGAGCTGCAATCTGCACCAGCTACAATTTCCAAATGGGCTTTACAGTGCCTGTTTGGAGGGCACTGTGCTATCCAACCTTAAAGTGACAAAAACATGAAGTAAAATTATGAGGTGCCCACCCAAAAGAAAAACTGCACCTTTCTTCTTGGGGCATTTGGTAAAAAGAGCTAAAAAAACAACAACCTGCTCTGTTGTCACCCAGAAGCAGCTGCAGAGTCAAAATGAGCCACAGTTTGCAAGCCTGACTGATAAATAGTGGGTATATCTCCTCAACTGAAGGAGCTGAAAAACTCTACCATTTTTTCTTGTTTGCTGCACTCAGTCAAAAAGTGTTACTTTAATCATATAGGTATTGAATCACAGCCAGTAGCGCCCAGCCTCAGTCCTAATCTCTTAGTCTGGTGATAATAACAATAGTAATATGATACTTGTACTGTATAAGAGCTTTTTCATTAATGGATCTCAAAGCATTAGGTCAGGGGTGGCCAACCTGTGGCTCCGGAGCCACATGTAGCTCCTCAGAAGTTAATATGCGGCTCCTTGTATAGGCACCGACTCCGGGGCTGGAGCTACAGGCACCAACTTTCCAATGTGCTGGGGGGTCCTCAATGCTCAACCCCTGGCTCTGCCACAGGCCTTGCCCCTACTCCACCCCTTCCTTCCCCGCACCTTTCAGCCTGCAGTGCCCTCGCTCCTCCCTCTCCCCTCCCTCCAGGGCCTCCTGCATGCCATGAAACAGCTGATTGGGAGGTGTGGGGAGGGAGGGAGAGGTGCTGATCAGCAGGGTTGCTGGTGGTTGGGAGGTGCTGTGAGCGGGGTGGGAGAGATGATGGGGGGCTGCTGATGTATTACTGTGGCTCTTTGGCAATGTACATTGGTAAATTCTGGCTCCTTCTCAGGCTCAGGCTCCTGGCTCCTTCTCACTCTGGCCACTCCTGCACTAGGTGCTATAGAAAACCCCAAGAAAGGCAAATAGGTAAAACATTCCATTCCATTGCCCAGATTTAGCATTTGTAATTCATTATGCCATATAGTATATTTTATATAGCTGCTAAATTTATAATAGGCTCTAAACAGTGCTATGTCTCATTTTGTCCCAGTTTTTTAAATATGCTGATATCAGAAACAGAGAGCTTTAATATTTATGTTTTTAAACAAAATTGAAACTGCTGTGGAGTTTCCAGTTCAGGAACTACCTAGAGATTATTACAATAACAAGAAAAAACAATATGTTGCACAATCCTGACCTTTTAAAATGTTCTCTAATATATCATGTAAAAAAAAGCACAGTGTTAAATAAGAAATTTGTTAGCCTTCAGCTCAGAGGTAGGTTTATTAGCAAACAGCTAAGTGGAACAAAAAATCTATAACCCTGATCTTATTGAAATAATTACAGAATCTTTAATGTCCCACTAGGCATACACAGAGAAAAAGATGGAGCACACAGAAAAAGAGTACAGTAATGAAAACAGACAGAAATAGGCCATTCATCCTACCTTTTACTTAGTGAATACAAACCACTGTCAAAAATATAAGACAATATAAAAATGATTGCCTGCCCAAAAAAGATTTAAAATTTCCTTTTCACTTTACTAAATTTTAGAAATGTGCATAGCAAAAATAAAATCTAAATTCAAGTTCAGAATAAGTAAATATTTTATCCTTTATGTGTCTGTGTGTATATAATATGTATAATTATTAAAAGGTATATGATGTAAAAACTATGTTAAAATTACATTAAGGTTTAAAACCACAGCAATCTCAACAAATACAAATTCCGTATGTTGTGTATCCTATATGTTTTATGGCGTATATTAAAAAAACATATTAAACTACTGTGCAAATTTTACCAGAGAGACAAGAACAGAAAATATTGCATGTGTGTATACTGATACTATGGTGAAATACAACAGATTAGATAAATGGGTACACAGATGAGATAGAACAGTGTGGTCATGTTAATGATGCTGCCAAACCCTTTTCTTTTGCATTACTTGACTTATTTGGTCTGAATCGTGCAACCTGAAGACTAAGTAGCAGCTCTGCCACAAGTCCCAAATGAGGAGCAGCAAATTGCTGTTCTTCTCCTGGTGAAGACTGAGAGTCACAGTCTACATCTTGATCCCACCTGTTCTATAGGTAAGTACTCTGACCAAGGCCAACCTACATCTGGAGCAGCATACGTCCCCTGGTGTAAGTGTGCTAGCCTATACTTTGGGAGAAACTCAGTCAAAGTTCTGCCCCCTTTTCCGACCCTCCACAACTGGACACAGCAGCTTTGTGGAACCTGCTCTCCTCCTTGTGCTGAAACACATGGTACAGAAGGTCAGTATAAAGGAATAAGGAAGCACCATATGCCCTTTCCTCCCTTGCACTGTCATACAAGCCATGCCACTAAGGGTATGTCTACACTGCAAATAAATACTCCTGGGGGAATTCTGCGCCACTGCGTATGCACAGAATTTGTGTGTCCTCTTTCCCCAGAAAATACAGTCAGAAAGGTGCTGCAGTTACGCCTTATGCCCACCATGGGGCTGCTGTGGCACCAGAACAGAGAGCAGCCACTCCCCAGCCAGCCTCAGCTGCGCACAGCGAAGAGAAGAGGTTCAAAAGGGCTAGTGGGGTGACAGACTGGGGTGGGGGCTGAATGGGAGAGGGGATACAGGGACACATGGGGACAGAGAGGAGACATGCAGGGCCATATGGGGGTGGCTAAGTGGGGGTGCAGAGCTACATGGGGGAGGGCAGTGGGTTGAATGGGGGCACAGGGCCACATGGGGAAGGGTGCAGGGCCACATGGGGATGGGAGGAGGAGGGATGGCTGAGTGAGGGGGCAGGGACACATGAGGGAGGAAGGGTGGCTGAATGGGGATGCAAGGACACATGAGGACAGGGGCAGATGTGCCTGACTGAATGGGAGAGGGTAGGGGTCAGCTAGGGTCTCCATGGAGGAGGCTCCCTAACAATCTCTCCCTGTCCAAAAGAAACCCTGTTCTATACTTCTCCCACCCACACCCAACAACCCTCTAACTTCACACCCAGGCTACTTCCCAGCAATTAGTTCCCTCCCCCTCAGCTCCTCAATTACCCCTGACTCCCCCAAGCTTTTGCACTGCTTCTGACAGGTGTGGGAAATATATTTCTGTGTTGTAGTTTAAATGTATTATTACTCAGAGTTCTGTATTAATATGCCTAGTAAGGAATCATTTGTCAAAAAACATTTCCTGAATCTTTTTTTGTTTTTGTCGACTGTACTGTTACAGACATAGTTGCTGTCAAGTATTTTGAAATAAATTACCGAAATAATTGAAACTTGCATGATTATATTGTGTTATTTGGACAAATATAATATGCAGAATTTTCCAGAATTTTAAAATAGTGTGCAAAATTTTTAATTTCCTTGGTGCAGAATTCCTCCAGGAGTAAATTAGACACCTGCGGCTGGCCCATGCCAGCTGACTCAGGCTTGCAGAGCTCGGGCTAAGGAGCTGTTTAATTTACGGGCAGACATTCATGCTAGGGCTGGAGCCCAGGCTTTAGGACCCATGAGGGGGAGGGTTCCAGAGTTCCTGAGCTATACACCACAATTAAACTTAGCCTGAGCCCTTAGCCTGAGCCACAGAGCTTGAGTCAGCTGGCACAGACCAGCCACACATGTCTAATTGCAGTGTAGACATATCCTATGTGGCCCCCAAAGTTGCATTAAGTTCCTCCTCTTTCACCCTGGTACCTTCTTTAATTGTAACAGCCTCAGTTAGGCTTTGACATTTACTGAGGTCAACCTTTGATAATCCCTCCAACTGTGGTTCACAGAGATGAATGGGAAAGAGGAGTGTTAAATTCCTATGCCTTCTGACTATTGTGTGTGTGGCTGGAGACAGTTTTCTGCAACACTGGGTTTACAGGACAGCAAAACATTGGCCAACATTGTAATAAATGTATCTTCACAAGAGAAGATAGGAATAAGGAATTTTTTTTAAGTGAAAGATAAAATATTCAGAATATGTGACAGAACTGCAGGCAGACCCTAAAAATCTTAGGATCTGTGATTTCCCCCCCCCATATGAATAAATTTATCCCTTCCCTTAAGGTGTTTTGTTTGTATGTGGAAGGATCTTGCTACATGTCTTTCAATGAAATTCTAGCAATCTTCACATGAAAATTGACTAAGCAACAGTTTCAGGCAATAGCAACAGTGATGTGTCTGTCAGGGTGAGGATAGATAATTTTTCATTATGATGTCACAGAGTGAAGGGTTCTTTAGGTTCTGCTATCATCCCAGCAAATGTCATTAAACAAGCTCAGAAACAATTACTTGATTTTTTAAAAAATTATTTCTGATCAAACTAAGCAAAATTACAACTCCTTAATGAGGTATATACCCATGGCAAGAACCAAGTTTCAAACACCAGCTACTTTTGTTTAAATATTTTTTTCAATAAGGGTGATTAGAATTTTTAGTTAGTTTTACTTTGGGAAAGGTGTCACATCTGTAACTCAAACTCGCTGGAGGGTTTTTGTCTAAGCTCTCCAAAAAGCTCAGGTTTGTGCAGAAACAAAAAATGAAAGCTTTAAACTGATAACGTGAATATTTCAGAAAGCTGTATGTGAAAATCAGAGAATTATTCTAGACACTGCACTACATCCTTAAATAGAGAGGACATGACTAGTTCCCATTATTACATAGACTGGTGGCCAGATGGTTATTCACACTACAGTCCTTTTACACCACTTTGGCAGTGTAAGTGGACCTTAAAGTGCATATAAATGTAAGTTAATACCTATTTTAAACTCCTTTACAGTTGTTACATCCAGTGAGTGATATAAAGAGGGCTTAGTGTAAATGAGAATTAAATAATATATATATTTGTTTTTTTACAGATGATTTTACAGATCATTTTTACAGAATGTGTGTGTACATACTATATATATATTATATTCTGTAAAAATGATCTGTAAAAATAGGTGTATTACTACAAAATACCAAAAAATAAATGATCATTAACTCTTTTGATATACAAGCTGCAGGATATTGTTATGCTGAATGGGCAGTGATGTTATTATATTCAACCTAGCTATAACACCTTAAAATTGACTTTCATATGAAAATGCTCTTCTCTCTTTCAATTCATTTATGGTGATATGACAAATCTTACTGTCCATTGCATTTTTATACTTATAATAGCAGCCACAACACAAGCTTTTAAATATAATATTCCATGGATACATTCAGAACTTGAGTCATCTCTTGTCCTTTAACAGGAATGAATAAATGAATACAATGCACTTGCCCTAAAGTAACTTGACTTCATACATTCTGAAAAGTTTATTACTTTCAAGGAGATATTATACCCACCTTGACAATAAGGAAGAAACCAAATCAAACACTTAATAAATTTCAGATATTTCGCTATGAGGCTTCAAGTACACAACAGTCCTATTAAAAGATCAATAAGAGTGTACTATCAAAGGGTCAGCATTGTGTTCTTTGGTTTAAAAATGTGTTTACGCTGAATGTTTTAGACAATTCTCTGTGCTAGATAAGGGCAGCAGAATTTCCACCGTGCGGTGCCCTTCAACAATAATGGATTTGTTTCTGTGGTTTTGGAGGAGAATGGAGTTTCCAAATATGCACTAACAACAAATAAAAACAAATGTTTAAGTGATATAGCCTTGGTTTATCCCCATTCAGGGAGGGAGGGAGGTTCTGTTCAAAACTGGAGGAGGGCAGGTTGTGTTGGCTTCTGAGGCTATGTCTATACTACCACTTATGTCGGCAAAACTTAGGTCGCTCAAGGATGTGAATATTCCAACCCCCAAGCAACATAAGTTAAACTGGTATAAGCACCGGTGTACACAGCACTATGTTGGCAGAAAAAGCTCTCTCCCGTCAGCATAGAGCGACTAGATCTTACAGCGGTGCAGCTGCATCGGTACAGCTGCGCTGCTCTAAGCTCTCTAGTGTAGACATGGCCTGACAAAGTAGGAGATTTTTAAATGGTGACTGATGCACCACAGAAGCATTAGCAGCCACGACAGCCTGAGGGAAGTCTTGAATCAGCTCTTGCTACCCTGGCAACATGACTCTCCAGCTACCACTGCTCATTTGGGGAGCAGCTTGGGACGCTCAGGCAGAGTTGGAGGTTCTGGGAACACATGCACTATAACTCCTTTCCTGTCACCAGGGGCCCTAAATCTTGGGCTATGTTAGCATAAGACAGTGTTACCCAAGACTTAATCAAGCCATATTGTTATTCAATTAATTATATACACTGTTTGACAAGTTTTAGTTCATGCAAGCCTTCCCACTTATTGCATTCCATGTCCGAAGCTCAGCCATCTTAGCATCTGAGAATTAGTTGCAGCCTCAAAAAAATGATACCACAGGTTACTACTCAACCCTCAGTAGAGAAGAGGAGACAATGGAAAATGCAGGTCAGAAATATAAAATACCATAGCATATCTTTATTAGAAAACTCTCCCAGAGTAGAACTTCGCAATGGTCTCTCATACATCCATCATTTTATAGTAAAACTCCAAACCAAAAAGTCGCACCCAGTCCAGATCCATCACCCAACCCCGATAATACAGGCAAGAAACGATGCCCAGTCCACAATCATCTTAAGATTGTTTTGATTTATGTTCCCACAGGTTATTTTTACGTTGTGGCTTAACAGCTTGTCTGAGAAGGGGAGTATTGGATTGTTTCAAGAGTTTGTAGTGATGATTCCTCCACTCTTCACCACAGACTCATGACATAGATACACCAGAATTGGATCTGCTATCACTTACGCCAGTTTTACACCTGTGTGATTCCACTAGCTTTAATGGAGATACTCTGGAGTTTTGCTGGGCTAAGTCTCACACATCTAGCATGACGCTCACTCATTTGCATTCTCATGCATCTAGCTGGGCTGCAGAGATGGGCCTGCAACAGCCTCTCCTGGACTCTGGGGCTTCTTTGATGCCTCTCTGCAGGCAGCCAGGAGGCCTCTATCCTTATCTTTTCTCTGATTCTCTTGCTGGATCTGAGTGGGGAAGGAGAAGGCAACAGTGGCAAACAGCAAGAACAATAGTCCCAGACACCTCTACCCAGGAGCTAGCTGCCCCCAGACTTCTTAACCTCCAGAACTGACCCACCTACCTATTGTTGAACCACCAGATGACCCAGAACCAACCCATTTGAACCTTGCACATCCACCAATATATCCCTGCACTCCCAGACACCCTCTTGCACCCATTCACCTACCCCAATCACAGCTGCCAAGATTTGTGCAGTAACATATTTCTATCATTACATTTACAACCACTTCTGGGCCACTCTACACTGCCAGTGTGGTGTAAAAGGTCTTAGAATAAATGAGAATCTGACCCATAGTGTAATTTAATAATACATATTAGTTCATCTACACAATATTGAACAACAAGATGGCCAAAGACAGGAACCTGTTTGTGTATATGGGACTGATGCTCTTGCATAAATGATTACTTTTGTAAAGAATAATTTGAAGAGTTTACTAAACACAAGTAGCCTAGTGACCACACAAACAGATTGAAAAACAGCTAATGTTAGTATGAATTTGGATTTCAATATTTGTTATGTATTGACCTGTTTGGGATGATAAAGTATGGTCTAATGTGGTTTCTGACAGTAACCACCAATTTTTGAGCCAGTTGTTACCATTTTTGGGAGCACACAGAAAAACAAACATGGATACCCTGCAAATATAGAGATCTATAAATTTGGGAGAATGGCATCTTAAGAGTGGAGCTGAAATTTGGTACAAAAGCTGCTATTATTAAAATGTCACAAGAAGATACTATAGAAAATAGAAGTCAAAATATTCCTTGATATATTATAGATCACTATTCCGACACTGAAAAACTTGCATGTTTACAGCTGACAGATTGGCACATCTGCTCTAGATATCACAAGGCTTTGAAAAGACTGTCATATTTAAACTGTATAGTAAAACTTCTGAAATGCATTAAAAAGAGCAATGTTCATAATTCTTAAGACTGTTGAAACATATATGTTCAGATGCTTTCTTGTCTGCTGGCACGAAAAAAAAGGTAGACCCTGTAACCTTGTTATAGTGTGAAGTCCTATGAGCCATGAAAAAATCAAACTGCATCAGTAAATTCAGTACCTCATGGGTAGTATTTTTCCCAGGTGCATGCTTGAAATACGAGATACATGTTGCACCACTTAAACTACACATTATCCTTAACTCACTTTTAGATTTTTTTAAAATGATGTAATTGTGAAACGGCCTCTCTCTGAAATTATAAATGGCTGGAAATAGATGGTGAGGAATGAGTTTAAGTATAAACAGCTTAGCCCTAGTTCGTGATTTTTTTTGTCAAAGCCTACGGTGAAGCCCATGGATCTATTACTTCGATAAGAAACCATATCTGTAGTCAGTGATATTTCAGTATTTCAATGCAAGACCAGATAAAAGCTTGGCAAATCTGACTATTTTTATCTTTGAGTTTTGGTTTCATTTGAACTTGAAACTCTAAGAGAAATTCAAGGAGTGAACTGAAACCTTAAGAAATGGCTTCTTTAATTTTTTGCAAACCAACCCATCTGCACATGTCTAGGTATGACATACTTTGTAACAAAGAGTTAGCAAAATTCCAGTTTGGGAATTACTACTTACCTGTGTAATAACTCCCTGTAGTTTCAGTTTAAAGTATTCTTCCTTTCCTGTCCTAAAACATTGTGTAGTATTCACTATTATAAGTTGCTACATTTCACCCAAAGGATTGCTATACTTCTGTGATGGATGAAGTGATTCATGCTTTCATTATATGTGAAGTGATTCATTCATTTCCAAAGAGTGAAACATGCTGCAACTTTCATTATAGGCCCCTGCTTTCACATGCTTGTAACTTTTGCAAAAATTTCTCATTTAGTCTGAAATTTTCCATGCTGTGTCTCAGCCCTGTCTCTGGAAAGTTTGAGAGACAATCACTTTAGCTGTTTGAGTCATATTAACACTCTTTAGCTCACCAACAACTAAAAGAAAGGAAAAAATATCTGTAAAATTTGCATGTAAATAATCTTTGAGGAGTGCTAGGTGTGGGGTAAAAAATACAAACATTAATTTAAAAAAATATAAATGACTGAAAAAACACAGATAAACCTGCTGGATTTTATTATTTTTATTTTTCATTACTAACTATGGTAGTAAATGTAACCAACTTGTATATCTAGATATGAGTGAGTTAAAGATACTAGGAGAACCTTGTTTCAGATGTCTGGCTGAGCTGGTGTTCCATGTAGTCCGTGTTGAGAAAGGGGTAAAGTGACTTTAAATCACACCCTGCTGCAATAGCAACTACATATTTCCAGAGACAAAGGAAAGCAGTCAAATAAGTCAGGGTGAAGATTTGGCCCCTGAAGTTTTGCATTCTCTGACTTTTTGTTCAAATATGTAACGTAAAAAAAAATCTAAAAATATAAATGATAGTTTTTAGCACTGGATTGATCCAGACTTAGTTTTAGTAACATGATCAAACACTCCCACACCCAGGGTCTATGACAAATCCACCAAATTCATGTTTCTTTATCTTAATTTTGTAGTTAAAAACCATCTCTATTTGAAAACCAGAAGAGAAAGGCTACTTACTGTGTTAATCCACTGCATAAACATGACGAGTCAAAAAAAGTCTTCAGAAATGTCCTCTGATGTAGCCAGAGACTGCCACATAGTTCTTTATAAATCAGTATGAATAACCTGAATTGCACCAGAAATAAAAGGGTCAGGACAGTTCACGGAGAACTGATGTAACAGGTTCCCTGTGGCTAATACTACCGAGCAAGAAGGCAGTCTGTACCAGATGCATCTGCCTAGTGGTCTTGCAAGGTAGCTCCAGTAGAGTGCATTGTAATAATCTAATTTGAAAGTCCAAAAGGAATGAATTATTGTGGTCAGGTTCCGCTATGAAAGAATAGATCACAAACACTCAGTCAATGATGAGTCTCAGCCAGCTCACTCACATCCAAATCCCAATCGCAACCATCTGCTACTACAAGTCCAGTGTATTCTCCATGGCATAGACAGGCCTGAGACTAAATGAAAGGGAAGGAAACAATCTGGAGATCCCAGAAGACATCATAGTTGATTTACCAAAGACTACCTAATAATCTTCACCAGAAAGGTAATATTAGGGGATGGATGATAAGTAGCAAGACTGCTAGGGCAAGACAAGTTTTCATCAGAAAATGCTATTTGAGGAACTTCAGCCTTACCAACAACCTCAATCAGTGATTCTCTAAAGCAACATTCATTTACAGGAAGCACAAAAATTATCAGCATAAATCTATGCATCTATAACCACTAATTTCTGCAATATATTAATAAACACTTTGTAAAAGTAGGTCATTTTAAGATAATTACAGACATTATTGATTTTGTATTAGAAGCCAGTAATGTAAATGTCCCAATTATGTCTTTAGAATAATATTTTGAAAAGCAAATCAGCTGACATTACAAATAAAGGAAGTTAATTTAATACTCATGTTCACCCAAATGATCCATAACTATGACTTAGAACAGTGATTCTTATTCGTATAATTTCTTTAATTAATGAGTTATTGATATTTGTTATATCTGTTTAATTTGATTGTACTCCATTATATATAAATGTTGACATTTTTAATATGCAGATGTGAATCTTAACATCCCACACTACAATGAAAAACATAAAAGACCATTCCGCTTTCTATAATCAAACTGAACTCCAATGTATTTATTCACATTTGTTCATTTTACCTACGCTAGGCTCTAAGGCCTGGATCCAAAAAAGAACTTAGGTGTTGCAATGCTTAGAGTCGTGGCACCTAATTTTTAAGCACCTAGAAAACCACAGGAAAAACTGCAATACAGAATTCTTGGCTACCAAGTCATTCTGACTCTCTCTCTTTCTTTCCTTCTGGCCCAATGATGATTTAAGCGGGACACTCATTGGGGGAAGAGTGGGAGAAGAAGAGAGAGAAAGAGACAATGACTCTGTAGCCCAATGGGTACAAGGCACCCATTTGGGAATTGGAAGACCCAGGGTCCAGTCTCCCTGCTCCAATCGCTCTTTTGTTGTTTTTCCACAGTGGAACAGTTTCAACAGAAGAAATGTAGGGAGCCCCACCCACATTAGACTATCCCATAGCTCAGTGCTTAGAGTACACTCCAGAGAGGTGGGAGACCCCTGTTCAAATGCTTTCCCCCCCACTCTGAGAAGGGGGAATTGAACATGGGTCTCCTAGGTTCCAGGTAACTGTGCTAACCACTGGATTAGTTACAGGGTGAAAATCACCACCTTCTTCAACCAGATTCTGAATGGGACCTATCCTGGCAGGCAGCCTCTGAGTACGCCTACTGGATCAGGTCCTGCAGGTCACTTAAGTGGCCGAATGCCTATTCCTCTGGTTTGTGAATAGCTCTGGGGCTTAGGGCAGGAGAGAGGAGTCCTGATGCCTAGAGGGCAGCAGCAGTGCAGATGTGAAGAGGCAGAAACTTGGGTGCCAAGGGAACTTTTACCCTGAAAACATAGGCACTGAGTGAATTCAGGATTCAGAGGGAGTTTTGTAGATCACCGGGGAGCCAAACCTGGGATTTAGGTGCCTAACTCTCATATTTAGGTGCCTAAGTCTGGGGTTTAGGAGTCTAAGTACTTTTGTGGATCTGGTAATTAGTACATTACAAAGCATATTAATATTTGTTTTCACTGTTGTAGCCTCTAGAGGCTCAATCAGATTGGGGCTCCATTATGCCAAATTCTGTATGAGCACACAGGAAGAGTAAATCCCTATCCTGTCCTTAAGTTCTGCAGTCTAAATTAACACCAAGTGCAACAAATTAGTGTAATAAATTAACACCAGGGCTGAGGGAGGGTGAAGGACAGTGACAAAACCCCCTGCTTATGTAGACTAGCTATGTTCACAACTTGCAGGTTTCACTTATTTTTATTTTTAAAGCTATACATAACCAAAAATATTAATGATGTCAATAATATAAAACAAACACTAAGATCACCAACAGAAGCCTCAGAGGACAGGTAGGTATTTTTGTATGTACTGAAGGTCACCAAATCCAGGATCTGGTGAACTCTGAGAAGGGAAGGGAATTCTATTGCTATAGTCAGACATGATTGTGTAGCTTCCATTAACAGAACCATTCAAAAGAAGAGCAAACTTTCTTTTTCAGTTGATAGCAACAGCTCAGAAGGATAGATTACTATCTAAAGGTTAGATCTCCAACGTTTCTACAGCTTTATAAATGACACAGTTGAGGAATGGCATGTTTACATAACTATAATGCCTTTAGCTTTTTTAATAATATAGAAAGCAAATGGAACATCCTAGTTATGAACTTCCTGTGGACAACTGCATAAGCAACACTTCGATAAAAATGTGAAATAAAATTATTACTTTCAGCTATATTCTGCCCTCATTTCCATTTTGGAAAAATCAAGGGAATAATAGGCTCTTTTTTTGTACATTGGGCAGTAACTTTGCTAACAGAATCATCCTTTTTTCCCCTAGCACAGTTATATAATCCATGAGCTTATACATAAAAAATGTGTTCTCGAAGTCATTTCTTGTGGCTAGTTCCCAAGGTTGGGCCATAGAACTATATATACTTGCCCATGCTTTGGGAAGAATATTATTTTACTGGTGTAAGAATGACAGTAAAGACAATTTGACCACACTAAACTATATATCCTAAAGAAATACGTATCATAGTTAATGATTTTCCTGGTGATCACTTATATTCAATATGCTATGAAAACAGTATCTTAGCAAACCTTGAACTTTATAAAGATGTAAGGTTCTGAATTAAAGCTTTGGAGAACATACTTTTTTTCTTATCAGCATACAAATAGATAATAGCTTGTTTTTGGCAGGGATTCTTTAGCGCTAAAGTACTTTCCCCCTCAGGGTATCATACTGTCATTTGTTTTTATTTTCAAAATGAAAACAAATGGCATTGTAACTCCTAAGGGTGAAAAAGACTTCAGCCTGTTTTTTTCTCTGCACTCTCATCTATTCATTTTGAGTTAGATGGAATATAGATACAGTTTTTTCCCCTTTGGCTTCTATTGCCACAAAACGTATTCACTAGCTGTACAGTAATTAACAGCTCTTGACTGGAAAACTGCCAACATGTACAACGTGACACTCATCCTTTGAACACTAACAAAGTGCATAAGTAATTTATGTTGGATTAAATATCCCTAACAGGGACCCTTAAGTAACCCAATCACTTTAAACAGGCTCCACATGTATGCTCCTGTGCAGTGAAAATGTCAGACAGTGATAACCCACTAATAGCACAATTCTAACTATATTCCAGCCATTAGCATTTTATGACATCAATCCTCATTAAACCTGGCAAGGAATAAGATACTAATGTTTCCCAATTTTACAGCCAAGGTGGAAGAGAAATGGAGAAAATGTAGACAGGTGCTGTCTCCCAAAAAGGATTAACATTTTTTTAAAACATGGTTGCAATTTTCTGTTAGTACCTTTGTTTGCATTGAAAGAGAGACAACAAAGAGGTAAGGGCTACAAGGACCTCAATGGAATCCAGCCAAGAGTGAAAGAAAAGACTGGTATTTCAGCCATTGTACTCCCTGCTAAAGCACTGTGCCAACTCATCTTCCAACCCATTATATGAAATTTAATTTAACCTGCTATGCAATTAATTCAGATGTTCAGCCTATTTTTCTCATGGCAGAATCCCTCACACAATGCCTTATTTAAATATTAATCAGTCCTCTTTCAATTAGGACTAATTTGCTTCACAGGGTTTCTCTCATCTTCTGATTGCAGGAAAATGGAGGTAACTTGCAACGTTTGAGGATAATTAACATGGTATTTTTATAATACTGATACATCAAATGGGACCTTAATGAACCCCGCTGATTCCATTTAGTAAAGCATGCCTCAAAGTTATAATCAAGAGGAAAGCCATTGCCATCTGTTTAAAATACTAAGGAGCACAATTTAAACACAGAACAGTTATTTCTCTAAACTGTCTATTGTAGGGTCTACAAAAGTCATTTTTTCATACAAACTAATTGCACAGCATTTAAATTGGAACCTTTTATTACATATATCCAAACAGCGGTATCCAAAAATTTAGAGGCCCTCCTTAATTAAATGTTGACAACCACAGAGATAAGTAATGTTTGTTAACATTAATTTTTAAAACACGCTGTGCAGTTGTTGCAAAGGCAATACAAGTAAGTTTTACCACATTTTAATGAACATAATATTTAATGTACTATTGCATAACGCACGGAGAACATATTTTTAATAAAATCTATCCCCAGCCTTTGTAAAACTGAAAAATAAAGGCATATGCTGTTCATTTGTTAGTTACTAAGAAAGGCAAACAAGTTAACATTTACACATGACCAATTGCTCACAAAATGTTCCATCTGCTGCAAAAAAGGTCGAAGTTCATCTTTCTTATGTTTAGAATTTCTCTAGTGTTCCTAGGTAACTGTAGTCAAAACCCATGTCACAGAGATATCAGACCCTGACTTCATTATGAAAAAAAAAAAGTATTTCACGTGAAACAATAGCAATGAGTCATATTAGATCAAAACATTTACCTCAAATGTTTTATAATACCATATGTTTAAAAAGTTAGTGCATAAATGTTGAACTAACTATACAAATTACTAACTTTTTATAAAGGTCCTAATGCAATCATATATCTGATTGATTAAAACTCTGGTATTTTACCCTGTTTTCTTGTTTAAATCTACTCTCCTTAATATGTGACTACAAGAAAGGAAATGGCATCACTTTGTAAAATGTCAAGAATTTACTTTAAAAGAAAATGCTTTTGAAAGCAAAAAATAATTGTTTGTGAATACTTTGGAACCTAGCTTTTTTTAATTAAAAAGTAGCTAACTGGCAGCTCCACCCTCATAGCAGGTTAAATTACAGTGGTGCAGAGGGGATTTACAGCAGCCTGAAAAAGGGAAGTGGAGATTCTGTTGTTGTAGGGGAATCTCCTGGAGGGATAAACTGGTGTAGCCAGCTCTACAGCCACCCAATCCCTTCCTGTGCATGGGGCCATTCTGGGGTAGTTTGGAAGAGCTGTTCTCCAGCATTCCTTGGCAAACAGAACAGCATAGGGGATCACTTCAGCCAGTGTTAATTGCAAATAAAGAACTTGCATCATGGCCAGGGAATCAGGATTAACCCCAGATAATTATCTGATGGGGATACAGAGAAACAGATTTTAAGCAATCTACCCAAGGCTACATATACTTTGGCAGAGCTGGGACTAGACCTCAGGAGTTTCTGGCTCTCCATCATACTGAATTCTTTAATTTATTTAATTTATTGAAGGCAAAACTCTCATTTGGATTTTACAACCGGATCTTTGTTGCTGCTAGAAATGTTGGAGACACTATTTGAATTGAGCTTATGAACATGAGAAGAGGCATGGAGTTAAGCATCTAGAGAGTTAAGTGGAATATATGCCTGGCATGAACATAATAAGCCACTAAAGAACAAATATCAGTATCCAGGAGGGTAGTCAGTTTCTTTGCAAAATGTAGGCAGGAACATTCTGGTCACTGTTGCTACTTGCATATCTAGGGCCTATTTTTAGGAAGTGCTAAGTATCTGCAGTTCCCATTGCCTTCAAGTGGGGTTGTGAGTGATCAGTCCTCCAGGCCGTTAGAGGGCTACTTAGCTTGTCTGTAAGGCTAAGCCTGTGCACCACTTTGACAATCAGTGGGGATATATCCTTGATGGGCTAGTCAAGAACTATTCCAGTTCTTTGAAATGGTATGAACTTCCTACCTGCCTCCACTCTGAACTGTGTTCAACTTGTGTAACCAGCCTTTTATCCAGGTGCCTTTTACTTTAAGACATCTTGGTGACTGAACGGTCTGCTCTTGATTTGAATGACACACAGTTGAATGTCATCATTATGCTATTAGCATTTTAGTCCATGCATCCTGATTCCTCTGATCTGATGTAGATGTTTACAAAGGAATGGAAAAAAGATTAACAATTTGGAACTCCATATGTGAGAGTTCTTGTGGTGGAAGAACATTTGCCTACCACAATGCTTTAGATGTGTCTGAAGGGGAGGAGTAGAACCAGCTTGCTGTCTGTTGACACCTGCTACATGATGCAGACAGGTCACTAGCAGCTGGTGGTCAAGTATTTCAAAGCCTACTGACAGATCTATAAGTATAAACATGGAGGTCAACCCCTCTGGCCATGAGGGGGTCTGCAATTTGTACAGCCAGCACCATGTCAATTATGTAGCCAGATCTGGTGGAAACCATGTTCACCCATGATTTGTTCTCCATGACTTTTCACAGGAAGGTTATATTGGAAATAAGATGAGAGTTTTGCAATCTGTGGCTTTTTGAGTAACAAAAAGCAGCTGTACTTTTTAATTTTTATTTTTTTTTGCGTGCTTCAGGATGACTTCTAAATTCACTTTTCAGAGTGAGTTGCTGATGATTTGGTCAATGTTGTTCTCAGCCTGCAACACTCAGAAGGGACTTGAATCCATCTCAGATGTGGTAGCATGAACAGCCCTGAATGCTTTCAGACTAGATGATCACAATGGTCCCTTCTGGCCTTAAAATTTATGAATCTATGTGATAGTTCCAGTGGTCTCTATTTCATAGATTCTATGGCAGAGGACAAGGATCTCTTGGTTTCCTTCAGAGAGCTAACATAGGCTTGTAGGAGTTTCTTGTACTGTTGGTAGCTCTTGTGTCACTTGATCTGCTGTTCCCCGCCTTCATCTGGCACAACACATCCATACACTATGGAGGTGCGCAGCAGGAGGTGGTGACTGGGAGCCAGTATTGTGAAGAGTAAAGACTTGTAATGTTGAATTGGATTGTCCACAAACTGAGTCTGTGGTTGGGGTGATGTTTACTGTCACTGTCCAGGCATTTTGAACACTTACTAGGGTCCATGAGACCTTCATGCTAGTAGATCCATTTTCCAGAGGGGAGGATGGGAAACTCTGACTTTTTAAGAAATGATAATAAGAGTAGATGCCACACCCTTGAACTCTATACCTAGGCTGTATGTGTCCAGATGAGTGGCTGGATCCAGAGAAGACCTGAGAGGACACCATGGTTTTCACATAATATAAGACATCCTGAGCCCACATGTCAAATTCATTATCCACATAACTTTTGAAATCTCCCAGGATGATGGCTTTTGCATTTCCAGTCCCAGACTCAACAGCAATTCCATAAACTCCATCTGAAGCCTGTGAGAGAAACTGGGTGGCTTTTACACCAATAGGATTCTCATGTTTGCTCTCCACTTTCATTTGTTAGCTGAGACCCCTTGAATGAGCATATCTACCTAGTTAGTTTAGCCATTATGGCTTTTTCCTTAGAAAAACTATAACTTGATGTGCTGAAAGAGGTACGTTGTTAAGAAAAGTATGCCACAAGGAAAAGTCCTCTGTGAGTAAACTGCTGCTAGTTAAGAGTGAAGTGTGGATGACTTTTAAAGGGATTTAAACTGTATCTCTTTCTGTGACCTGCTGCCAAAACATGAATTGGAATATTTTTAAAAGGAATAATCATATTGCAGATTTAACTAAAAAAAGAATTAACTGTAACCTTAATTAGTATTTAATTTCAGTCAGGTCTGTTGATATGATCTGTTTCCTGAAAGGCTAGTACTACTGCTCTTTAAAACAAAATTTAAAATTTGAATAAATTAGTAATGATAGGTTTTTATAAATATAAGTTATTTTCTTCCAGAAGGGTTCCAAACCATTTTACAGACTATATAGCCCAATCCTGAAGACTTTACTCCTATCTTTTTCAGGCAAAACTCCCAATTTAGTCAATTGGAGTTTTTATTTCATAAGGATGTCAGGATAATGTACTGGTCTTTTATTATTATTTTATTATTATTATTAATTTAATATGTATAGCATTACTGAAAACAATTTAGTACAGGAAGTGATTAATACTTTATTCAGTTAAAACTACTAAGGAGAATTTTAGGTAGGTAGAATATAATTAGCCAAATTAGAATTTGATTATGATGATCAAAGTTAATACCCACAGGGACTGATTCAGGCACAGATGGAGGCTGAAACCACCTCTGATGTAACTCAGAACAACTAAAAGACTGCTCTAAATTATGCCAGCTAGACAAGTGCTCTAAAGATCACTCCGCTGGGCAAGGATCCCTGAACCACATCCTGTCCAAACTTCACCCCGGTAGTCACACCCCCAGCAAACCTCCAGAATACCCCTATACCTAAGGACCAGGGACAGTGGGTGGCACAGCTTTTTGCCACCAGGGGATACTCATGACATAAGAGAAACCCCTTAATTGTTCTTTAAGGGCAGCTCTCCATCTTCTTTGTCCTAGGGCACAAGGTCCAGTCCAATATACATTGTTATACTTTTTAGATGTCCTTTAAAGAAAGGTTGTAGATACAGTTGCTCTTTGTTGAGGCATCAGTAGTTTAGCTCTTAGACTCGTGCGATTTTCTCAGCCACCAACAGAACTCTACCTCAGAACTTTACCAGCAGAACTCTACCACATTATAGGTCTATCCCAAACAGCAAGGCAAATCAGGAAAGGGGTCCAACTCTACATTTAACTCAAGTCAGCTGTGCCTAGGTATAATTGAGATTTGAAATTATTATGTGAATGATTCATGCCACAATATTTAACTTTTGTACTAAAAACGTGGTTGGTAACCATTATATTTTCTTTTCTGTTTCCAAAGTCCATGTAATTGTTTATATGTGACTTTTCCCCCAAAACACACAATGTTTCACTTCTAGTTTCCATGACCCTATTGCTAACCCAGTTGCACTAATGAACAACCCCTTAGATAGCAAACAAGTTCACACATATAATATAAGAAAATAAAACCGGTTAAATTAATAGATTTCATTTTCAAACTTCCAAGGGATTATAAACAACTGTGAGTAAAAACTAAGAAACAATACCAAGACACTCATGCTTCAGAAGACAAAAATTCTTTAATTTACACGCAGCTATCAAGAAAGATGGATCGGATCACAGCCACTCACTGTGTGCAGCAAAACAACTCATGCCAAAACTGTGAATAATTAACAGATTTGAAAATTTAAGTAGCTTATGGCCAATCACACACATTTGGCAGAGGTGAAAGTTGCTTGTGTTAACTTACAACTACATTCTCCTGCAAATACACAATTGCCCGCCTGTCCCACTTTTCCTAGAAAAGGTAACTTTTAAGTGCATCTTCCCAGATGCAGAAAGGCAATTCTGAACCACCAGAAGAGACAACAGAACTATCTTCATTCCATATGCAAGTGTCAGAGGATTTTTTTCACCCAAATGAAATCTATATTGTTGCCAGAAGCCACCACATTTGAAGGGGATCAGGAGGCCTTGTTCTTCCTATGCTGATGAGAAAAGCCATCTTTTTTGAGAGAGTTACAGAATTTAATTGATTAAGTACTTCTAAGCCTGATGCTCTTTCCTGGCCTTTAGAGACCGGCCAATATTTCATCCATCCATCATAAAGTGTATCCAGTAAGACCCAATTTAGGGATTGTCTCAAGGAGGATACCTTCGTAAAAAATATTTCTATGCCTACCAATCCTTGGAAAATACGTAAGCGCTATTAGAACAGGAGTAAAGAGTAGCTTAGATATTTCATTTTGTTATTTGGGCATATGATATAATTATACAATTATAGAAAATAGATACAGAAGACCAGTCAAGTAAATTATTCCATATCCCTTCCAATATAATATTGTTAAAGAATATGGCCCCTTCTGCCAAGAAAAAAGCCCAGAGTGGTGGAAAGGGGCCCTAAAAGCCCTGGTTCCAGCCCAGGGAGGATTCCTTTGGTGCAGGCACTGTGGAAGTCAGCAGTAATGCTGCCCTCCAATGACTCCTTTCAAGCCCTGGTGTTGGAAACATGCTGGCCAGGGCTGGTCAGGGAAGCTGTGGAGACTCCAGGCAGCTGTGGCCCATGGAACAGGGCAGAGAGGCTGCCATAAGTTAGACAGGTCCCCAGGTCTTTCTAACTTTCAGTGGACTCCCCTCCAACTCCTGGAACAGGCTAGGCATAGAAGGGTGCAAAGATGGTTTAAATCCACTTTAAGTGTCCACCCCTCATGGCTGCAAATTTCACCCTATAAGTATAGAGAAGGTAAATCTCCCTTTGCTCTTTTTCATCCTATTATTCTTTCTTTTACTTTTGATGGACCACCCTAAATAAGTTATCTTCCTTCTTAACACTTCACACAAATGTAAACCAATCAGATTACTAGGTCATTGTTAATTATACAAAACTATACATTCAGATATTCCTTTCTTATACACTGACTCTGAAGAAGAATTCTTTTGATTATTTTGGAACATTTAACTATTATTCTGTTATTTACTTAGTTTGTGTAATAGTGGTAAAAGGTTTCTTCACAAATTCCTGCTGCTAAAAAAAAAATGTCAATTTTAAATTCTGAAATAATTGCTACACAATGCTTGTAGCCACAGCAATGTAAGCCTGGTTTGAAGGTGTAAAGAAAATAAATGTAATATTTGATAGCTGCACCTTGTTTTCAGAGTACTAATATTGGAGAGGGCATTTCACCTCCTTGATGTCTAAATGAGCAATCAGGTTCTGTTACTTGCCAAGGTTAGGAAATGCCAATGGGCAAGTTATAAAGTCAAAGCTCTGCCCATTCCATTTTGCCAAAATAAAACTGGCAACCCTATTTAAGAAGAGCTTAAAATGTCTGCCTAAACTATTTGTATGCAGTGTAGTTGTAGCCATGTCAGTCCCAGGATATTAGAGAGACAAGCTGGGTGAGGTGATATCTTTTACTGAACCAACTTCTGTTGCTGTGAGAGACAATCTTTCAACCTGAAGAAGAGCTCTCTGCGACTCAAATGCTTGTCTCTCACAGCAACAGAAGTTGGTCCAATAAATCACCTCCCCCACCTTGTCTTCATTTCGGTCAAATAGTTTAGGCAGACTGATAACAACCTCAAACGATGTTTATTATAAATTAATCCACAGAAAAAGGACATAGCCACATGCTAAAAAATAATCTAAGCCATAATGTTTTCAGAAGGTAAAACAAGAAACAGCAATATTTTGAAATATTTTGTTAAAAGCATTCTTATTAAGTCCACTATACGAAGAACAAAAAACAAAAATGAACACTAGTTTCTAACCTTTCTGGCTGGATGAACCTAGAGAGATCCAAAACCTCTTTTGTATTCGTTGAGAAACATTTGTTGAAATTCTGTTTTTGTTCATCTTACACTGGGTTGCTTTACCATTTACTTCAACTTACAAAACAGCTTTGTGTTGCACTGCAATATCACTTACTTACTTTGAAATGTATCTGATTTTAAATGAGTGCATATTGTGTGCCTTGTAGTAGATACACATTTCAAAGGTACCAGTAACACTTACACCAAATTAGAATTAGAAACTCCGATAGGCAAAACCTGAAACTATGTGGCCTTTCCTTTGATAATATATAGTATTATTTGATATTACTCAATTATATGATTTATTATATAATGATATCTCATTTTACTAATTATGAGGCAACACTTGAAAAGACTTTTGCAGCAGCAAAAACACTGTATTTCTGTTGTGCTGGCAGGGGAAGCAACAGCTGGCAGGGGAAGCAAGTCAAGACAGGAGTGAAAATGGTGATGGGCTGGAGACATGCCCAGTGAATTTGTATATGTCATGAATCTACTGGTCCAAATACAGCACAAGGAGGAGCAACTAGTTGTGTCTGCCATTCCTCTTCATACCTTGAAGCATGAGCTGACAGCTAACTGCAGAGCAATTTTACTCTGTGTTAAGATTCAGGAACCTATCCCTCTAATCCTAAAAAGAGTCTTTCATCTATGAATCTTTTCTGTGTAATATTCTGAATGCATGGTTCCGTTACACAGTGTGGGTCTGATTCTCAACCTATATTCATTTTGAGGACCACTTATTTGCATTAGTAGTCTTATTGGACCTGATTCTCCTCGCATACCAGTTTTACACCAATGCCGTGCCATTGAATTGACTGGCGTTTCCCAGATTTACACCACTGCATGAACAGAATCAGGCCCACTGACTTCAATGGGAAACTAAGCAAACAGGACTCAGAGTTCTATAAAAGTGAGCTCTTTCCCAGGATTTAGCCCTATTTTCATAGTATAGTAAAAGTTGTGTTATCTGGAGCTCTACCAACCAGAAAGCTCTAGGAACTGGCATTTGGGGGTGCTGGATCCGGGCGGCACTCACCTCAGGGGTTTCCCCACAAGTGACGACATGTTCCTGCTGCTTCTAGGAGGAGGAATGGCCACAAGTGCTGGCTCCGCAGCTTCCATTGGCCAGGGACCGCGGCCAATGGAAGCTGTGAAGGCGATGCCTGTGAGCGGAGGCAGCGCACAGAGCCACCTGGCCACGCCTCCACCTCGGAGCAACAGGGACATGTCGCCGCTTGAGGGGAGCTGCCTGAGGTGAACCCTGCCCAGATCCAGCACACCAAAACCCCAGTCCTGAGTCCCCTCCCACACCCAAACTCTCTCTCAGAGCACATGCCCCGCACCCCCTCCCACGCCTCAACCCCCAGGCCTGAGCCCCCTCCCACACCCAAACTCCCATCCTCTTAGTTAACCGGAATTTTTTACTTAACGGCACCCCTCCCGCATTCCCCCAACATGGCAGATAACGTTTTTATTGCAGTACAGTCATTTCAGGCTAAAATGTAGACAGATAAGCCAGTACATGAATTATTTACCTTCCAAACTAAAAAATCTTTTTGTTTGTTTTAAAAGAAAGATTTGTTCTGTTGAAATAAATCTGGTTTAAGTTTAACAAGCACAGTTTTACTGTACAAATATATTTTCTGTATATCAGGAATTTGTTACAAGGAGAGGGTATTTCTGGAGTACAAAACAGCCTAAGTAGAAGGGTTACTTTAAAATTCCATCTACTGATAGTTTTCCAATGTCTAAATTTTATTACAAAGTAAAGACATTGCTATTTTAAATGGAAAAACATTTATAGTTACATACTAAAATCTTGCTTCCGAGCAACTACCACAAAATTAGGAACTGTAAGGTAATATTTTGGCAATGCATTAACATAATTATAGAACTCATGTAAAAAAAGAAATATATGGATAAAGAGACTGCTAATGGACTATAGATATTTTCAGCTCCAGGTCAGTAAAAGCTAAAATTTACTGCTATATAATGCCTCTTCAGTGGCCTATGTGAAATGAGTTGGTGGTCTCAGGCTGCCATACACTTAAAACTTAGACTGACATAGCTACAGTTTTCAAGGGGGGGAAAAATCCACAACTCTGTCAATGCAGCTATGCTGACCTAATCCCCATTTTAGATGCAGCTAAATCCTAAAACCTAGCTACTGTCGCTCTCTTCTGTCATTGTAGTCTGCATCTACTCTATGGGGTTATGTTAGCATAGGTATGGCACTGTAGCTATGCTGCTACGGTCCCCGTAGTGTAGACATGGCCTCCGTTGTTGTTAGTAGTAGTATTGTACTACCAGCCGAAAACCTTAGTCAAATCAGGCCCCAATCAGCAGGTGTTTTCTGCTGCAGAAATGGACAAAGTCCCTGCCCAGAAAAGTTCCTTGAAAAGAGAGATCTTCGTATCACAAAAATCACTATCCCAGATGGCACCTGCTGTATGTCTTAGCAGAGTAGCGAAGGACTGAATGGGCATGGAGCTGAATTATGCTCTAAATTCTACAAGTGGTCACTCCAGAACAGGGTGGCTGAAGCCCATGAGTGAGGCAGTGCGTGAAAGTTTGTTTCACTGTTGCCACGTGGTTCTGTGGATACGTAGAGGGATTCGCTTTCCATGTCTGTCAATTTTTATGAGCCTTAAATTTACTTTAACAGAAACACTAATCTGATGTCTGGCTTGAAAAGAGAGGTAAACTAATAAAGTATGACAAAGTTCCTCCTCTGCCTTGGTGGGTCCTGCATTTATTGGCGGATTTGCTCGCCTCAGAGATTCACGGCAGCCTTCAGTTGGGCCACTTTCATGGCTCAAATCTGCCGTTCACTCAGTTAGCTTCATCACTGGCCAGCAGGGGGAAAGGAAGAAGAACAATCCCTGCAGTCTCTGCTGATCCACCTAGTGGATCGGGGAACAGGCCAGAGACCTTCCCCTCTGGTGGAACCACAGTCCAGTCCAGTCCTCCGGTATCAAGTAGGGAGTTGGGGGATGGGGGGCACCCGGGCCCGCCCTCTACTCCGGGTTCCAGCCCATGGCCCTATGGATTGCAGCTGTCTACAGTGGCTCCTGTAACAGCTGTGTGAAAGCTACAACTCCCTGGGCTACTTCCCCATGGCTCCTCCCAACACCTTTTTTATCCTCACCACAGGACCTTCCTCCTGATGTCTGATAATGCTTGTACTTCTCAGTCTTCCAACAGTACGCCTTCTCACTCTCAGCTTCTTGCGCCTCTTGCTCCCAGCTCCTCGCACGCACACCACAAGCTGAAGCGAGCTCCTTTTTTAAAAACCCAGGTGCCCTGATTAGCCTGCCTGTCTTAATTGATTGTGGCAGCTTCTTGATTGGCTGCAGGTGTTCTAATCAGCCTGTCTGCTGTAATTGTTTCCAGAAAGTTCCTGATTGTTCTGGAACCTTCCCTGTTACCTTACCCAGGGAAAAGGGACCTACTTAACCTGGGGCTAATATATCTGCCTTCTAACACTCTCTTGTAGCCATTTGGCCTGACCCTTTCACAAAAGTTAACACATATGTTGAGAGGACCAAGCAAGCGAGTGCTCCCCATGTTAAATATTCACCCACGTTGTGCCCTAATGTCAATGTGATGATTTTAGCATTTTTACATACACGTACAGTAATGAAGCTAAAAAAAAATCAAGATTTCCCATATATTTCATAAAAAGAAAATAAAACTGAAATTTCTATTATTCTTAAATTATGTAACTTGCAGTTTAACCTAAATCTGCCATATCAATTTGCAAACTGTAATCAGTTTTCTCTTTTCGTGTAATGTATACTGAAATGGTTAATTGATCAGTCAGCTGTTAACAATTGTTACTCAGGCTGTGCCATGAGATTATGTACTCACACCGAGAATCAATGGTAATTAAGTAGTTAATCAACGAAAACACTCTTTAATGTATACAAAGCCCAAAAATGTTAATATAGTTCATAAAAATACATTTGGGCAGGGAGGGGATTTTTAGTGAAATCTCCAATCTTTTCAGAGTAATGCTCAGAAACATACTTTCTATTTGTAATGCAGACTAAATACAGATGGAACTAAATATTAAATCAACACATTACATTTAGATTGAAAAGCTAAAATCTACATTAGCCACTGTATCCTGTGGTAAAAAATGTCCTTTATCTGAATAAGATAACAAAAGCAAACTGATATCCAAGCAAACTTAGAGGGGACTGGAAACAATAGTACAATGGAACATAGCTATCTGTTTCTGTAATCTATAAATTATTTTAGAACAGATGTGAAAACATTTCTGTAGTATTTCAAACAATAGTTTTAAACTCCATTGGAAAAATATCATCCTTAAATGTGACTCCACTTAAGTCTTTGGAGTCACACAGCGGACGAATTCTTGTGCATTTTATACCGGCGCCTTCGCTTACTGTATAGTCAAATCACTTCTGTGCATTACTAGCTCAAAAAATTGTCTGTTTTCATGAAACAAAGAAAGAAAATTCAGCAGATCAAATCAAGGGAGTATTGGCTAAATTTATTTGCACTTCTTGAAACAGAAAAAATCGAGAAGACTTGCTGGCACATGGCTGCAGTTCAAATTAGGCTGTAAGTTTCAGAGGGCTGATCAGTATATATGTTTTATTATATATATTCACTCCCACAAAAGTAATATTGTGTGTCCCGGGGAAGCTTGACATGAATAATTTCTTAAACCTTGTATTGATCTTCAAATACTTTAAAGCAAAGTTTCTTGACAACAATTCACCTCCTTGGATCATTACATATTGCCAAAAAACCTCCTAACAAGCACAGAGGCTCTTATAATTTCCCACACTCAGTGATACTTAACATAACTTTCCCAACTTTCAGTGGATACAACCACAGGTAATAACGTCACAATGAAGTCATAATTATGTTGACTGAAGCCAGCTATGTATCTGAAGGCCACATTTACTGCCAAACATTGTAAACTTCTTTGTGCTCTCTTGAAAACCCATTAACCATTACCAGAAATGAATCAACCTTTCAAAGTAAGACTTAATTAATTCTGCATACATAACATCTACTTAACTTTAGATTCCTTTGCAATTATTCTCTAAAAATATTGTGTTAAATGATGGATTTTTACTTCAGTATTCACTTTTGTGAACTCTGGTCCAAATCCTTTTGAGCCTTCCATTGACATGAAGCTAGAGCTGGGCAAATAACTAATTTTTTAGCTCTTTTCAATTTTGAGCTTTTTTAAATATTAAAGGAAATTTCTACATAAAAAAAAATTATTTCAAAACCAAAAAATCAATAGGTTTCATTTTAAAATTTCAAAGCAGAACATTTTGATTTCTTTTTTTCATTTTTTTTCTCCCTCTAAACTATCAATTTGGCAAAACCAACACAAACAAACATCAAACATTTTGGTGGTGTTAAACTTGCATTTTTTTTTTTTTACAGAAAAAGTTTTGGTCAAAATTTTTTGCACAGCACTACATGAAACACCCAAAATGCCATGATCTGCTGGAAAGTAGAAACTGCACAGGAAGACACTGCAGCCCTCTGACTCTGCCTTTACACTTGGAGCTCGAGGTGTGATTCCCAGCTCGATATACTCTATCTTTAGCATGCTAGCTCGATGAGAGCTAGTGTTAATATGTCTCCTCAAGCTGGGAAGCACATACCCAGTTCCAAATGCAGATATATCCTGTGTTGCTATAAAGCCAAGCTGTAGGCAGTGTAGTTGTGGCCGTGTTGGTCGCAGGATATTAGAGAGACAAGGCAAGTGACGTAATATCTTTGATTGGATCAACTTCTGTTGGAGTGAGATGCAAGCTTCTGAGACACACAGAGCTGCACAGCGGTTCTCCCTGCAGGAATACAGACAATGGCACTGAGCAGAAAAGGAAGTAGAGTGGAGAGACCAATGGATCCAGAATTTTAGCAGATTGGCCACAAACTTCTAACGGGAATGGGCACAGCTGGATGAGATAGCAGCCGCTGCATCTTCTGCCTCCAGTACTGGAAAGAAGAATTCCAACACTGGTTGGTCCTCTACTCAAGCTTTTTGTGGAAAACCAGAATTTAACCACAAGATACCACGCTACCTTAGCTGAGTATTAGTCATGAATGCTGGCAGTATTGTTGTAGCCAGATCAGTCCCAGGATATGAGAGAGACAAGGTGGGTGAGGTAATATCTTTTACTGGACCAACATGTACTGATGAGAGAGACAAGCTTTCAAGCTCCACAGAGCTGCTCCTCTTCTTCTATTTCACCAATGAAAGTTGGCCCTATAAAAGATATTACTTCACCCACCTTGTCCTTCTATTAGTCATTAATACAATCCTAGCATAAGGAATGAAATGTGCTCATTTCACATTAAATATATTGTATATAGCTGTTATAGCTGGCTTTTGCCATTTGTTTCCTCAAAATTCACTGTATATTTTAATATAATTAGTATTTTATATAGAATCGTAGGACTGGCAGAGACCTCCGGAGGTCATCTAGTCCAGTCCCCTGCACTCAAGGCAGGACTAAGTATCCCCATCAGGTGTTTATCTAACCTGCTCTTTAAAATGTCCAGTGATAGAGATTCCACAACCTCCCTAGGCAATTTACTCCAGTGCTTAGCTACCCTGATAGTTTGGAAAGGTTTCCTAATGTCCAGCCTAAACCTCCCTTGCTGCCATTTAACCCCACTTCTTCTTGTCCTATCTTCAGAGGTTAACAAGAACAATTTTTCTCCCTCCTACTTATAACAACCTTTTATGTATTTGATAACTGCTATCATGTCCCCTCTCAGTTTTCTCTTCTCCAGAATAAACACAGTTTTTTCAATCTTCCCTCACAGGTCATGTTTTCTAGACCTTTAATCATTTTTGTTGCTCTTCTCTGGACTTGCTCTAAATTGTCCACATCTTTCCTGAAATGTGGCAACCAGAACTGGACACAATACTCCAGTTGAGGCCTAATCAGCACCAAGGAGAGCGGAAGAATTACTTCTCATGTCTTGTTTACAACACTCCTGCTTACAATACATCCCAGAATGATGTTTGCTTTTTTTTGTGTGTTACACTGTTGACTCATATTTAGCTTGTGATCCACTATGACCCCCAAATCCCTTCCCCAGTACTCCTTCCTAGGCTGTCATTTCCCATTTTGTAAGTGTGCAACTGACTGTTCCTTCCTAAGTGGAGTACTTTGCATTTGTCCTTACTGAATTTCATCCTATTTACTTCAGACCATTTCTCCAGTTTGTCCAATCATTTTGAATTTCAATCCTATCCTCCAAAGCACTTGCAACCCCTCCCAGCTTGGTATCGTCCACAAACTTTGTAAGTGTACTCTCAATGCCATTATCTAAATCACTGATGAAGATATTGAACAGAACCAGCCCCAGGACCAATCCCTGCAGGACCCCACTCAATATGCCCTTCCAGCTTGACTGTGATAACTACTCTCTGGGAACAGTTTTCCAACCAGTTACACGCCCACCTTAGAGTAGCTCCATCTAGGTTGTATTTCCCTAATTTGTTTTTGAAAAGGTCATGCGAGATCGTATCAAAAGCTTTACTAAAGTCAAGATATACCACATCTACCGCTTACTCCCTATCCATAAGGCTTGTCATCCTGTCAAAGACAGATATCAGATTGGCTTGACACAATTTGTTCTTGACAGATCCATGCTGACTGTTACTTATCACCTTATTATCTTCTAGGTGTTAGCAAACTGATTGCTTAATTATTTACTCCAATATTTTTCTGGGTATTGAAGTTAAGATGACCGGTCTGTAATTCCCCAGATGTCCTTATTCCCCTGTTTACAGATTGGCACCACATTTGTCCTTTTCCAGTCTTCTGGGATCTCTCCCGTCTTCCATGACTTTTCAAAGATAATCGCTAATGGCTCAGATATCTCCTCAGTCAGCTCCTTGAGTATTCTAGGATGTATTTTATCATGCCCTAGTGACTTAAAGGCATCTAACTTGTTTAAGTACTTTTTAACTTGTTCTTTCCCTATTTTAGCCTCGGATCCTACCTCATTTTCACTGGTATTCACTATGTTAAATGTCCAATCACTACTAACCTTTTTGGTAAAAACTGAAACAAAAAATTCATTTAGCACTTCTGCCATTTCCACATTTTTTGTTATTGTTTTACACCCCTCACTGAGTTATTAATATTTCCCTGTATTTTACCAAAATTTAATGTTTAAACTTCAAATGGAAACCCTACTTCCAGTGAATCATATGCTAGTATTTTTTCAGCGTCAGATATTTTATCCCCTTGTGTTCTAAACATAGACTTTTACATTACATCTCTCTCCAGATATCTCTTGCTTGCATCTAATTAATCTATGTCTTCTCAGGTGGAATGAACTGAATGGGTCATCAGAATTCATTATGTCAATCCATATAGTTGAAACAGTTTTGGTCGAATTCTGCTTGAACTGACACCCTGTGCAAACCCCTGGCATCAATCTAAAACTTTTATAAATCTCCAGGAGGAATAGTTTACCAATCGCAGGTATAGCGTGACAATAGACAGTAGAATTGAAACTCCATCCATTAATGTCTTTTTTAATCAAGCAAAGCTAATAAAATGTGAGCGTTCTGCCCATTAACTTCTTCTTTTAAGTGCTCTCAATTTTAAAAAAATATAAAAATTACATTCTCAATTTAAATACATTTTAAATATGATCCAAAGTCAGAATTAGGCAAAGGAAGTCTAGTGCTGGTTGAAGTTTTCATTTGAAACCTTTTTTTGATGAAAAATGGCTTTGTCAAAATAGAAATTTCCACATTCCAAAAATATATTTTCAATTATTTTTGTTGTGTTTTCAAATATAAAAATGTTTTGGCAACCAAAAATTTTTTTAAAAGAGTGTCAATTAAAAAAAATCAGTTTTGGGGTTTTTCATTTGTTAATGAAAACCTGAAACTTTTGAAGAAAAATTTTGGAAATTTTGTGTGGAAACAAAAATATTTCCCAACTAGCTCCATCACAGTGCCTCAATGCTAATGAAACCTTATGTTCTTCTTTTATGAATACACCTCTACCCCGATATAACATGGTCCTCAGGAGCCAAAAACATCTTATCGTGTTATAGGTGAAACTTGCTTTTGGCCTCGAGCATTTCTGTTATTAATATAGTATTTGACAAAAGAAGTTTTATTCTTGGTGTTGTTTTAGAAAGGGTGCATCTGATATCATCCTTTATATCAAGCCCGGGGTCAGGGCTTGCAGCCACCCGTCCCTGTCTGGGTCGGGGCCCGTTATATCGGGGTAGAGGTGTATATGCAATATAATGCTGTAAGAAGCAAGTTTTATTTTCAGATGACTGGCCACATATTTTATCTGTACTTTCCCAATTAGTACATCACAGGTACACTGTAGTTTAGGTTATACATGCAGGAAATGTGCTCAAGTGAATTGGTATGCATAGACTTTCACATAAAGGCCATGATTCTTCTGAATAATGGGTATGTAAAACTTTTATGATTTAAGCTCTGTTCTCGCTACATGCCAGAACCCCCACTGATGTTACTGAAAACAGAAAAACACTGAAGAGATATGCTGTGTAGACTGAAGAGGAGAATGTAGCCCACAGTGTTTCATTTAATGCAGATAATACTCATTCTGTTGCTGACTAACATTAGGCTCTACTGAAATGTAAACTCAGTCATACTCAACCACCATCTCACCATATAATCTGGGAAATCCCCCATTCTTTATCGCTTCTTAATATGTTCGATGAATAAAGACAGCCAGCAGTCCTTTGTAAAACCCCAGTGTCTGAAAATCCCCTTCATTAGGCTAACATACAGTACAGAGATCAATGAAACACATGGTTTGTGTTTGCACACATTCTGAAGTAAACCCTTCTCTTAGCACTGCACTGCCTTCAGCATCTCAGCAGGTTTGTCTAGGAAATATATTGGCCTGCCCTGACTAGAAAAAACATAAACCATCATTTTGACTGTTGTTTTCGTTCCTTTTATACTGACCAATAATTCAGCTTTCTTGCATCAGGCAATGCGGCTTTTATAACATGGTTTGTTTTGTACTGGCATTTTTATACCATTTTTCTTTAAATGTCATGTATCTCAAAGAGCTTTACAGAAAGAATTATTGCACTAGAACAACCACTTCCCTTGTATGATATGGAGCATATGGATCAATCTGTAGGTAGCCATGAGAGAAGGAACAAGATTGTGTATATTTGTGGATTAACCTTTGGAGCTTTAGGATACAGGACAGAACCACCTCCAACTGAAGGAAGGTAGGCAGTGACCCCAGCTTAATGGCTCATATGAATGTTATCTACAATAACACAGCATCACCTCATCAGGTTTCCTCTAAGACTATTTCATCCCAAGAGTTAGTGTGGGACACAAGGATTGAGCCTCTAATCTTTATCAAAGAGCATGACATATACTCTCATGCTCAATTATGTGTTCAGACATGAGCCCCGTTCTCCATGGTGTTGAGCATTTCCTAGGAGTAAGTGGAGCGTGGCAAAAAAGTGGCATTTTTCAGCATCTTGGACAATCAAGACCAAAGTTTTTGCTCTCAATTCCGCATCTTTAGAGATTACTCTCCTCTGAAATGAGACGACACAAAATCAAAAGTCTAGCTACACAGTGCTGGGTTATTTGAATATTGGCCGATTTCCTATTTGTTGTGTTTACTGCTCAATATATTAAAAAAATTCCACAGAAATCCCCAGTGTTTTTTTAAACTGCATATTCACAAAGCTAGTTTATTTTAATTATTAATCAAATACTTGTATTATAATAGCAATACATGATTTAAGATATAATTAACTCTATTATAAACATTTCTTATGAATAAACATGAGAAAGGTGTTTATTAGCATATAGAAGCCATTAGAGCTCTGTGTACAACTCTGCTATCATCATCCCTTCTAAAACAAACAGTTTTTAAACTGCTCAAATAACAAATTCACAGTATTGGCCTGTGTTCATGAAAGCCAGTGACTAATAACAGTGATTTTCTTCTGTTTACCACTGTCTTTAATGCCATGTAGCACTGTTATCATTACAGTTTATACTTTTGCTCTGATAAACTGAATGTATGGGGACACTTTCTGTTCACGGTTACCCCATATCCATTATCCCTAGTAACGAAGAGTATGTCCATTGACTTCAAATTTTCTTGGATTACCATGGTATAACAGACAGCAGAGTTTAGTCCTTCTTATTTATCAATCACAGAGTTTTGTCACCTAAAAGGAAGGCTAGATGAAACTTTCATAGAACTGGGGGCAGAGTAAAACTTTGTTATTCCAGTAATGAGTTCAGTAAACGTTTCAGGGGGGAAACATGTTGTTCCTAAGAAAAGCAAAAGTTTTGCAATAAGAAAGACAGCTTAAAACTGGGAGAAGCACTGTGACCACAAAACCAAAACAAAAAGGTTTCAAACATATTGTAGCACAAAATAGAGAGAGGTTTTGAACTGTCCACACTAAATTCATGGATACTATGAAAACTGATCTATCCCATGATGTTTAATTTTAAAAGTTTATGGACTGCAGGTTTCCAGATCCTTAAAACAGAACAGTGCCATACAGCTTGAAAAGTTGATAATAAATTACATGCATCCCATTGTTCACTAAGGCAAACATGATGCACAATAACATGATGAGGTATAAGCACTGGAAGATTATAGTCCCCAGATGTGATACCTCAGAAAAAGTATATAATATCCACTTTTCCCCACTGATGGCAGGCAGTTTGCTTACACAGATAAATGGGAATTCAGAAAACCAAGACGTTCTTTTCGGGACTAATCCAAGGCCTGCTGAAGTCAATGGAAGTCTTTCCACGGGCAACTCAGGAAAGGAACTCTCACTCAAGAGCTGTAATTCCTTCACTGACCCTCCTGTTGTTCATGGGATGGAAGAGGTGGGAAAGGGGAATAATTTTTGCTACCCCTTTACCAGGGACTGATTATTTTCCTTTCTGCTCCCGCCCTGTGGCCCAGCTCCATACTCTCTGCCTATGGGGTGAGGGAAGCAGTGGCCCACTGAGCCATGCAGGGAAGGGGGAGTAGGGGCATTACATCTCCTTACTCTTCTGTGCATCCATTAAGCAAATGACAATCTTGTCCACACTATTAAATATCTAAGTGTTAAATATATCTTGAGGTTTTTTTAAAAAATAAAACACCTCTCAAATTAAATAAAACTTGTGTTGCTCACTGCTATTTATTTATGTTTGGGAGGAAGTATTTGGGATATGTAAACTTTGATTAGCATGAGACATTTCTGGAAGCTTAAGCTGAGCAAGAAGGCAGAAGTTGAATTACACAGAAGCACATCACCAAGTCATTTTCAAGAGTACTTAAACTTAGAACACTTAAGGAAATGTAGGAAATCTAAACGTGATCTTTGACATCTTATTATCTAGGTAACATGTAATAATGGATCATTATTACAATTAAATGTAATAAAATCCTTTCAACGGGCTTTTCCTCCAGTAGCCTACTGGCCCTTGTAATTCTGATAATGGGGGTTCAGGTTCTGGTGCCATGTTCAGGTTGGCATTGCCTTTGAAGTCTAATTTCTTGTATGCATATATCTTAGTAAAGTCTCACCTCCTCACGCCACTCTCATAGATTAGTTTCCTATGACAAGGTATATTCTACAAAGTGGGTATATATGGCTAACGTAATCAGTCAAAATACAATTTTAAAAATGGGTATGTGGAATATGAAAAACAAAAGTTGCGCACCCCTATATTCCTTATGATGCAATCTTGTTAGATTCACAAGTTAATCAAGCTTGTGCCTGTTCTAAGTGACTTCCCAGGAAGCCATGGTGCTGCGGGAAACAATGCTGATGACTGAAGAAGTGACACTCTTCCCACTTGGCCAGTATTTTACCATTGGTGTTAGCACTGAACCCAGCATGGTGTGTTATGGATCATTGTGCAACTGAAGATTGTGACTATTTGTAATAATTAAAATTGATCTTTTAGGGCGTGATCCTACAATCCTTTCCCATAAGTAGTTCCCACAAACAATAGTGAAGAAAATACAAATAGTATATGAATAAGGATTTCTACAAGTGGAAGAAATCAGATGTGTAGGGGAGAGGGAATTTGATGTTCTGTGGGCAACCTAATTTTGTTTTCATATTTATGGCAGTGGCACCTAGAGCCTTGGAAAGGTACCCTTTTAAACAAAATTGTGTACTCTAACAATACTACTGATATATGAATATGATAAATACCCCATATCCAATTGAAATTACAGGGATCATTTTAGATAGCCAAAGTATAATTTTCAAAACTGAAATTTGGCAAGAACAATGGGATTTAATTTCCTACTCTACAAAAAGGAACCATTAGAGCATTATCTCTTTATTTGTTAAACATTGATAATGTAAATTATACTGTACATAACACTAATAAAGATAGTCTCTTCTCCAGAGAGTTTACAATCTATGGTCCTATCCTGCAACGCCTCATTCATTTTTACTCACATTAATAATTTAATTAACAGGACTAGTTCCAGTATTCTGGTCAAATTTCAATTTGGATGATTACATTTTATCTACCTCCAAATCAGCCTGTAATTTCAACTGGACATGGTTTTCCCTGTGTCCTACTCTAGAATGTTGTGCACTATTAAACAACTGTTGTGTTTCTCACCAGAGATGGCTGCATTTCAGTGGTATGTGGTAGGTGAACTGATCCCAATATATAGTTTTCTAAGCATTTTAGGAGCTGAAGGGATGAAAAATGCTGTTTAATTTTTTTTCCCTTTACACAAACTCATAGGGGACCTAAACTCAAAGGCTTTGATGGCTATTTTGGATTTCACTGAACCAGAACAGTGGGATCTGCTATCCTCATTTCTCTTGATCTGTCAAGCATCAACTGAGTACTGTCCATCAAAAGAACAACTCACCTTTCTCCACTACCACATAACAAAGAAGGAATAGATCCAGGAATAGATCAAGACCTGTGGCTGAGGTAAGAACTAAAGAACTTAGTGCTATGGTATTGTGCCAATCTAAAAATATTTTATCTCCCAGTTGCTGCAATGAAAATATGAATGTTGAAGAAACTGTGGATATCCCAGGACCATTCAAGGCTGAACGAGAGTGCTACATGTTCTTCTGGGAAGATAGGAACCATCCCTAACCAATAGGAACCAGCCTGAGACCATCAAACTCCTTTCACAGAACCCACTGACGTCACAGGATGGTAACCATCTTCAGGAATTACTGAATGGAATTGAACAACCAATACTATAAGATTGGTGGGAGAGGAGGAATCTGGTGAAATATTTTACCTGTTATAACTCACAACAAAAACAAGTTTTGCAATCCATACAAACAGTAACAATACCAGGATTAAAAAAAAATCTCACTCAAAGGGGTTAATGCGAATGTAACCATTTTCACCTAATTAATCACAGCCACACAAATGAACAGGTGCAAGACTATGCTCTTAACCTGCCATTCTAACAAACTGTAAGAGAAAAACCCCTGAAATCGCACATAAAAAGGTAAAAAACTTAACCTTTAATCTGCACTAGCTAAGTAAATACACGCAATAAAAGAGAAATTTTTAACTCTGACTGGACAGTGATTCTGTTTTACCGTGTGGTGAATTTTATCTTCACATATAGATATCAAGTTTAAAAAAAATATTATCCAGTACATTTAGCAATGCAGTACTTTCATCAATTGTAGTTTGTTCACAGGCATCTAAATGTAGATTAACAGAATGTTAAGAAAATTATAAAGGCATACAGTTATTGTATGGTATATGATATTTTTCAGTTTTATAACATGAAACTCAGTTATCCAAGACAGAACTTGAGGGGAGATATGATTGCTCTCTATAAATATATCAGAGGGATAAATACCGGAGAGGGAGAGGAATTATTTAAGCTCAGTACTAATGTGGACACAAGAACAAATGGATATAAACTGGCCACCAGGAAATTTAGACTAGAAATTAGACGAAGGTTTCTAACCATCAGAGGAGTGAAGTTTTGGAATAGCCTTCCAAGGGAAGCAGTGGAGGCAAAAGATCTATCTGGCTTTAAGATTAAACTCGATAAGTTTATGGAGGAGATGGTATGATGGGATAACATGGTTTTGGTAATTAAATATTCATGGTAAATAGGCCCAATGGCCTGTGATGGGATATTAGATGGGGTGGGATCTGAGTTACCCAGGAAAGAATTTTCTGTAGTATCTGGCTGATGAATCTTGCCCATATGCTCAGGGTTCAGCGGATCGCCATATTTGGGGTTGGGAAGGAATTTTCCTCCAGGGCAGATTGGAAGAGGCCCTGGAGGTTTTTCGCCTTCCTCTGTAGCATGGGGCCTGGGTCACTTGCTGGAGGATTCTCTGCTCCTTGAAGTCTTTAAACTACGATTTGAGGACTTCAATAGCACAGATATAGGTGTGAGGTTTTTTGCAGGAGTGGTGGGTGAAATTCTGTGGCCTGCGTTGTGCAGGAGGTCAGACTAGATGATCATAATGGTCCCTTCTGACCTAAATATCTATGAATCTAAAACGTTACTTGCCTACCAGTTGAAAGTTTTCACATTTTCTTTATTCCAGTCAATCATTTTGAAAGCTTGCATACTGGACGTTTATTACCATAGACCATCTTATCTTAACTTACAACATTACACTGTAATCAAAGAGTCCAGAAAATCCTACTTTTTTTCATGGGGGTGCGTAGGGAGCATGTTCCATGAGTAGCCCTGCCATACAATGTGTCACAGACAGACCCCTCAGAGGAATATTTCCCTTTCTATTTCCCCCTTGCTCTGGGTGTGTGGTTGGTGGGAGTAATTTACTACATTTTTCCCCAGGCCCTGCAACAGCTGTACTGGAGCATTAGGGTGGCAGAGCCAAGGCTCCACCCACCCACAAGGTCTCCTTATGCCTCTGCATGGGCACATAATTCCAATCAAAAGCCCTTATTATATCAGTGCTTTTAGATTCTTTTAGAACAGTGGTTCCCAAACTAGGGGCGCCGCTTGTTCAGGGAAAGCCCCTGGCAGGCCGGGCCGGTTTGTTTACCTGCCGCGTCCACAGGTTTGGCCGATTGCAGCTCCCAGTGGCCACGGTTCCCCGTTCTCGGCCAATGGGGGCTGCGGGAAGCGGCATGGGCCAATGGACGTGCTGGCCGCCCTTCCCGCAGCTCCCATTGGCCTGGAGCAGCGAACTGCGTTTAGTGGGAGCCGCGATCAGCCAAACCTGCGGACGCGGCAGGTAAAAAAAATGGCCTGGCCCGCCAGGGGCTTTCCCTGAACAAGCGGCGGCCCTAGTTTGGGAACCACTGTTCTAGAACATATAGTGAAAGTCTATCTTGTAGATATTTTTTAGAAGAGGAGGTAGGATAGGGAGAAGGGTGTGGTCACCTACTGTAAATAACTATAGTTCTTACTATGGCTCACAGTGAGGTCAGTGGCAATTTTGTTGAAATAAAAACTGCAGAACATCTAGGATGCTAAAAATGAAAGACTACTCCACAACCAGAATATACACTATTGTCACTGAAAAGCTATTATAGAGGGTATCACTGAACAACGGGTACCGCACTCTTACCATATCCCCCATTACTTAAAAGTCAATAACTGTATTAGTCATTATTTTTCAGTAAGTACCACAGTTAGTTTTTAAAATGGCATGAAGTGCAGTTTACACAAATCCCTGAAAATTAGAGCTTTGATACTATTGAAGATAGGGGCATAATTCTTTATTCTTTGTGCACTCAGAACTCCCACTAAAACCAATGGGAGTTTTGGATGCAGAGGAACGCTGGGCTAGGTTTCAGCATGTAAGCAGCTGTAGCATGAAATCATGACGAAAGCATAATTCATAAGGTCTTTGAGGGAAGTGGCCCAAAATACTTCAGAAAGTGCTTCTACCTTCATGAGGACAACATCCCCTCAGAGCTATGTTCCTCTGGAACTATGAAGCTGTACACCGGGGTGGCCAACCTGAGCCTGAGAAGGAGCTAGAATTTACCAATGTACATTGCCAAAGAGCCACAGTAATACATCAGCAGCCCCCCCATCAGCTCCACTCCCCGCTCCCAGCGCCTCCTGAGCAGCTGTTTTGTGGCATGCAGGAGGCTTGGGGGGGGGGGCGGGGAGGAGCGAGGGCATGGCAGGCTCAGAGAAGGGCACGGGAAAGGGTGGAGTGGGGTCACGGGCTGTGGCAGAGCCAGGGGTTGAGCAGTGAGGACGCCCCAGCACACTGGAAAGTTGGTGCCTGTAGCTCCAGCCACGGTGTCAGTGCCTATACAAGGAGCTGCATATTAACTTCTGAAGAGCCACATGTAACTCCAGAGCCACAGATTGGCCACCCCTGCTGCACACCTTAAACTTGTGAGAGCAACAGATGGGGCTTTCATGGAAACTGAGACAAACCTTCAGAATTCATTACAAGAGGAGATATGAAATTTTAGACTTAGCATTCCCACAGCTGCTACTAGAAACAGAGGACGAGGAGAAGGGGTGGAAAGTAAAGGCAAGGAGAGAGAGAGAGAGAGAGAGAGAGAGAGAGAGAGAGAGGAGTTATAGAAGAGGAGGGAGGAGGGAGAAGGAAGACATTAATACATAGCCCTGATTGCCTCAGGGGACATAGGTGAGGAAATCAAACCACAAGTATACCTCTTAGGTGCCAACATAATTAGGTTTGGAAGGATTCAATTTTTATTGGTAAATGTCAATATATGTTAACTTCACAGTCCACACACACAAATGAATGAAAAAGAATTCCATTGATAATAATGTAAATGTACAGATAGGCAAAGTAAGAAAAATGCTTTTGAGAACAGTTTGATTTAAGGATATTTACTTAGTATATTTTGAAATGTGATGTTGACAATTTGGATTTTAATGGTTATAAAGTTTTAACATTCTGAAGCTTAATGCCGACTGTCATTAAATAATTATTGTCTGACACCCCACCCCACCCCGGCCGATAATTTCCCACAACTGTGAAAATTTAAATTAATAAAAATCTAAAAAAAATACTTAAAATAAACATTGCTGTAATCCACTAAAATTATACAAAAAAAAATCAAATTCTGCCAAGCCTAATTATGATATACATACAGACATACATTTTCAGGGTATATGTTCAAATAATATTCTTTTCAGGAATTTCATATTGATCCAATTATTTTGACTTCCATTAAAAAAGATGAATTATTAACGTATTCACCTTACTTGAAAATGCTTTAGTTTGCTTTAACCTGGAATACCTGTGTGTAACTTTATCATATCTTAATTAATGCAAATTTGACCACTCGCTAATTATTAACATTCTACCATACTATGGTACAGAGATTAATATTTTGATGAAAATATAGGTTCTGAAGTGTTGTCAAACAAAGAATATTGATCTTTTAAAAACACTGCTGTTAGTATATAAATCACAAAAAATGACTGACATTAATATGTGCCTTTTGTGCAAATGCACTTTATGATGTACCTTTTTTGACAGTAATAGCACTTTATTTTACTGTCTGGCACCTTAACATACTCTACAGACACTTTTGTCAAATTGAGGTCTTTCATTAAAAAAAAGTTGTTGAGCAAAAGAAAATTAACTGTCTTCATTCAGTACGATTTCAAACCCTGTCTGTTTTTTTACAATTCTTTGTATAAATAAAAAGTTGAAAACAGCTATTCTAATGTTAATTTGGATCAACCTTACAAACATATGATTCCAGGTTTCTAAAAGAGGCCCACTTGAGGGGGCTTTAAAATTGAACAAAAAGAGCCCTGGGGCTCTACAACTCACATTTAACCTACTTACATGAAAAAGGAATTGCTTTGGTTAAGAATAAACTTCCACCAAGCTCAGGTTCAAACCAAACATGCCAGCATATTAGTGAGGAAATGAAACAGCAAATAGTAACCCCTTTCATACTCGTAAAAGAATACTGTATTTATTTAAACTTTGGCAGAAATTCTCATTTTAATTAAATTGCATTTACTGAAATAACATTTTCATAATTAAGAAAAAATAACCCATTCTTTTTAAAGACCTATGAAAATCACAGCAACCTAAAATATATGGAGAAAACATGTAATTGTGAGAATAAATCTGTCTAACTAATTTAGGACATGAGTCACAAAAAAAATGTTGGTTTGTTTTTTTTGTGCTGAGACAGCCCATCCAATCCAACCACAGAAGTGCAAAGAAACTAACGTTTGAGGTCTTGGAATGCATGGAAAACAACATGCGATTTTTAAAATGTGTTTATTACAGTTTTGGAGCTGTTTCCTCACCCCCTTTCAGATTGAAGCTCTTTGCTATTACCATCATTTCTTGCTTTCTACATATTTTTTATCTAACTGTTAAAGTGATGGGATATCATCATAGAGGGAAAATTCATTTGTTTCAGTCTGCAGAACAAAGATGATCAACAGAAAGCAGGAGAGATGTTTTGGTGGAGGGGCTGTATCACTCATGAATACCTCCTAGAGCAGTGCTTCTCAAGCTATCTGACGTGGGGGACTGGCAATTTTTTCTTCCAATGTGCGCACAGACTGGCAGGCGATGTTTTGCGGACCAGCACCGGTCCACAGACCACCACTTTGAGTAGCACTGTCCTAGAGGACAGCAAACTGTCTGTTAGGAAACTGAGCTTGTCATCTTGTTTGGCCATGAGGTTTGACACCAGACAGAAATTTCATTATGAACACAAGGGTAAGGAAGTAGATTTAAAGGGGGTAAAAACAGCTATGAATGAAAGAATAAAAAATTAACAATCCATACATGAACTGCCCATGATCATTCACCTTAGGATAAAGCAAGCCCATGCCTGAATTCCCCAACATGGAGAGCAATGTATCAGATCCATTTATGCCTGTGTCCTTAATTAGTTTTAATACTTATTCAGAATACTTTTGGAATGAAAAAATCAGAAAGGATACAGTAACACATTCTATTGTACAAGTTCAACATGCAACTGCTTTACCATTGCTTCAATCTTATCCTTCACCAGGTTATTTAAATATACATTTATTTGGAAACAACGGTGCAGCTGCTGCTTGTTTGCACTGTTTCTAGAGTTACTTGGCAATTTAACTACTTAGCTGCTCAAAGACAGAAGTTAAAACATGGCAAAGCATATGGGACTTCAGGTTTTCACAATGCCATGTTCAACCTACACATTAACACAAACTAAAAAAAATCAGAGTATTCAGACCCTTTTACACTTAAATGTTTTAAATCTCCATTGGTAAATATTTGCTTTAGCAATTAATCTAATGGGTTTCAGATGCCATATACTAGTAAAAAACTGTTATTTTTCCTAAAGCAACTGTGGTTCTTCGAGACGTGGTAGTCAGTGTGGATCCCACTGCAAGGATGCATGTGCTTCATGAACACAAGCTCAGATTTTTGATATACATGGATGCACATGCACCCTGTGCCTCCTTGTGTTCCCACGTGAGGGCATAAAGGGTGCAGCAACCACAAACCTTCTTCCGTTCCCTCGCAATTCAAAGCCCATAATTCTGAGAACTCCAAATAGTGGCGGCAGAGGGTAAGCCCTGGGATCAACACTGACAACATCTCTAAGAACCATCATTACTATAGGCTGAGTGACCACTCTTTCTTCTTTGAGTGTCAGTGTGGATCTCACTGAAGGTGACTATCAGTATTTTCTATGGGTAGTGGGAATAAGGCGTTTCAGTTGTGTCAGTGACTGGAGTATTGCTGGCTTGAACTTGGCATCTGCTCTGGCAGCCATGTCAAGGGCATAACATTTAACAAAAGTCAGTGGGGCTTGTTCTATGTTGCAGCCTTGCAGAACAGAACATTTCTGAAGCAGGCAATAGATGCAACCTGTGCACTGATGCCTTCACATTTGGAGGGAGAGACTCACTAGTCAGTTGATAACAGGTGGAAATGCATTGCGTGAGCCACTTGGAAATTCTCTGTAATGAACTGGCTTGACCTTTGGATGTAGATGGCCTGAAGGACTTTGTCCTACTAAACTTATACAGTAAAGCTCTGGATACATCCAGGGAAACACACTTTTTTCTCTCCTGGCACAGAAAGAAGGAACTGAGGGAGGCTCATTACACAGTTACTCAAAAATGTCTGGTCTTACAGGCATGTGGTGTATGCGCATCTACCGTGAGATTCACACTGACAGATACTTGAAGAATTAGGCATTGCATATTACAAATCCTAAAGAAAACCCAATTTATCTATATACTCATAAAAATGAAATATAAATGCATAAATCTGGGAATGAGCATTCTTCAGATTCTCTGTGCAGCAACTTGGTTCCCGTTTCCATCCACAGAAATAAGCTGCTGATTTGCTTCTTTTACTTATAATAGCACTAAAATCTAGGAAACAATGCAAAATCCTGTGTTCACTTACTAAATACAGAAATTGTAAAAACATTTTGGTACACATAACGTGACCTTTTTAGTCCTTGGTAAGTGCACTTAACTCCTATTAAAATTAACAGTAATGAGAGTTCGATGTGTGCATGGAAGGAAGAATGGACCCCAATGTACTGGAGGTAAAAGACAAACAGCACAGGAAAAAAGACTTAGAGCTATCACAACCTAAAATTACTTTCTTGTGTTGAACGTCTTTGTAACTATAGCTCATTGTGTGTTATACTTCCCCTTCTGTGTCTGATCCACATAGGATGAGTCTGTAACAGCTACCAGATACAGAGCCTGGCTTTAGCTCAATCCTTAGAGACTCTTGCTTCAGCTCTAGAGGTCTGCAATTCACTCCCTGCTGATGGTCAAAATGGAGGCTGTCTCATCTTCACACTTTAGAGGTCTCTCTACACAGGCTAATTAGACGTCTTAAATTACTCAAGTATATTTATAGGACTCAGTTGTGCCTTGTGTCCATAGTAAGGGGTGGCATGGAGTCACACTGGGCAGCAGAACATTCCAGGAACTCTTGGGAGCACAGAGACTGAGTGCCCCATACCACATCACTTCATGGAGTGCAGCTTGTTTCCTATCATGTGGCCAAACAGCTCCGCTAAAGAGTGCAGTGGCATAGCTATGGTCCAGCTTCCTTCCTGATTTTTTTGGGGTGTTAGGGGTCCCCTTGGCAATATGGTAGGAGCAGTTCCAGTGATCCTCTGAGAGCAAGGACCAGAACTCCAACTGGTCCAGATTGTGAAATGATTGAGGGGATCTATACACCCTCTCCACCCCAACAGGACACCTGAATAAGGACTGGACAGAATCTGTCCCACAGAGATTAATACATCTGACCTTTCAAGAGGGAGTGAAAAGAATATTTTTATGAATTGCTTAGGATATTATTAGTTTTTCATTTTATATCAAGGAAGGGGTGAAAAAAATAATCAATTTACATTTTGTGATTGATACATTCCCTTACCTATTGTTAGTGCCTAGACACTATGCTGATGGCATACTATCAGTGCAGAGGGAATGAGAGCCAAATGCTTAGTTGGGAAATTGAACTAATTAATCTTCTGACATTTTATTATAGCTGCACATTTTTGTTAATTGTGCATGGAAAGTAGGCACAAAATTGTACACACAAGGATACGCGCAGACCTCAGATTTCTGAAAATCATGCCCAATCTCTCTCTCTCTGGGGTAAGAGCTGCAGTAGTAGCTATTAGCCACATTATACACAACTAAGAAACATATCATCCAGAAGGATCTCACCTTCCTTCCATCCAGTGACTCACTCCTAAACAAGCAGGGCTGTTCCTGCTTACTTATTTCTGGGAAAAAGCACTGTTGGATTTTTTTGTAGCTATTGTTATTGCAGGAAGACTATTGTGAACAGATGGATCATGCACTGTTCACTTTAGTGAAAACTCTTGCTCGGTCTGGTACCTAATGGTAAGTATTTTGACAGATATTTTCACTTTGGGCTCCATCCGCTGCAATGCCCTTACTGACTTCAGCTCTTAAAGTGGATCATACAGGGGACAGGTTGTCTTTGAGATCTACCAGAATCTACTTTATCAGCTAGTATATGCAGACCCAAAATATTAAAATAGACCTCTGTTTTTGAGTGATTATGTTTTTGAATGCCAAACTTTAAATATACATGGCATGATCTTCAGAAATGACCTAAATCAAACTGGTTTCAGAGTAACAGCCGTGTTAGTCTGTATTCGCAAAAAGAAAAGGAGTACTTGTGGCACCTTAGAGACTAACCAATTTATTTATTGATGAAGTGAGCTGTAGCTCACGAAAGCTTATGCTCAGATAAATTGGTTAGTCTCTAAGGTGCCACAAGTACTCCTTTTCTTTTTGCTAAATCAAACTGGGGATTGCAGGAGCACAAACAGAGGCACTGAAAAATATTGAAAATTTGGCTTACCACCTTTGGTAAGCAGTTATGGGAACGTATGACTGCTTATATGTATAGTTCTAGAGGGCTCCCATATTTTACCAATTAACGCAAAAGAGTCATGTTGAGATTTACAGAGAGAAAAAAATATATACCATCTATGAAGCCCAAACTAAGTGCACTGTCCAGTACTTAAGATAACAAATTTCAAAAAGGCAAAACTTGTTCATAGCAAGCACGCACAATTTAATGAAGATCAGACAGAGTCGTCCATTATACTTTACTTCTTTAACAGAGAGTTATGTAAAGAGTTAAGGGGGAAAGGCTTTTACAGAAAGATAACTGAGTGCTGGATATGTAATGATTTACTTGGCATTGGGGGAATACAAGATACAAAATGTAGAATTTCTTAAAATAGACCCTTTCCCCACAGATTTGAACGGACTACCTTTACAATATAAGACTCATACTTAATCCATGAGGCTATGCAGCCTAATCTACCCAAGGCCCTAGGTTATCATCTCTGTCCAGCTGGTCATTAATCCCAGGAAATAATCTGCACCTCAATTGTTATTGCTTAATTAAATGTAGTGATCCATTTGACACACAGAAGAAAGAAAGAAGGAAGGAGCTCTACTAAAAAGGTGACTCCTTCAGAACTGGAACTCTACACTTCATCCACTATGTAACACAACATTTTGGTTACAATAAGTGTGTATTTCCAGATATTAAATTTCTTCAGAAATGTCTCCTTCTAAATGTAACAAAACCCTATACAAGGAATATACTAACTTTAAAAAATGGACATAACAGGTCAAATTATGCACTTTCTTACACCCATCCAGTATCACTGCTATTAATGGGATTCAGCAATGTAGCTCAGAGCTGAATTTAAGCCAAGTACTTAAGGAAAAGCCCATTCTTCATTTCATACCAATATGAACATGCATGTACATTTCAGACAAATCAGGCATTACTTGACATTTGTTTTGCTTCTTTAATAAAAAAGGGCTAAATACTCTATATTTTAGTTATTTATTTCTCCATAAATAGGAGAAAGATTAAGATTTTTTTTGTATTGCTAGAGCGATTAGGTCTACACAAAACAAATAAATATATAGGTTAGTTCCTACATCCAGGCTAATTCTACAATGATTGTAGACCTTTTGTTAGTTTAATTCCTATCACGACCATAACTCTTGACACCATATTTTATTGTTCATTTAACTTCTAGAAATTAGCCTTTCCACAGGAAATCTGTAGCAGAGAAAAGCAAACATATCCAGTTGTCAAATGAGGCTAGGGTAAACTGAAAGGTAAGTTACAAGTGTAAGGTTCAACCCAGGGTGTAGCCACAGGTGGGCCAAAACCCATGCAATTAGCCCACAGGCGCACCCAAAGTTTAACCACTCCTGCCCCACACTTCCTGCCTGCTGCCCGCCACCCTGCTCAACATGTCCACTGCCAGGCACAGGGGGGCAGGGGAAGTGTGACTGCTTCCCTCCTTTCCCCCTCCCCAGCCAGAGCCAGACACCAGGCTCCTGTCCCATTCCATTGGCAGATGTACCTGACCCAGTTCCAGGTTGCTCTAGACTGTAGCTACAGGGAAAGATGTGGAGCAAGGGCAAAAAAGGAGAGTCTGCCCAACTTCAGGGACCTGGACGAATCCTACAAGCAGCAAATGGGTGAGTCCTGCCTACGGGGGGAAAGGTGCAGCATCCATTTAGCAGCAAAGTGCAGAACACAACCTGGCCGGGGTATTAGTCTCCAATCATCCTGGAACAGGGCAGGTGCTTCCCAGCCACTTCCAGACATAGCAATTCAGCCCAGGACACTTCCCTTCCCCATCCCCTCTTTCATCCCAATGCTCAATCCCAACCCATCCCATCCCCTCCCCTCCGCCCCCCCCCCCCCGCTACCTTTTCAGGCCCACACTTGGCTCTCTCCCTGTGACAAACAAGAAGCCCCCTCATACCTCCCCATGTTAGTTTTCAAGCCCTGGACTTGCCCCAGGGTCAGGTCATTGCCTGTCCACCATAAGTTGGGGCCAACCCAAATTTCCACTTCTAGCCACATCACCGGTTCAATCGTACTTTCAACGCATTCCATAAAAAAAACACCGTATCACACAAAAACAGCTACTGGAGTTGTGCACACCGATATAACAGCTGATTTATTTTCTTTTAAAATTTCCTGTAAATGTAGTGCTTATAAAGATGCCACAATTACAGAACAGGACTATGAAGTCCTCCCTCTATCCACAAAACAGGTTCAACACTAGCAAGAAAGTTCAAACTTTCTTGCACAGACCTGGTAGGATTACCTCTAGCTCTGAGAGACTGGTCTCCATCCCCTTTAGGTTATTGACCTCACTGGTGAAGCTGCCAACAAGAGGTGGCAAGTAGTGACAATTGTGTTGGTGATCATTTTTCTGATATGTACATGTGTCCATTAGGAACTTGACTGAGATCACAAACTCATTCCACCAAAAACAACTGGACAAGGGCTTCATTACCTCCCCCATCACACACACCACCAACCCCCCAGATATTATGTAACTTCTTTCAGAGTCCAGGACTGAACTGTTACAATGCATGTCACATTCATCAGTTGTTCTTTTTCCAATTCTATCATTACTACATTGCAGTTCTTTCAAGTGCTATGAAGTATAAGTAACATTTTATGATTGTTCAAATGCTTTTTCCAGAAGGACCTTAAAATAACAAGCCTATTTTCCAGTACAGTCTTTTCCTAGCATTTGTTGTGAATGTTATTTTCCATTACACTCTAATTAATATAGGATAAATACTGCAATTATTTCATTTTTATTAGTATTATTGTTTGTTAAATAGTAATTAGGGCTTTCAAAACCCATATTCATTCTGGTAGAAATTATGTACTATTCTTTGTGAAAATCCTTCCCTTCAACTTGAATTACTCACATTAATGACAGTTGCCACATGAAATTCATATCCGCTGTATGCCAAACATGTGACAGGATCACTGGCATGCAAATACTTTTCCAAAAAAAAACACTTCTATCCTAGGTCTCAGATTCTTGTTTAAAAAGGGTAAAATCTATAGTTTAAATAACAGACTGTTACAAACAACCCCATGTCACAAAAACAAGGCATACAGTAGCTGAAGTGTTTTTATGCTCACTGGATGCTTTGTATATGAACTAGGGAGAGAAAAAATACCAAACCTATAAAAGGACAAATATTACTCATTAAAAAAGGACTACGAGTTTTTAATCACAGAAAACAATTCCACTGGCAAAGTCAAGAAAACTTGCTGATTTTTAGCTAATTTTTTTTAAATTTATAGTTCTACTAGTCATGTTCTTGATTCCCAACATGGAGTTCTGGAGAAGGAGAGAAAAATCAGTTAAACAGGAAAACTGAAATGGTAATACCCGAAAGAAAAAGGGAAAAGGAGGTTTGATCACACTGTTCTCCATAAAACTGTTTAATGAAAACAGTTTGGGATCCCAGACTTGGGAGTCAGTGGAGCTATGACAATTTACAACACCTGAAGATCTGTCCCCTACTGTACAATTCCTTCATAGAAACTTCTATTTGCCAAACTGTAGTAAGGTAGCAATCCATTTTTAAAACAATTGCAGAATAAACAGTTGTGCAAACCCCAAGCTAGACTTCATTCTTCTCTTGATTTTCACTAGTATAAACTTATTTAAATCCAGGGAGACACCTGGGTGTTAAGCCTGCATAAAGCAAGAGAAGACTCAGGTCCAAAATACATAACCTATATCCAGCGTGTCATTATCTTCCTTACCCTTCATCTAACCTTTTATACTGAATGGACTATAAATGGTTTTAGTGTTGGAATGTTGGTTGATTCCCTTTCCTCCTTATTTGTGAAGTGGTGCATTACAACAGCCATGTACGGTAACTGAGAGTAGTTCATTTGTGCTCTGGGAAAACAGAATTAATAAGTCATAATAGTGTATGCAGAAGGGGTATTCATAATGACATTTTATTAAAAGAGCTAAAGGGCTAGATCATAATATTTATGCCACAGCCCTAGGTAGTGGGTGGTACAGAGCCACAATACCCCGAAAGGAGCACCAGGCAGATTGTGCCTCAAGAAAGCAGACCCTCATGTTGCTGTCTCATGCACACAGGAAGGAGAGGGAAGTGCGTACAATCAGGTTGCTCTCTCCAGTACACCATCTCCTCTCCATAGACCAGTGCAGAGTAGGTCCATGACCCTGTCGCCTCTCCACCTTACCCCATCCCTTCTTTAGCTTCCTGCCCCCTGGAAATTAGCGTTTCTTGCACTCCTTATGCCATATGATCACAGTTGTGATCAGCCAATGGTCATGTTGAGCTGGAGTTACTTTGGTTTAACCTAGAGGGAGCTGCTTGCAGGGTGTTTTTCAGTAAGGGCCCTTTGACTCTTGGATTTGTTTCTTCCAGAGCCTGGATTTTATTAACTTTCAAAGTATGCTGCAAAGCCCATCTTTTTCAAAATCATTTGGGAAATCATTCCTAAGTAATGGGATTGTGGATGTTAGCTTGAACTAAATGGTATGGTGTGGTGATGTCTTATCTTTACTGAACAGTCAATAACTGGATAACTGAATAGAACAACAATTGTGTATTGATGATTTTTTAAATTACTGATGTGTTTTTAAATAATGAAGGCTCCTTAGCACTTGAGATAGAAATCAAAATGTATAAAATGAACTTATTTAAATAGGCATTCCAATCACTCTTTCAATAGTTTACAGATAACGGTCCCAAATCCTGGACTGAGATCTACTCATACAGATCCTTCTGCCAGTCTCCAGTCCTGCTGAATACAACTGGACTTCTCATGGGCATAAAAGTCCACGCTAGCAGATTCCAAAGAAGCAGTGGGCTCAGCAAAACTTAATATTTCTTACTGCTAGACCTTTTTGCTTCACGTATTTTACACTTGTTCCAACATACATAAAAGCAAAATATTCACTAATGCCATGGTACTAATGCCTCTTCAAAGAATATTTTAAAGAATCATCAACTTTAAAAAAAATCACATTGCATCTAAATTTTTTAAACCTACTACACAGTTACCAGTAACACCCAAGATTACCGTAACTGAAAGAGATTAGAGAAAAATGTATTATGTATATTTTTCATTTTGTTTACTTTGTATATTTAACAGCACTTTGCATATAGTAAATTTCACTGCTCTCCTTGTACAGTCATTTAATCAGTTTCCCACACTGTATTTTCACACAGTAGTGGAGGTGAGAAACACATTTTTCAAAATAGGAAAATGTAATCGTAAAAAAATCACAACAGTTGGCAAGAGACTCTATAGGGCAGGTGTACCACCTGAAGCTGCTTTTCACTCATTTTTTTCCACAATGAGTAGGTCACATGCTGAGAGTGTCCCTTTAACATTCCAGGAGCATGATTTGCAGCTTGAAAGATATACAAAAAAAATTAAAATTAAAGCTGTTACTATGTTTGTTTGAAAATCCACACCAGTAAAGCTACTTGCTGAAGTGAACTAGAACTGCATTACCAAAGTACTAAACAGCACAATATATTAAGGATCCAATCAATCCAACTCCCACTAAAATCAATGGCAGTCTTTCCACTGATTTCAATGGGAGTCAGATCAGCCCCAAAGAAACCTTAATGAATGTACTCCCCCCACCCCACTCCCTGCTTTCCTCTAAAAAAACCACCACTGAACTCTGCTCCTGTCTTTTGGTTCAACATCATGTCTCTCCCCTCCCTTCTCCTCCCGCAATAAATATTCTCTCTTTCCCTGTTACTGACAATAATGTAAGTGAACTCTGCACCACATACATCTGTCATTATTAATGACCATGGTGGAGAGGCACGATGGCTCACTCTTTTAAGAACCAAAAGGGCAAAATGCTTCAGAATTTTCCATTCAGATTTTCTGTTTTAAACATACTTGCTTGGTGACTTTCCAAAGTCATTTCTCAAAGAAGAAAAATCTCTCAGCGTTTAACCTTTACATAGATAATTATTTTTTTAAACAGAGGACATTTGCTACTTTAAAACTCTCATTATCTTGCCATAACGCTATGCTCCGTATTTCACAGATTACAATAGACATAAACCTATGTATTAGTAAACATGGGAAAGAAATTTTGTTGTAAGAACCATTACATTTCTTTTGCCCAAAGGGTTAAGATAACTAATTATTACTAAAACAGAGAATATTTTTCTTTGCAGATATTTTTTTCACTTCATTAGTTTTCCAGTAAGTACAAAACCATATCTTATGTAAATAAAAAAAAATGTTGCCAGAAAGACTGAGCTTGCAACACTTATACAATACCATGCACTTGCTCAGAATAGTTGTCCCAGGCCCTTTACCACTATTGGTGGTAATGGTTGGTTGGTTGCTTGAAGGTTTTTAAACTAAGATCTGGATAAACTGGTGGAGTATTTAATGTTTTTAAGTCAGTGAGAACAAGAAGCAAAAATGTATACAAGCTGCAGCAGTTCAGGTGGTCCTACTAATTCTAAATACAGTGCAATGACTTCCCTTTGTGAGTTATCTAGAAGCCCTTACTCCCAGCAATGTTGCTAGACACCAAAGGTTAGGTGCTTCCAGTCTTCCAGAATACACCTGTGCACACCATTGTTTATAATATGTGCTGTGGGTGGACAAAACAAAATGGTTCTGTCAGCACTAGTGTTGCTGTTTGGATTTGCTAAAGGACAACCACAGCAGAGGCAAGTTATGATTCAAAGTATCCATGTCCCTACAACAATAACATATACAGAGCCAAAGGTCTCAAACTTTCTTTTTTTCTACCGTGTTTATATTATAAGAGGAAATAAACTTGTAGCGTAAATTATGCTAATCTCAACAAGACTACATAATAATTATCCAGTAATTAAACTAGATTTCTTTATCTAAAAAGGACTTAAGAGCAAAATGCTACTGGTTATGTTGATAATGGCAAATGCCCACAAAGGACGCATAAATGCTAGTCACTTATGAGGCAACAATGACATTCTACTCTGTTTTCCCAAGTTCATACTATTTCATAGACACATTATTTTATTTGTAAACAGCTCTTAGGTTATAATCTTATGTTCACAGCTCCACATTTATACATACTATAAATATCTGTCATTTTTCTTTAGCATTATGTTGATTAAAAGTTGTCATGAAGGTTATTTGACTTACTGAAAACGGGCTTTTCCACAACACAAATTTTAAGACTTAAAAAGTTTGGGAGGCCTCTGTTAAAACCACTAATACATTCTGCTAAGTCTCCCTTGTCTTCACTCAGCCTCCTTACAGTGTTTAAGCAGTTTTATTGATGTGAAATTCTGGAAATGTCAGCTTTTGGCAGTGTTGCAGTCTACAACTCTTAATAGTAGTTATCTTAGAAACCATAAGAGAATATTTTACGGGAGCAATTTTGTCTTTCAGCAAAGCTTTAAAAATTATGTGATAAGCACAAGCCCTACACAGGGATAATACAAACAGACAAAAACCATGCAGATTCTCCAGATCGTCTGTAAGTAAAACTTTTTAACCAGTTGAATTCTTTGGTGACTGCCCAGTTTCATTCAAGTCTACCTACTGTATACATTTCAAAGATCTGTAAATTCTAAAACCACTGTTATGTTTTGGACAGCAAGGAGGGACAATACCATGAGAAAAGAGTTAACAAGCTCTCCCAGAGTATGTTTCCTCAGATATCTTCACTCTCACTAATTCTGATTTAGGAGATAGGTGCTATAACACTACAGTCACTCGCTTGGATCTAGTCCCAGACTTCCTCTAATCAGCAGGCCTTGTACTTTATTTAGCATGCATTCAGACAGGCCTTCCCAAGGGACTTACCACTATAATTCATCTCTGAGGAAACTGATCTCCCTGCCTTGTATGAATGAGATACAGAAAATTCTTGCATCACACCAGCTTGTCAATTTTAAACATTGTTGCTACTGGATATTGAGTTGTGGTTAAGATTCAGACAGATGGCAACATAGCATAATCTACTTTCATGTTGCAGCACCGGTTAGTCCAATATCAACATTTATAGCCTTCTATGGCAGATGTAAGCTGGGGAATAGTCCCGCTATTGTGGGGAACTTTCCTGGCTTCTGCAATACTCCAGTGAAGTGGGCTAGCGAAAGGATCTGAGTCCTCGCTCCCACTTCCTTTACCCAATGGCCTCCCTGCCCTTGAGGACTCCCCTTCCACTCGCCTGTCTGGCAGAGTCCTTGTAACCCCAACAAGGCTGGGCTCAGGATTCCTGGGGGGGCTCAACCCCCAACCCTGCTGTGGTCACCTAGGACAGGGGCTAGGGTGTCCCCACTCCGGGGTACTCTCTCTGCACTGGGCACTTCTCTGACCCACTGACCATTACATACAAGTTAAAGCAAACGCAAGTTATTTAATCAACAATTAATTTTAAAAAGAATAAGGAAAAATGGGAAAGGTTAAAGGAAACACATCAACCCGCTCTGTGGCAGGGAACATCACAAACAGTGTCACTGGAATGTCCGGGCAGTTCACAGTCTGTTCCTTGTAAGTCCCAGGCCTTCTTCTCAGGCCCTGGCTGTACTGCAGGGATGCTGTGGGTTGGACACTTGCTTTGGTGATGGCCACAAGCTCTCAGGCTCTAAGTGGTAGGACCCTTCTTCCCAGTGTCACCCCCGCCCTGTCGGGGTTATGATCCAAGCCTGGCCAGCAGAGCCTCTTGGCTGAGGCGTCTCCCTGTGCTGGACCCGTTGCCCAGGGTCCCCCACGCTCTCCCCAGCTGCTAACCGCACCCAGCTCCGGACTGCTCCAGCCCTAGCTCCACCACTCTGTCTCAGCAGTGCTGCTGCTCTGCCTCCAGCTCCCTGGGCTGCTTCTTTGGCCCCTCTGCCTCTGGTTGCTGCAGCTCTGCTCCCAGGACAGGTCTGCTCTCTCTGGGCTGTGCCTCTGGCTTTGTGGCTGCAGCTCTGCTCCCAGGACAGGGTCTGCTCTCTCTGGATCTGGCACAGCTCTGCTCCCCAGCTCAGATCGGGCCCCTGCTTTCTCCTTAGCTAGGCCCCACTCTGTCTGACCCAGGGAAATCCAGCTCACATGGGACCTCCCTGGCCTCCTGACTCTGATTAGCCTGCCCACACTGTCATTTAGGCTGACCAGGAGCATTGGCCTCTCCCCATCATTCCTGGGGACTATCAGTCTCAGGGTCCTGGTTTCCCATAGATCCTTCCCCTTTTAGTACTGGGAGCTAGCCAACCAAAACACGCCCACTGGATGTTAGTAAGGGGGCAACAGTCCCCTTACACAGAGAAGGAAGGTGTGTTTATTTTGTACAATCTGTTTTCTTTTAGGCTTTTTCTGTTGTCTGTCTCAATTGGCTTTTCTCCTCAGTGTGCCAAAGGGTATAAGAATCTTATTTAATTTTCAAGCCACTAAAACTGAAAAAGAACTAGCAATAAATATTACAGGAACATAAAATCATTCATTTCACGAAACAGTTCTGAAACAAATTAGTGTGAATCACTTTATCCTTAAGACTGAAAAAACATCATGGTACTAAACACTCAATATTATCAGCTAAGCAAATTGGCCCAGGTCAAATGAGCAAATTTAAAAAATGAAATCACTAAATTTTCTTGGCTTGATGGCTTAGTAATAAACAATGTGTTCCTATTCAATCTGTACATTAAGTCTTTTATGTGGCCTTAAGGCACTCTCTTATGGCTGTGCCCATTACAGGGTAGCCATAGAAACTGACACATTTATTTCTTGGATTAGTGTGCCATTGAAAATATTAATATAATGCAGTAAATGGGGATTTAATCTAATCTATTGATGGTAGGATGAAGTTAGTAAAAGGTTGTGTGCTCTTACAGTGGGAAGAAAGATTATATCTGTAGAGTACAGCTTGTTACTGGTTAGAAACATCAGCTAAACAACCTATGACATTTCACACACTTTCTACATTTAAATAGATTCTATGCAATATGACGTAAGTATCTCCAATGAGTTTACATCACATTCTAAGACTTACTCCCAAGCCTAAAGTGTCAAAAATGAAAGCCACTGACAACAAGAAAATGGTGATGTTCAGTAAATGTGTCCAAAAAAAGTACAAATGAAACACCACCCTTTCCTGCAAATACATAAAGCTATACTTCATGGAAATGTCTGTAGCAGTCAAGCCTACAATAATATTGCAACAAACATTTTAGTGGCATTCCATGAATACTTTTATGTTAAAACTGGTGTTAAAAAACAGCAAGAATTTACATTTAAAAAAATAAAAGTAATCTTAATCGCAAGAAGCAGGCACGATCTGTGGTTTTGTTAATTTGCAGGTCCATACCAGATGTCCATAAATATTAGGGTTCCCATTTCAGTAGATCATATTTGACTCAGGCTCCTCATAATAATTCATAGTACTCAAGTTTTGACTACCCTTTACACTGCAGTATACTACATAAATTCAGAAGATATATTCTGACAGATGAAGCATTATTGAAAAGGAAAGTACAGCACTTTGTCCTTGAAATGTTAACATGTAATGCCATAAAGTATTCAAATAATAATTTACTCAGTCTTTCAGGGTAATTAATTAAAATGCTCTAGATGTTAGAGAAAATCACCTTGAGCTTATAAAATTGGAAAACCTCCCCATTCCCTCTCTGCATGCAAGCTGCTCCAATGGACTTACTACATGCTTTCCCAGTTATGGTTTTTGATTTCAGCAGATAATAAATAGCCAGGATCTAATTTTTCCATGTCAAAAACGATTATGTTTCACAAGAAAAGGTGGAGTGCTCACCTACCAGATGAAGGTGAAACATAAAACCACTTTTATTTATGTGATGTGTCCAAATTCAACTCAACCTGGCACTAGGTACTGGGAGTATGTAGACTTTAACTGTCATGTGAATTTACGTACCTCTGGAAAATGTCAAATATAAACATAAATTTAATCAAAGGAATGGAATCCTTTATTGTCAAAGAAATAAACACGATTTCTGACAACTAATGTAAATTATCTTAATGTGTTTTTCACTGTTTTTCAGAAGGAGGAAAGAAAGAAAGAAAGAAAGAAAGAAAGAAAGAAAGAAAGAAAGAAAGAAAGGACATTAAACAGACATATTGCTGATGAAATTATTTTAAGCATGTCCTGGTCCAATTATTAATGGTGATGCTCCAAAAGGAATTTCTGCTGTATAATAATATCATTGCATACACACATCATAGTTCCTGTTTCCATTCAATTCAGTGGAATAAAACAGAAGGCTTACAACAACAGATAAACAAGCACCATGTATTATTCTGCAGTTCTCCTCGTTGGATAGTCTTTGGACAGCATTTTAATGGCTGCAAAAAAAATTGCACATGATGAATAAGGATGCCATTCTCAATTAACATGGACAAAGGATCATAGCCATATTTGGCAAATGAAGTAGCTGTGGCATAAGAAAAGCAGGAGTATTCACAGACATTGCCACATACATCACTGCCCACAAATGAAAACAAGTTAATGACATTTTTGTACACTTGCCCAACTACATGACTACACATTAGCCCCAAATTAAACAGCACAAAGATTATATCTTGCATTTTCTAAAAATACTTTTATTAATTTATGCTGCACTAAATATGGATACTCCCAGAATATAAATAAATTATGAGTACTGAACTAAAGTAGCTGGAGTTACAAAATGTACTGTCTTCATTAAATGTATCTCAAACAGTTCTAGAAAATGTGTGTTTCTCTTTACATAGATCCACTTCAAATCACCATCACAAAGGGGAAAATCACCTCCGTCACAGGGCATAACTACCCCAGACACGTCATTACCAACCCAGTTATCCCCGCCATCCTGTGGCAGCACCCAGCTATTCCTAGACAGTGCCCAGTTCCCCCTGACATCTCAGCAAACCCAAACCTCTTTCACCACATACCAACACAAGCTCCCCAGACATCTTGGCACCAACCTGTCCACCTAATCCAGCAAACCCACACGTCATCCAGCACCCCCTAGCCACAGATCCAGTGCAGTTCCATTGTGCAAGGGGAGAGCAAGATCCCTACTCTATGGAAATTCAGCATACAGCGGAGGCTGGGGTAGAGTAGTGAATGGGTGGAGCCACAAAATCTCTGACTAAAAAGATTCGACAGTCATTCAGTCCATGGGGACTGCTACCTACGATGGGGTGAACTTCTGTCACCTGCTAGAAAATTAAAAAAAAAAATTAGAGCTTGCTGCACCTGTGGGGTGATTAACTCATTGCCTCTCCAGCACACAGGGCGCAATTAGCTAAGGACCCATTAGGCACCAGGGCCTTATAAGGAGCTGAGTAAGCTCAGTTGGTGGAAGGTGGCCCAGGAGAGAGAAGGTAGGGAGCTTATTCTTTTTGGCCTGGGGTAGGCAGACTTAGGAAAGCTACAGAAACAGAACTGACCCCTGCAATGGCCTCTGGAAAGGGGGCAAGAACTGGGAGAGATGGTTCTGGGATCAGTGTTTCAGAACGAGAACAGTTGAATAGATGAGAACCACAGTAGAAAATATGAGGAAAAACAGGAGAGGTGGAAGATCTCCAAGAGAGAAAAGGCCTGGGGAGTCAGTGCTCTAATAAGAATAAAAAGGAATATGAGTGGAGCCCAAAAGGGTGAAGGACTTCTGTTTTGGTTAATTTGGGAGTATTATTCAAGAAGGGGTTTACTTTGGGACTCTGGGTAGCCCAGAAGGATTTGGACTTTGTGACTTGGCTTAGGGGCTGAGTCACAGATACTGGTGACATTATATATGGACACTAAGGGGTGCTCTAAGGATGAGTGTGCCCCATCACACTATCACCAACAGGAGTTTCTGCAATCTAGAAGAAGCAGAAATGCCGACTGGCAATTCTGGGAGCCATTCCACAATGGAAAATTCCTTCCTATCTCCCCTCCCCCACCCCACATAGAGGACCTCTGTAGCTTGGTATAAGGTACAGAATTTGGCCTAAATACCATAAACCAAACACAGAGCAGATTGGAAAGGGGCATTTAGTGGCAATGGTTCCATGTCATCTTTTACTGGGGTTTTGTGACACAAAAATCTAGCTTTTTTTTAAACCCCTTGAAAGCAATCAGTTTAGCTTTTCTTTTACAAATCTAATTAAGTTTCTCATTTAAACACTAGTACTAAAGTAGCTTTCTGAAGGCTTTCAAAGCTATGAAATTGACATCCCATTTTGCTGACTCAGAATTCTGTTTCTATCACAGTTAATCGACAGACAAACTCTGAAGGATACCACTATTAAATGTATACCTTTTTACTTACATGTAGATATATTTTTTAAAAACCCTCTTTGTCCTCCTGGCAATTATATGTCCCAATTCAAACAAGTTTTAAATAGGACACACTTTATTTGTATAACATAAAATGTTTTGGTTGTTATCTGCATTTACATGGGTATATGAATTTCTACTTGGCTAGGATCAGTTTTTCAGATACTGCACTAGTCAGTCTCATCTAAACAGTTAGAAATGTAAACTCATGGCTCCCTCATTGATTTCAAAAAGATATTACATTATGTTGCATGTATGTATCTGAATATATTGAAATATCACACCAATGAAAGACTATTCATAGTTCAGTGTGTGGCTTATATAGACTGTCTACGAATTTGGCTTCTAGGTCAATTGTTCGTAGACTTCAATTGTATTAATATGTGTTACATACAAGCAAGCATATCGCGTACAAAATATAACTACTCAAATCTGTGTATGTGTAACTTGGTGGCAGCCCACAAGTTGTTTTAAAAATGCATCCTATCTGTCTGCAATGAAGGGCTAAAGGGAAACATTCCCCCCACTCCTTTATGAGGATATTAATGACTATACAAATCTTTCTCGACAGGAAAGCGATCTAGTCTGAGCATCACCAGAGCTCAGTCAGGAATTTAAACCCAAGATATATGTAAGTGTACACCAATTACATTATACTCTAAGTATGAAAAAGATAGATTTAAAAACATGAAAGTATAAATCCGTACAAGCAAAATCCATGACTAAAATCCATCATTAACATACAATACTTTGACAAGTAAAAGGGGCACAGTGACCTTCAGAGCTGTTCAAATCCATAAAATACATGCAAATATAGACACTCTAAAAATGTATATTGCATAGTTGAGAAACCAACACAGTTTCTCAGAGCCATTCCATCCTCTAGGTGGATAAATATTTCCTTGCAAGACAGACAGACCTCTCTCCCTCACACTCTCAGACCCTTTCTGCATTTGCACATTGGCTCCTGAAGCACGTTTAAACTATTTTAAGCTAAAATGGCTGTTTAGCCAGCAAGTACACACAAGGCCAAACCATGCTAAATACATTCTTAAACTCTGTCAAGCGCTCACTATCCAAGGAAAGTGATCTGTTGCTGAAAGGCTGATAGCCATGGCTCCCCTTTAACTAATCCATTTTCATCATTAATATCTAGTGTGGATAAGGCAAAATACTTACATTAAAATGCTGTACACAGTAAAGCTTTGTCTGCATGGGGAATTTTTGGAAAATCTTCCACTGTTGCAATACCTATAGTGACCACATTCTGAAGCAAAAAAACTGATTCAAGAAATAGGTTAAGAGGAAAAAATGGACAAGGCCTGTCTATATGGAGTTAAGTCATTTGCAAGTATCTTCCACCAAAGTACAAGATTCCAAATGAGAAATTTAGAAAAGATGCAGATAACTTCAAAAATAATGAACAACACCATTTTTAGATGTTGCATAATGCACCCATGTGCACTGCAATATGAATCACAGACATAATACCAGCTCTGGAAGATTTACAGGTTTCCTGTTGTGCAGGACAGAGAAGAGATGTAGTCAGGGAAAGTGGTGGGAATGTTTCACCCAAAGAAACGTTCCCATGGATGCTGCTTGCCCTTGAACCCCAGAAGTGCTCTGCCAACTATTGACGGTATTTATTGAACTTACTGGCAGTAGATGTGTGAGGAACCTAGCAGCGAATACCAGGGCCTTCCCATCCTGTAGTGACCGCCAGGATGATCAGACCAAGGTGGTCATTCTGGCCGTGCTCCCCTAAACTTTTAGCACCAGGTTGGTGAGCCAGGGTAGAGGAGATCAATAGATGCATTTGTCACATTCTTACCAATTCTTCAGAATGCTCTTATCCTCTAAATTTCTAAAAAGGAATCATAATGCCACCATATAAATCCATGGTATGCCTACACATTGAATACTGTGTACAGTTCTGGTCACTCCATCTCAAAAAAAGATATATTAGAACTGGAAACGGTATAGAGAAAGGGCAACAAAAATGATCAGGGGAATGGAAAAGCTTCCATATGAGGAGAGATTACAAAGATTGGGACTGTTCAGTTTAGAAAAGAGGTGACTAAGACAGGGGGATATGATAGATGTCTATAAAATCATAAGTTGTGTGGAGAAAGTGAATAAAGGAAGTATTATTTACCCCTTCACATAACAGAAGAACCAGGGGTCTCCCAATAGAATTGGTTTAAAACAAGGTAGCAAGTTTAAAAACAAAAGTAAGGAAATACTTCAAACAACACACAGTCAACCTATGGAACTCATTGCCAGTGGATGTTGTGAAGGCCAATAGTATAAAGGGGTTCAAAAAGAATTAGATAAATTCATGGAGACTAGGTCCTTCGAAGGCTATTAGCCAAGATGGTCAGGAATGGAAACCCATACTCTGGGTGTCCCTAAACCTCTCACTGCCAAAAGCTGGAGCTGTACAACAGGGGATGGATCACTTGATAAATTACCCTGTTCTGTTTTATTCCCCCTCTGAAGCACCTGGCACTGGCCGCTGTCAGAAGACAGGATACTGGGCTAGATGGACCATTGGTCTGACCCACTGTGGCCACTCTTATGTTCTTGTGTTCTGGATGAAGATGAAGCAGGGAAATCTTAACCTAGAAAGAGAATTTTTGAGGAAGGTTATAGCAGGGAAGTAAGTCTCAAATGAAATTTAACCATAGCTTTAACTGTGTAAGAGCTGGCTAACAAATGTGCTATTGTAATTAAGATAGGTAAGTAAAAGTTCTTTTATATTTGCATTTGTTGGACTCTTGGATGTACATCTTCTTAAATCTGCTGGGAGGAAAAGCAGTTATTCTGCTTCCATCTGAGGAGATAACATATTCAATATGCTTAATAAAAGGTCTTTAGCTGCCAATATGTTTAAAATGCAATAATCCTGCAAATTAGGGGCCAGCTGTGACATTTGTTAATATAAGAAATTTGTAAGGTATTTGGAGTGAAGAAAGATTATTTAAATCTTTATTTAAGAATTGAAGGTATTCAAGAGAGGGCTATGTAACTGACATGCACCCTAATCCCTCAGTCCTTAAATCTGACAAAACTCTCCCTTGACATCAGTGAGAGTTTTGCCCAGGTAAGGGCTGCAGGATTGGGCCTATGGACATCCTTCTCTGTATTGTGAGACTCTCTAAATGTCAAAGCACCGATAAGGGCAAGAGAATTGTTATTTTTGTAACACAAGAGAGAGGTTCTGGAGATGTCATTACATTTAAATGTACTCTGGTATTGCATTCTGCTTTTCCATCTCAGCAGACACTGTTCCATCTGAACAACAAGATGGACATAACGCAGAGCGCAGTTAAATGCGGTTATAAGCAAGAACAGCAACCTTGGAGTGACTCATTCATAGGAGCAATTCATAGGTTACACTGGGTATGAAAGGCAATTTCAGAGTACCGCAGGAAGAAAAGGAGTTTTATAACAGAGGTGATACCAACTAATTTGGAGATACAGATACATACAGTATAGGATACATGCTGTACAGTGCACATGCTTTTTTTTAAGACAGGAAAGAAGTGTCCTTTACATATAGATCCCTACTTCTGAAAATACTCAAGTCTAATTCTCTCCAGGACTAAAATGAATTCATTTAGGGTTATTACTATAAATGCTGAAACGTATTAAAAATTCAACACCAAAGAGAGGGGAGCTTTATATTTGTGCTGCATTGAATTTTAACATAAGATGCTAAGAACCGGAAAATGTATTGAGAAGAACTGCTGACAACCATCAGCAGCCCTGTGCAAATGGTGTACATAAAATGTAATAAGAGTTTTAGGACTATATTTCAACCCACATAATAAAAGCACTGTGAAGGTGTAATTGCTGTCACTGTTCCATAGCTTATTAGGGCAAAGAACAAAATGGTAAGAAAATATGAAATTTGTTGAATTATTATTTAAACAATGTTTGCCATAATTCTGTCATCTGTATCATACATTGCTTTGTCATGAAAATATAAAATATAATGGAGTTCACCTTTTAAAATCTATTGTGACAGACTTCTACAAAATGACAGCAATTACTTCTACTCAATTAGTTTCTCCTACAAATGAATTCCATAAAAATTGATTCCATGAAATGTTATAATCTAAAATTTAAACCCATAAAAGCAAGAAAATAGAGTTAAACTGAAACGTCATTCTTAGCCCACCCAAAAGTGTTTAGATACTGCAGGACTTGCCAAAGAATGGATAATCCTTCATACAACATGTGCTGCAGTAACTAGAAAGTTTCAAGTTAACAATGGAATTCCAGCCTTAATTCTGGCTTTTCTTGCTTTTTTGGGTTTAAAGAGGCTTTTTAACATTATTTCTAACATTGCCACTTTGTCTTTAATTCCCTTAAGGTCGTTGTCTTCAACGTTTAGCCAAACAGTCGGCTGTAGTGATTGTTTGCCATTTGGTCCGTTCCAATGCTGTCACAAGGGCTTGACGGCCAAAGAGTCGAACACTGGAACAGACTTGAGGAATCAATGTAACAGGGGGTTTTCCTCTGAGCTGCCTCCACCCCTTGGTGGAATTTTATCCTGGATGTTACAACCCACCTGGAGAATGGTGTTTGCTGGAATGTCTTGTGGCATTCTCCTGACATGTCCAAAAAGGGTAAGGGCCATCAGTGGACAATGGCCCAGATAGTCCCCCTCAAAACTCAATCCAGCAGAATACATTTGCTACCTTCTTATTCCTACAGTCAGATAATGGGCCTGCAGCAGGCTGATCTATCTTTACACAGGCAGAGAAGAAGGCAAAAACAACAAAAATGTTGCCTCTGTAATAGGAAGTTGTGGGCTGACAAAGTGGAAGGAGGACCATGTAAATGAGCTCTCTGCCTCCTGTGCTCCATAATTCTGAATTCTTAATTGATCTTCCTCCCTGTGAGGTGCTCGGGAACATGATGTATTGGACTACAGGAGCAGGGTTGAAATAATATAGTTGAGGGAGAGATGTCACGTAGCCTGAGGGGCAGAAAACTAGGGGGTGGAGTGACTCTCACCTGAGAGCAGGGGATATCTCTGGATAAACAGTCCAAGCAGTGTGACTGAAGGCCTTCTCCTCCTCAACTGCTTTTGTGTTAAAGGATCGCTCTCCAAAACCCAACACACACATAAACTGCTGGAGCGGCCTGGGGATTGATCTCCCTCCATGATCTACTTTTGGAGGGCACTTTTCCATCCTCTCTGTGGATGACCTCAGAAATGGAACTGTCACAAAGGGATTCTCTGATATCTTTGGAGTGTAGATCCTTTGATGTTCCTCCCTGTTGGAAGGATGTGAAGTCAGACGATTAAGAAGCCCCTCGAATAGGATCTCAGGGATCTTATTGAACAGTGATTAAGAAAAGAGCCGATGAGGACAGCTACAGAATGCTTAATGTGACATTTCATGGACTCCAGAGAAGGAGTACTTTTCCCTTTGAAACAGACAGAAGTCTCCACAGCTGGGGAGCTTCTATGGCCCTATACCACAGAGTCAATACTACCTGAATTAGGATCCTAAATAAGGTTACCAAAGATTTAACACATTGGCCTATAATGACTTCTGTACATGTGCATTTATGAAACTTTTAAAATAACTCGACCTGACTGACATTAGTAGCTGTGTTATCATGTAAATCTGAACTTGGCTTCTTTTCTAGACTGGAACATTGGCCCAGTAGAGCATCACGTCTCCTTTGGAGCTACAATGTTCTGGATCAGTCTCAAGAACCGAGTCACTACAAAGTTAACATGGACCTGGACCTTAAAAATTACATGTGGGGCGATAACTTCTTATGATGAATAGCTGACTTTCAAAAGTCAAGAAAGCAAAGGACCCCAAGTCTACTTTTTAAATTAACTGTCAAATTTTCATATTTTTAAAAAGCAGGACAAAATATTTTAGAATTAAAGACATATACAGATTACTCTGTTACTCATCTCATTCTTTCTATTCTGCTACTGTATATCTTGAAAATGGGGTCCCTCAGCATTGTGTTTTCTCCAAACTAGTAGGGAAAGATACCCCTACGAGGGCACTGGGGTTATTCCCTCATCCCTGACATTGCACCCTGCATGCTTGTGTGACCTGGGGAGAAGGGAAGAGTGCTGCACATGTGCAGGATATGAACTGTCAGCATCATGACAATAGGCTAGTTTAAAGGAAACAGAGTTGATTGGCTGTCACATAGTGGGAAGTCACACAAGCCACATCCCCTTTCAGGAGCAGTCATTGGGCTCCCCAGGATTGCTATTCCCACTGCAACCAATGAGGTTAGTGTAGAACTGTGTTTCTGAACATGCTGAGTTCACAGAGCCTTTTGGGGGCAGGGAAGGCACTTCCTCCTTCCCCCCGCCTCTCACTGAATTGGCATGGATTTTTCACCTTCCTCTCAGTATCCTGAATGTCCAGTAAGCAGGGAAGGCTGTAATGTGTTAATGTTGAAATTTGGCATGAGTCCAGAGCAGGTACCTGTTAAAGGAATGTACAGCTCCTGGGTGAACCCAAGCATGAGAGCAGGAATAAGGGAGGGTTATCCCCTGTGGGTAGGCTCCTCGTCTGGTTCAGCAAGGGGCTCGACTCCTTTTGCTAGTATCCACAACCTTAACGTAAGGAAAGGATGGGAGGGCAAGATTCAGCAATAGTGCTGGAACACCAGTTAATTCTTTGTCAGGCAGAGGACTAAGAGTAGCCCTGTTTCAGGTTGCACTGAACCTGTTATTCCTGACAGTTTTACTGGAGTTGAATTAAGAAATCTGCCGCCTATTTAAACTATATCAGGATGTTGTATCTCTCTTCCTGCTGTGCATGAGTCCACAAACAAATACATTTAAAAAAAAAGGAAGTATATGCTTCTAGAGTGAAATCATGTACTCCATGTCTTGTTTCATTCAAGAATAAACATTGATACATGAGTTTTCAGTTCCTGGAAATAGTGAATTAAACGGACAGAGGCTTAACTAGAACAACATAAGCAGGGACTGCTTTAATACTTTTTCTGCAAAGTTCTTTGCCTGATAAAGTTCATTACAGTAATGGCATCTTTAAAAGTGAAACACAGTCAACTGAAAAATATATTTCTCACTTCAAAAGTACATTTTTCTTCTCTGAGCTTTCATTGTTACATACAAAAACCTCCTTAGAGCCACTACAGGAAAATGTTACAGGGCAGATCATCAGTGGATGTAAATTGATTTCAGTGCTGCTAAACCAATTTACACCAACCAACAATCTGCCCCAGAAAATTTAGCAAACCAGTATATTTAAGTGAACACTATACATTTTTTAAAAACAATGGCAATCACTCTATACTGTAGGGGTAGAGAAGTGCCTTTTCTTATGAAATTCCATTGAGATTTTCCTGAGAAAAATTACTTTTTCCTGTCTTATACTTGCGTTCCTCAGGAAAATTTTGGCAACATGCCAAAACAATAACTAAATATAAATATCCCTAAGTTGGGCCCTTGCGCAACCAAAGCAGCAGCAGACCCTACAATGGGAGCTGCAAGAGCATTTGTAGTGGAAAGGAATGATGAAGAATTGGTGCAAACCCACCTAACCATTTTCCGGGACCCAAAACCTGGCACCAGAAGCCCATCCCCTCCTTGAGCTACCAGCTAATACAGTTAGCCCTGTAGGTCAAGTAGTTGCAGTCTGAGCTGCAATGTCAAAGAGGTTCACAGATCAAACCCTGTTGATGATGCATGATGGGAATGGATAGAATATCATCTTTGAAGTATTTCTACACTGCAATGTAAGCTCAGGGTTAGTAGAACTCAAAGGTAGCAGACCCTGGGTTTGTTAACCTAGGGCTTGAGTGTCAACACTCATTTGTTACTCCACATTAGGAATGGTTGAACCTCAGCTCCCAGACTAAGGCTCCAACATCTACACTGCATTTTGTGAGCCTGAGTCCAATCACCCAAATCCCAGACTTCCTAGAGTACTCCCAAAATGTGGCCGCTCTAACCCTTTGTTCATGGTGCAGTGTGGGAAAACTTGATTGTCCCAAGAACAAAGAAAGTTGGCCCATGGGACTGTTAAATACTTTCAGCAGACTCCCAGAGCACAATTCCAGTAGGGCTCCATCTACACTGCAAAGCAATAGGGTTTGAACCCTGGGTACCAGCTTGACTCAGGCTCAGACCCTCCACCCACCTGGTGTCCTGGGCCCCTGGGTCCAAGAGCTGGGTTAGTGTGATTTGTGTGTAGACAGAAGGGGTGTTAGGCTTGAGCCTGAGTTTAAACCCTGGGTTTACACTGCAATGTAGACATACCCTCGATCACATACCAAAAAGCCACATTAAAAGTAAGTTGTTCAGATAGAGAAATCAAGTACTCAAAAGTCAGGAAATGCCAGATTTAACATGCCTAAAACCTTAATTCTGCCCCTTTGTGCTCATGCACTATTAATACAGTTTTAATTACACAATCACATCCTGTTCTTCCCACAAGACCCCTGGCTCATTTGGTGCACAGAATGGATGCACAAGAGCACAGAATCAAGGATCCACAAGTTTAGGCTTAAAATAGGAGTAACTGGATGATGTTCTATGGCCTGTTATACAAGAGGTCAGACCAGATGATCTAAAGGTCCCTTCAGGCCTTAAAAATCTATGAATTATTTACACCCTTCATCCCCACACTGTATACAGTCACACATAGCCAACGTATTCAAATGTAATATGGCCCTACACAAGGAAGTAAGGAGACATAAATAAGGGAGTACTTTCATTCTCAGAGCAAGGAGGAACTAGGATGGGAACTGTTGACTAAGTCACAATTCCTTCCCAGGGTTCTTCCTAAAGCAGTGAAACCACATAAAGGGTCTATACATACCACTGTGAGCAGAACATGAGTTCCACTGAAAGTTCCCTAAAGCAGCCGTGCCACTTTGTTTCTTTCTGTGTTCATATTTTAAAACAGCTTATTTAAAAATACAATTGGTGGTGTTTTATTGGTGGGTTTTGGTTTAAAATGAAAATGAGAATCAGGTTTAAGACATCACAACATGATAGATGAAACATTTCTGTTTGTCATAATGAACTTTTCGCTTCTCTATTTTTAGCTGAGCTCTTGTTTCATTATGGAAAATGTTTAAGTGTATTTCTCAATGTCATCTTACAACACCACACTGTTTACTTTAAAAAAAAAAATCAGCATTTAAGGCCCAATCCTCCCATTGAAATCGATGGGAAAATACCATTTTGCAATCAGACCATTAAGTGATGTGTTCCTATAGTCCTTACTCAAGCAAATCTCCCCCTGAAATCAGTGAGAGTTTTGCCCAAATAAAAACTGGACCAGCCCCAATATGTATAAGAACCCGTCACTATTCACATGTACAAAAAACCATAGTTTCCTCATGTCTTCTGTAAAGGTGCAAGTTACTGAAGGGCTGTCCAGCACAGTCAATTTTTCCACTGGCTTTATTTTTTAAAACTAATTTTATTCAAAGTACTCTTCCGAAAAATAGAAAGTTGAAAGATAAACATACTTCTTTTAGCAAATGCCAGAAGAAAAATATGTTGTGGCAGTCTTGGGCCAACTTACAATTGAAATGAATTTACATAATCAAAATACATCTTAATTTTTGTTAAAACAGTCTAAAAACTGATTGAACACATTTTTTTCAGATGAAAAAGTTTTACAACCACAGAAGTATTTTGCTTTGTAATTCACTCAGTTGCACACACCTTTTCCCCCTTCTTTGGAAAATATATCAATTACTTATTTTAAAAAAGTATTTTTGGCATGGCTGACCTGTAGAGATATGGAGCTAAGCAGAGTCAGTGAATCCACTCACTCTGATATACACACATGATATGCAATTAAAATCTCCATTCACATTCCTACAGGGTTGTCAATCAAGAGAAAAGCCTTTTTGACAACATTCAGTGAAGCGTACCAACTAACTGCTGAACAGGGACTTAAACAGTAACAGCTTTTGTTACCAGCAAGAATAGATTTTACCAAGATTGGGTTGAGTTTCTAAAGAAATCATTATGTTCAACATTTTGGGGTTTTTCATTAAAAATGAAAATATGTCAAAAAGCTTTTGTATACTAAGCTATGATATTATGTAATACATCAGAGTTATCAGATATGTGAAAAAAACCTAACCTTTGGACTGTAAGAAACAATTTAACCTTTTACATTTAGAACAATGATTACAAGGCAGTTTATTGGGGAAAAGAGGACATTTTGACCTGTTTGTTATGCACTAGCGGCTAACCTTTTCAACATTTTAAGGTGTCTGATCACAAATTAAAGTTGGGAAGTCACCGTCCAGTTACCAAAATTATCCAGCTAAAATAACATAGTAAACATTCACAGCTTATGTGAACCTATTATTAGTATTTCATAACTACTGCGTGAGCCTACATTTTCATTTATGAGTCTCTCTAGACAATATTATATACGTAGAATCTTTTCAAATGAACACTGAAGATGTCATGGCTATAACTTAGTTACTGTTTAGTACCTAATCAAAGAATGTATACCTCACAATAGCTTTAGTATACTTTAAAGTCATAAATCTATAAAAGCAGGGCACAGTAAAAATGAATATACTGTGCTTGTTAATCTGCTGCTGTGTGTGTTTTGAGCAATTAGCCTTGGACTACAATTCTGAAACAAGTTAATATCAGATACTGAAATATTTTCCTTCTTACTTATCATGCTTTCTAACTGAAGAGAAAGCAGATGCATCCTGACTATTAACAGTCATGACAAATTGCCTTACTAATGAATGTTACACACTGAAAGTGCCATAACTGATTAAACTACAATTTCCCACTACCAGATAGAGAGAGACTTGGGAACTCCAGCAGTGGACAACTCTGATGTTCTGCCAACAGGCCTTCAGGGTACAGTGTGGTATTTAGAAAAACACACTGTAAATTCCATATGAATATATTCTAAAAGACTACGTGGATACAACAGGTTTTAAAGAACATTAGATGAAACAGCTTAGATTTGTAGCTCATGAGTCATGTAAAAAGGATGTGTTTTAACAATTTTAGTATCATTACAAGGCTGGGTTAATAATATTTCTGTTGGGTTTTTCTACTCACCCGCCCCCCTCCCCCCCAAAAAAAAAACACTGCTTGTGCTTTGCATTTCACATAAAATCTTTTTGTCAGTCTCTTTGTTGGTGCAAAATTGGCAGCAGTTCAAATTCAAAGTACTCCTATTCATTTACTGACCATTAAACCAATGTCATTCTAGTTCACATCAGCCAGAGAGCTAAGCTCTAAAAAACATAAAAGGCTTGCTTCACCACTGACGAATAATGTGTACATTTTTACAGAGCTTAAACCTTAATGCTTTGCCTGAAACTAACAATACAGTATATCTTATCATTCCTTTTTCACAAGCAGGCAGCTGCTGAAACGCTTGCCACTTCAAAATATCAATTGCTTGCCAGAGTTGTCCTCAACACACCCTGTCAAACTCATGTTCATTGTACAATGAAAATGGTGCAGGACTGAAAGCTAGAAATTGTGTCAAATTTTGCTGTAAGGGTATGATGTGCAAAGAACAATGTATGACAACCATAAAGACTACAAACAATAGCAGAGGAGCCAGACACTACATACATCACAACTGCGCCAGTACATATTTTATTGTATGTATTATATATTTAAAGCATGACAAATGTACCATTGTAGACTGTGCTACACAAAATAGAAACCCTTCAGCTAGTTAGGCTTTTTTTCATTTCTCTTGATGACAAATATGTAGTTAAATTTCTCTGCTTTTTGAGCATTTGTCTGAAAATCATATAGGAAAAAAATATAAGGTTTTCAAAATGAGTTACAGAAACCAAAAGACAACAGTACAAGATGAGAAAATGAGATTTTGTTCAGTTAACTCTTTTGCTTCTCTCTGGGAAGACATAGCCAGGGTTTCCTTAAAGAATATCTGAGGCTATACAAGAGAAATACAATAGCACTGTGCCCATAAATTACAGTATACCTAATTTTAATGCAGATAAGCACTGGTCTATTGATTTGCATGTTTCCCTGGCAAAATGGAAATTCCATGTGAACATGTTCTTTGTCTACAGAAAATAAATTTTAAGCTCTTTATGAATACTGCATTTTATGCCAAAAGGGAAATAAATAGGTTGCTAACATAACATATATATGGACTCTAAATAAAGTAAGTGCGGGAGGGGGTGTATGTACATATATATTACACACACGATTTTTTCACACTTCATTATGTTTTCTTCAAGGGGTCCTGGCTGCTGAAAAAATGCTTCTTTTCAGAGTACAATCAAGCTAACTGAGGGAAAACTGGCATAATAAGCAACACATCAAGTTAACTGTAAAGGTGACCATAGTAATACTAATCCTAAATTAAAGCAACCACAGATTGCTGAAATGGAAAAAAAATGTTTATGAGGAAAGATTAACATGAATATCTATTAATCTTTCCACAACACAGTTTAGGCTGCAAAACTTTTAACATATAAGTTTCTAGAGGGCCACTAACTGATATCAGGCTAACTGAAATGAATATAAATGCTTTTAAAGTGTTAATAAATATTTTGGAAAGAGAATAGGTGTTTTAGGTGGCTGGGGGTGCTGACCTTTGCTGTGTTTATTAGAGGGACAATGATGCATTATTAACACACAGCAGCTGTACCTGAACTGCTGCCATGAACATAATAGCCTTTTATAGCCATCAGGGGAGTGAGATAGGAGGCCTTTATTAACCACTAGACATGATTAGCACATTATGTGAACTTTAGGAGGCAAATTATCTCTTATTGAAATATGTTGGTTATAAACTAATTGTAAACATGATTTTAAAACCTTACCAATGCAAAACTAAGAGTTTTACTACCATTTTGCAAATCATTGGCTAGCAATCTTAAGAAAAAGGGTTTCTGCTATATTCATACAATCTACCAAAACAACTATGTCTCAAAGACCTGATTCAACTAAGATCAAACTATCAAAGTATTAACAACTCTACTTCATGAATATTAATCTTGAGAAATAAAATAAAACATAAATTCAGTAAAACTGTTAATGAAGAAACCTGTTTATTTAATATATATTTTCTATTAATGTTAAAAGCAATTCTTAAAAGATTAGTTTTGTAATACATTTTCAAGAGTTAACTTGAAAAAGTAACATCATACTTTACTTCAGAAAGCTTAATTTTGGGAAAGATTATCCCATTAGCCTTAGCAAATGAACACAGCACTGAGAGTCCATTATGAATAGTCTTTTATGCCCTAGCAGAAAGTCATTAACATAGAACAAATCATTAGCTTTGATATTAAGCTTCTACTATCTGCAGGTTTCTATGACTAATGTTCATAACTGCATCTGCCAAATGAGAAAATATACTTTTTTTTGAAAGGTTATCTTCCATTTTACTATTATTTTCTGCCTTTGTATTATTTATTACTATTTCAGGCTGATACAAATGTGATATATACATAAGGAATAAGTATTTTCTGTTATATACAGACACAAATCCTGTATGACATTCCAACCAAAAAGATGACCTATAATCATTTAATTTTTTTATATATATATATATATATACATATATATATATACACACACACACACACACACACACACTCCCCTTTCCCTTCTCCTGTAATAATTGTCCAGATAGATCTTCACCTTCATGTGGTATCCATCACATTCCTCCTTCTAACTAGCTTCCTTGTGCAGAGGTTAACACATTCTGATTTCAGTGGGAGTTCTTCTCCAACAAGGAACATAGGACTGGGCCCCATTATGGATTTCCTTACTATAGCAAATTTAATAGCAGCTGTAGCTCTCCTGGAACCTTTAAGACCACACAAAGGTCTAGAATAACATTAGGAGACAAAAGCACTACCAAAGAAGCTCCATTTCTGTGTTTAGCCAGCCTGTATTTTTGAAAAAACAATCTCCACCAATCAAAAATAGCATGATGAGCTAACAGGCAAGGATGTGAATGTTATGACAATCTAACATTTTCACTAACCTGGATTTATCAGATGTTCATGAAACTCAAGTGTGTTTTGTGACTTGGAAGGCAGTATGTTTCTTGGGAGGAAACTATGCTATTTGGATCTATCTCAAATCTGCTGACAGCCCAGCAAGAAACATTAACAAAATAGTTGAAGAAAACTGCTTTGATACATGTTTGTATTGCAAATGAAAGATTAAATACATGTATCAGTACAGCCATATAAAACTAAAAATAAAATATACTGTATAAAAGATCACAGGAGAGAGAACACCACAAGCATAAATATTAAAAATAACAACAGTATCATGACCTTTGTAGTAAACAATTTAATTTTGAAGATTTAACTCAAAATAAGAGTTTAGCTTTTGATTTTCAGTCAAACTGTTGGCTTATCAATGTAAAATTGCTTAAAGAAAAAAAACACTGAAGAAAGCCAATCCTGGGAAACAAACTAAGCTGAAAAGAATTTTGCTTCTTAGCAATGGCCATTATGGAAAGCAGTTTTGTTACTGTTGTTGCTGATGCTACACAATCAGTATCTAAGTATAGTGTATTACCATGTTGCCATTTTCAAACTGAATGCTGTAGGGGAAAGTGTTATGACCAAGAAAATCTCATTCAGGTTAATGTGAATTCCATGTCTTAAAGTATTATGTAAGTGCTGCTATAATTAACACTCTGTTGGCACTTCCATTATAAACCACATTTTTGAGTACTTTATAACTCAGCCTTTTTAATGAGAAATTACTCCTTGGACAGAAAATTGGTACATAGGTTGTATAACACCAGCACCAATGCCACCAAAATGTTTAAATCGATTAGGCCAGATTTAAACTGAGCATTTTAGTGTTTACAGCCTATGCTAGTTGTTCACAAAACATGTGTCCACTTCACAAAAATAAACATAACTGCCACTAATTGTCATGATTGTCAATTTCACAGACCAAGAATTGAATGGACCCGGAGACCACACACTCACCACTACAAGTGGTTAATACTGAGTCACATTGCCAGAGCACAGGGGAAAGCTTTTGCTACCACTATCCATGCTCTGTCGTGTCTGCTCTCAATTTGGGATCTCAGTCTCCAGAAATGTTGGTCTATTGCCTATCATGAGTATGACATTCACTTCGTTTGAAGAGCACAATATAAAAATGGAAAACTAAAAACTGTCCATTTTCATGTGACACTATGTAAAGGAAAATCCTGATTTAAGAAAAACAAAAGGAAAGTTTTTCAGGCTTCTAGAAACTGCATGGTGCAAGCTCCTCATGAAAGTGCTGAATGCCCTCAACTTCCACTGAAGTCAATGGGAGTTGAGTACTAATTTTCTCACAGGATCAAGCCCTGAGTCTTTATGGTGGATAGTGACATTAGCTATGTTTTAATTTGAATGAAACGCTGTACTCCTAATTTAGCATACCCAGCAGTGTACTGGTTTAGCTTTTTGTCCATAGACCTCACAACAGCTATTTTAAAGGCAGTGTTGCAAAGCTGAAATCCATTTTCTAATGGAACAATAAAATGTTACCTTTCAAAGATGTAAAAATGTTCTACAAAATAGGAAAATCTAGAATTATCATGAATATTACGATTTTAAAATATGGCAGTGGAAAGTTTTCTCAAAAGCCCATGTATATAGTAATTCCTATATTCTATGAAAATCAGGATCACATATTTTCCGAAACACTGGAATCTAAGCAGTCGTATTTGATGTTTGCTTGTATCTTTGGGACTTCATACTAGGAACTAGGGTCTAATCTAAGAGAAGTTCATTCAACTTCTTAATATGTGACATTTTTCTGAAATCTATTATAAGGCTTGAAAGCTTGCAAAAATCAACAACCAATGAAAACATTAACGTGACAGTTTAATCTTTCCTCTAAAAAGCACTAACAAATATCAGGTATGACCATCATGCACTAAGTTACCAAAGTTGTTCAGGGGAAAGAAAAAACATACCCTACTCAACATAAAGATTTAATTGAATCATCTACTGTTACGTGACACACTAAAATCCCTCAAAAATACTGATACACAATTCTAGTTTTAGAGCTCTCTCTGGAGATCCCAGCATTTAGGAATATCAGCAAAAGAATGTATGCATAGTGAGCCATCAGAAAAAGTAGACCTTGGAAAGATACACTCATGGGACATTTTGTAAAGAGGGATATCCGTGTTGTAGTTAGACCTGAAAATGTAAAATATTCTAAAATACTTCAGCTCCATTTAAGTCAAGTCACTAACAAAACTCTTATCTGTTTACAAAATATTACCCATGTTTTTTCACTTCAGTGTTATACAGCTTTTTCATTTTGTTTAGTCTTTGATTTTTGCAGGGGCGGGTTTGAGGGGGGGGTTCCTCTTATTTTTTAAACAGCTACATTATTTCTCTGTCATCAGGCTATATTTTTCCATTGCATTAACAACTACCAGTGTATAAAGAGTGGATGAGTTGTAGGCTTCTTTATTTCTGAACTAGCTAGACTAGAATCCAGTGCATAATTCTGCAAGGCTAACTATTGGGAGCAGTAAAGACCATTATTTTCTCTCCTACTGTTGGCAGGGGTCAGAATCTCTGTCATTAGCAGTGTCAAAATATAATTATATTACTGATCCTTATGTGAGCAGATACTTAACACATGAAAACACCATAAAGTTGAAGACATGAAAATGTTTCAACTCTTCTTGTAATACTTGTGGAAACAGTCTTTGGAGATGGCAGTACAATGAGGAAAGAAGAAGGAATATTATTGCTGGGTAGGTATATATTTAAACTGATGATCTGACATCTTCAAATAGTACAAAACCCAGACAATATTTTACTACTGAATTCATGCAGTATGCTTATTAAACATAATTTATTCTTGTAACATTAAATTCAATTAAGAAATATGATGTTACTTAAACAGACGTCAATTAAATAAACTGTTCTTATTAGCCCATAAATGTCTGAAATGCAGTTATGCTTCAAGTTTCAAGAGATGAACAGTATTACCTCAAGTCTAAATCTGTCTGTCCACTATGTTATTTTAAAGGCTGACCTATATACAGCAGCATACCATCCAGTCTGTCTGTTTGTATAAGAGATACCTCACACAGTTGCCATAACCAACATTGTTTGCATTGTTCTTTCACTTTTCTCCTTCCATGGGTTATGTGACAGAAACAAGGAAAAGTCTGCATTGCAAGATATGCAAAGCAAAATGTGCATTTACAGTAAATAAAGGAATGTTAAAATAATGTTCTAAACATTTGTGCCTAAGTTTATAAAACAAAGATCTAAGCAGCCTTTTGAAACAAAGACTGCCACCTGAAACGCAGCTGAGCAGAAAGATGGGACTGTATGATCTACATTATTGCATTTTCTTTTAAGAAGCCATCAAGAGTGATTCATTCTGACTACAGATACCCAAAATACATATGTATATGTGGACTGCATAATTAAAATCCTAAAACAATTATCTGATCGTTAATAAAATGTATGTTAACAGATCAGTTATAAAACTTTGAAGTCCCTGACTATCTGGGCAATGTACCTAAATTAGCAGCCATTTAATTAAAGTAAATATGTCACAGAATAAAGTTAATCAAACTATCTTTAATTTTTACCGAAAACAACCCACAGATAAGGGGCCAAACCCTGCAATCATTATTCAAACAAAACTTCCATTATTTCTAAGAGAGCAGGATCCTGTCCAGAATGAGGATTGCAGGATTTAGCCCAAGGTAAACAACATCAAACAAAACTAGACTATCATTCTACTCTGGAATATGGATCCATCACACTCCAGCAAATGATACCCTTTGCTTTTAGATATCAGCTGTAAATAGTCCACCAAACTTTCTGAAAACAAGTTCTAGGAACCTCCTTCAAGCCACTGAAAACACATGAACGAAAATGAGTGACGGATGAATATTTTTAAAACAACTAAGTGTTTAGAGCAGGGCAGATAAGTTTTCACAGCAATGTTAATCATGCTGGGTAGAGGAACTGAGGGAAGAGGTTGAAAATGAAATGTTCAGTAAATGCATGCCTCTCAAGGGCCTAGCAAACCTATTCAGTCCATTTAATATAATCAATGATCAGTGGCAAAGATGTTTGATAGAGGCATGTTCATGCTGTAGAAGGTATCTTATATGAAATATTCCTAGTAAGTCTTCTCCAAGCATAAAAATTATGTCTTATGACTGTGCATTTTTTAAGTCCATTATCAGTCCAGGCTAAGTTAAATAGAAGAGTTACAACTTCTCTACAGAATGAGTGCCTCATTTGCATTTAAAAAGAACAGTTTGCTCCTTCATACATGGCATGACTTAAAAGAAGCTTCAACCAGCTAGTAAAAAAAAAAAAATCTGAAAACGACTTTCTAAATTAATTTATTCGATTTGCAGTGCAACCAACCAAAAATGATTTAAAGCACTTAATTGGAAAATGATTTAATATATTAAAGTAATTCCTGATTTTCCAAAGCATTTAACTTTTAAATTAAATCTGGCCCACTTTCTCAAGAATGATGAGTGAAATGTGTATTCAAGTCATTACCTTCTTTTTGAAGCTTTAAATCACTGATAGGTTTAATAACGTTTGTCCAGTTTCATTGCCAAATGGGTCTTCAGACACTCTGGTGCATATGTCATTAATTCTACCACATTCTTTACTTTCCAGAACTTGAAGGTTACAATTTACAATAAAAGAGAGAAAATACTGAATATGGCAAGTCAGAGACCAAAAGCAGTATCACAATGATCGCTATGAACACATTTAAAGTGTACCACGTATATTCTCTTGCACGCAGCTGCCTCGCACCCACCCCCATCCCATCCACCCCCCAAAGTTCACTCTTCTCCCAAACTTCTCCTGATCTATAGGACAGCCTGCATAGACACTGCAAACCGTGGTTACTTAAACATTGCTAAAAAATGTTCCTCTGGGATCTCTTTTGAAACTTCCTTAGGGATCAGTCACAAGGGACCTGATTTAACCCTGAATTCTCTAACTCCATTGACTATAGGAGAGTTACACCAAGGATGAATTTGGTCCTTTATGTTGCGAATGGTAGGTTAGATCATGCTAGAAACCCTTCCTGAACACTGAGGGGGGCTTCATCATAATGCTGCAAACACTGCTTCTAAACAGATTATATCTGACTTTATTGTTTGTTTATTTTTTATCACTGATTCTATGCAGTGGCCAGGAGTGAAGGGGACAGCCCTAAATATCTATGACATGTGGTGTGATTTGTGAACCCACCATGACAATGGACAAGCAGAAAACACAGTAGTGTTTTCAAACGAGTTAAACTGAGAGTACTGCTCCTCTGCACTGGGCATCTCCCTCTTCTCCCAGTGCGTGTTGCAAGGGTTGGGTGGCAATAAGCAGGCACATAACCCTGTGAAAGAAAGACCAAGCAGCAAGCAAGTCTCCTTGCTGACTACATACACTACCAGCAGCAGAGTTTGCATTGCATAAACATCTGCTATAGTCTGCAACAACAACCTCCCAAGACAGATTTTAAACAAAAGCCTAAAACACACAGGTTTAAACAAATCTTCCGGTAAGTGCTTGTTCCCAGCTTTCTCCCCTGGAGGGGGTGTGCTCAAGAAGTGCTTTGGCTAACTTGCACTTCCTGATTATTTCCTATGGCTAGCGTTTTATTCGTGGGCAAAGCCCATTCCACAACAGCAAAGAAAGTGCAGATCGTGCATAAAATAGCAGCTGGCTCACGCCACTGAGACAGTAATAATGAAAATATCCCTGGTCTCTTGTTCGTGGGCAGACGGATCGCGAAGTGATCCTGAATCACAGCCGCAAAACGAGCACAAGAAAACCCAATGCTTGGGTCTTTTGTAAATAACACTAGCCTGCTTTGCAATCCCTCCTTCTCCCGGGCTCTTGTTGTAAACTTCTCTCTTTAGAGACATAACCCTATTTACAGTCATTTAATCAAGTTACGGAGGAATTAATAACGCAGTTGCAGAGTCAGAACAAAGTCGATGTTCTGTTCAGAACAAACTTGTCACCACCCATTTAATTCTGTACACAAAATAAAAAGCGTGGTCCCGTCATCACAGATTGCTAAGTACAGGCTTTTCGTGAGCCTTGACACATGAACTGGAGGGTTCGCACACAGCTTCCCATTATGTTTTGACTTGGGAAAAATAAATGGAGAGACTTTGTTTGTTTGGTGGGGGAGGGGGGTATAGAAGACAGAGTTACCTGTTCAGTTAAATATCCCACAAGGACATCCTTTTTCCACGCTGTTTCTCAGAAAGAAATGTACAGAATAGCTACTTAGACTTCAGTTTGGGGAAGAGGTTATGAAAAATCCTCTCCTCCCCCACCTCCCAACACACCCCGTCCGCCTCCAAACTATTCTGGGATTTTATTTTAGTCATTCCACTAGAGAGAGAGAGAGAGAAATAGATACACACACGGGTAGATTCCCAGCAAGAAGCGAGGTATCAGAGAAAACGCTCTCACTTTCCTGCACCATCAGGGTGTCTGGAAAACACCCAGAATTTGCCTAAAATATAACATTTTACAACCACATCGCCCCCCTCGAACAACTCCCACCCCGCAAGAATGGCTTTGGTGTGGCTGCCTTTGCTTGAGAGGTTAACTCAGTGTGCAGCCTGCCAAGATTTAGCTCCCATTTACGCACAGCAAAACAACACCACAGATAAAGCACCTCAAATAAAACAAAACACAAGTCACCTTGTTGCAATAGTAGGGGTCCAGGCAGGGAGAAGGTCCCAGACAAGGGGTATCAGGAGTGGCAGCAGGCTGTGGTGGTGGAGGTGGTGAATAAAATCTTACGTCCATTTCACTAAAACATCAAGCAAACTCCTTTCCTCTTTTTCCCCCCTTTTTTTACTTAACGTTCGTGCAAAAAAAAAAAAAACACAACAAACAACAACAACAAAAACCCCAAGCAGGTTGAGAAGAATCAGCAAGAGGTGCCTGAGTTTAGGAGAAAAAGAAACACCTTCCTTGCCTCACATCCGTTGGTGGTTTGTAAAGAAAGAGAGAGAAAAAACTCTTCCAAAAAAGCACCAGTCTGCAGATGTCTGCAAGAGAACCAGCAGCAAACCCTCCTTCTTCTCCTAGAGCAGGGCAGGTAACTTGGAGTATTGTTTTCCCTGCACACACATGCACTGGTCGCTAGCCCTGGGTGTAGATTTCGCTCTCTATTGGATTCTCTGAGTTGTTTCCTTTCCTCTCTCTCTCTCCTCTCTCTCTCTCTTTTTTTTTTTAATCTCTATCAGTGTGTGAGTGTTGGGGGGAGGGGGATTTTCGTTTCTCCACCTTGGGGAAGGGGGAAAGCTAGTGCACACCCGTGAGGCGCGGGGGGGGCGAGGCGGAGGCGCTCTGCTGGGCTGGCCCTGGAATGGCTGCCCCGTGCTGCGCGCCGGGAGGAGGAGAGGGACACCGTGTGCGCCGCTTCCAGAGTCGCGGCTCCGAGTGTGTTTCACACAAAGGGGCTCGCGAGCGCAGAGCCATTCGCGGCTGCCCAGGACGGGGCTGGGGAGTGCCGAGAGGGGGCGCTGCTGCAGCACCCCCCAGCCGCCACCCGCCGCCGCCCTACCGCCTGCCAGTTACTATGGTGCCTCCTCAGCACGGCGCGGCTGCCCTGCCCTGAGGGGAAGGAGAGGAGCCGGGATAGGGCGGGGTGGGGAGAGAGTTAAAGCAGGGGGCAGGGAGCACTTAACTGGGACCCAGGAGCTCTGGGGTTTCTGTTCCTGACTCTGCCACAGGCTTCCTGGGTGTCCTTGGGCAAGTCACCCAGGGAACCTCTTCTCTGCCAGGAAATACCCACAGCATGGAGTCTGGGAGCCTGGGTTGGCCAGCAGGGGGCTCAGGAGGCAGGGTTAAGAATTGCAGTGTAGATGTTCAGGCTGGGGCTACAGCCCGGGCACTGAGCCCCAAGATCTCAGGGCTTGGGCTCCAGCCTGAGCCAGGAAGTCTACACTGCAATTATTAGCCCCACAAGCCGGAGTCAGCTGACCAGGTCTTTTATTACAGTGTAGCCATATCTTCAGGGTATGTCTACACTGTACATTAAGCCGAGACTCTCACGTTTGACCACAACGCCATCCCTTACGTCCACACACAGATCAGTCTGTCCTAGGACCCTGCTAGAGGCGTGGGCTAGGGCCCAAGTCTCTCTGTGACTTGCAGTGTGGATGGATGTCAAGCCACAGACCTGAGACAGAAAGTTTGCTTAGAGCAGTCTGGACACATTAGCACAGCTTTGAGACCTGGGTCCAGCAACTGTTAAGCCCAGGTTTACAATGCAGTGGGCTTGGAAACACTGGGTTCCACAGACCAGGGCTTAGTGTGCAGTATAAACATACCTTTAATGTCCCTTTGCATCTCAGTTTCCCATCCCTAACATGGGGATAATGATCTTCCCAACCTCACAAGCATGTTGCCAGGACAACACCATGAACACCTGGGACACACATTCAGTGTCGCTATTTCTCACAATGTTATCACGAATCTCGTGATATCCTGTGGAGTCCATGGAAACATATGAGTAGGGGAAAAATCTGATCTTCCACTTTAAAAAAATTAAGTAATTTTCTATACTTCATGGTGGCAGAGACAAGCTTGAAATTATGACCTGAGTACACCATAATGGCTCAAAAAACACAAGGCAAATAAAAATAATCTGAAATGTATTATTATTATTAAAATATTTTATGAGTTTGGGGAGTCTCACCCATGAGTTTTGAATGGTTTAGGTTGGCAATATTGCTTGGGGCTGGCACAATATAAGTACTTATCATAGATCGAAGAGGAAAATGGGAGGAGGGGTAGGGAAATAGGGAGGCAGAGAGGGTATCAAAAACAGGGAAGAGGAGCAAAAAATAGTGGGAAAAAGGGTAAAAATGAGGGGAGGGAGGATAGGCAAAAACATGGGAGAGAGGGGCAGGTAAGCAAAAAAAGGGTATAAGGGAATAAAAACAGGGGAAGAGAAGGGCCTTTAGGGGGATCACAAACAGGCCCCAGTGGCTTTCCTGCTGGCTTTCTGTCTGAGTTTTAATCAAGAACAGGAGGGATACAAAATAATGCAGATCTGTAGGAAGGATGGTACAGGAAAGACACCTTGAAATTTGGTAGATTTAAATATCACTGCACATTTAGAGAGATAATATGGAAGAAGAGAAAGTACCTTTTTACTTCTTCATTTAAAAAAGTCTAGGGTATGTCTACACTACGAGATTAGGTCGAATTTATAGAAGTCGGTTTTGTAGAAAGCGTTTTTATACAGTCGATTGTGTGTGTCCCCACACAAATGCTCTAAGTGCATGTAGTCGGCAGAGTGTGTCCACAGTACCGAGGCAACCGTCGACTTCTGGAGCGTTGCACTGTGGGTAGCTATCCCACAGTTCCCACAGTCTCTGCCGCCCATTTGAATTCTGGGTAGAAATCCCAGTGCCTGATGGGGCTAAAACATTGTCACGGGTGGTTCTGGGTACATATCATCAGGCCCCCTTTCCCTCCCTCCTTCCATGAAAGCAAGGGCAGACCATCGTTTTGCGCCTTTTTTCTTGAGTTACCTGTGCAGACGCCATACCACAGCAAGCATGGAGCCCGCTCAGCTAACCGTCACCGTATGTCTCCTGGGTGCTGGCAGACGCGGTACTGCATTGCTCCACAAGCAGCAGTTTATTGCCTTTTGGCAGCAGACAGTGCAGTATGACTGGTAGCTGTCATCGACGTAGTCCCGGGTGCTCTTTTAACTGACTTCGATGAGATCAGGGGCGCCTGGGCAAACATGGGAGTGACTCAGCCAGGTCATTTCCCTTTTAAGTTTCGTCTCATGGCGATTCAGTCCTACCGGCAGTGCACTGTCTTTTAATCAGCAGCCAGCAGAAGATGATGGCCAGCAGTCATACTGCACCATCTTCTGCCGAGCACCCAGGAGATGACAATGGCTAGCGGTCATACTGCACAGTCTGCTGCCAGCAAGATGTATAAAGATAGATGAAATGGCTCAAAACAAGAAATAGACCAGATTTGGTTTGTATTCATTTTCTCCTCCCTCCATCCGTGAAATCAACGGCCTGCTAACCCCAGTTTTGAGTTCTATCCTTGAGGTTTTGAGTTCTATCCTTGAGGGGGCCATTCTGTTTCTCGCAAAGCCACCCCCTTTCTTGATTTTAATCCCTGTAAGCCAACCCTGTAAGCCATGTCATCAGTTGCCCCTCCCTCTGTTAGGGCAACGGCAGACAATCGTTCCGCACCTTTTTTCTGTGCAGACACCATACCACGGCAAGCATGGAGCCCGCTCAGATGACTTTCGCAATTAGGAGCACATTAAACACCACATGCATTATCCAGCAGTATATGCAGCACCAGAGCCTGGCAAAGCGAAACCGGGCAAGTAGGCGATGTCAGCGCGGTGACGAGAGTGATGAGGACATGGACACAGACTTCTCTCAAAGCACGGGCCCTGGCAATGTGGGATTCATGGTGCTTCTAGGGCAGGTTCATGCAGTGGAACGCCGATTCTGGGCTCAGGAAACAAGCACAGACTGGTGGGACCGCATAGTGTTGCAGGTCTGGGACGATTCCCAGTGGCTGTGAAACTTTCACATGCGTAAGGGCACTTTCATGGAACTTTGTGACTTCCTTTCCCCTGCCCTGAGGCGCAAGAATACCAAGATGAGAGCAGCCCTCACAGTTGAGAAGCAAGTGGCAGTAGCTCTGTGGAAGCTTGCAACGCCAGACAGCTACCGGTCAGTCGGGAATCAATTTGGAGTGGGCAAATCTACTGTGGGGGCTGCTGTGATGCAAGTAGCCAACGCAATCAAAGATCTGCTGATATCAAGGGTAGTGACCCTGGGAAATGTGCAGGTCATAGTGGATGGCTTTGCTGCAATGGGATTCCCTAACTGTGGTGAGGCCATAGACGGAACCCATATCCCTATCTTGGCACCGGAGCACCAAGCACATAAACCGCAAGGGGTACTTTTCAATAGTGCTGCAAGCACTGGTGGATCACAAGGGACGTTTCACCAACATCGACGTGGGATGGCCAGGAAAGGTACATGACGCTCGCATCTTCAGGAATTCTGGTCTGTTTCAAAAGCTGCAGGAAGGGACTTTATTCCCAGACCAGAAAATAACCGTTAGGGATGTTGAAATGCCTATAGTTATCCTTGGGGACCCAGCCTACCCCTTAATGCCATGGCTAATGAAGCCATACACAGGCAGCCCGGACAGTAGTCAGGAGCTGTTCAACTAAAGGCTGAGCAAGTGCAGAATGGTGGTAGAATGTGTATTTGGACGTTTAAAAACATGCTGGCGCAGTTTACTGACTCGGTTAGACCTCAGCGAAACCAATATTCCCACTGTTATTACTGCTTGCTGTGCACTCCACAATATTTGTGAGAGTAAGGGGGAGACGTTTATGGTGGGGTGGGAGGTTAAGGCAAATCACCTGGCTGCTGGTTACGCACAGCCAGACACCAGGGCAGTTAGAAGAGCACAGAAGGGCGCGGTACGCATCAGAGAAGCTTTGAAAACCAGTTTCATGACTGGCCATGCTATGGTGTGAAAGTTCTGTTTGTTTCTCCTTGATGAAACCCCCCGCCCCTTGGTTCACTCTACTTCCCTGTAAGCTAACCACCCTCCCCTCCTCCCTTCGATCACCGCTTGCAGAGGCAATAAAGTCATTGTTGCTTCACATTCATGCATTCTTTATTAATTCATCACACAAATAGGGGGATAACTACCAAGGTAGCCCAGGAGGGGTGGTGGAGGAGAGAAGCACCAGAAGGGGTGGTGGAGGAGGGAAGGACAAGGCCACACAGCACTTTAAAACTTATTGAATGCCAGCCTTCTGTTGCTTGGGCAATCCTCTGGGGTGGAGTGGCTGGGTGGCCGGAGGGCCCCCCCCACCACCACGTTCTTGGGCGTCTGGGTGAGGAGGCTATGGAACTTGGGGAGGAGGGTGGTTGGTTACACAGGGGCTGTAGCGGCGGTCTGTGCTCCTGCTGCCTTTCCTGCAGCTCAACCATACGCTGGAGCATATTAGTTTGATCCTCCAGCAACCTCAGCATTGAATCCTGCCTCCTCTCATCACACTGCCGCCACCTTTCAACTTCAGCCCTCTCTTCAGCCCGCCACCTCTCCTCCCGGTCATTTTGTGCTTTCCTGCACTCTGACATTGTCTGCCTCCACGCATTCGTCTGTGCTCTGTCAGTGTGGGAGGACAGCATGAGCTCAGAGAACATTTCATCGCGAGTGTGTTTTTTTCACATAATCTTCGCTAGCCTCTGGGAAGGAGAAGATCCTTGATCCTTGAAACACATGCAGCTGGTGGAGAAAAAAAAAGGGACAGTGGTATTTAAAAAGACACATTTTATAGAACAGTGAGTACACTCTTTCACGGTAAACTTTGCTGTTAACACTACATACATAGCACATGTGCTTTTGTTCCAAGGTCGCATTTTGCCTCCCCCCAGCACGTGGCTAGTCCCCGATTCTGGGACTCCATCATGGTCACCTCTGCTGATGAGCTCTGCATGGTCACCTGCAGCTTGCCACGCTGGCCAAACAGGAAATTGAAATTCAAAAGTTCGCGGGCCTTTTCCTGTCTACCTGGCCAGTGCATCCGAGTTGAGAGTGCTGTCCAGAGCGGTCACAATGGAGCACTCTGGGATAGCTCCCGGAGGCCAATACGTGTCCACAGTACCCCAAATTTGACCCAGCAAGGCCGTTTTTAGCGCTAATCCCCTTGTCAGGGGTGGAGTAAGGAAATTGATTTTAAGAACCCTTTAAGTCGAAAAAAAGGGCTTCGTCGTGTGGACGGGTGCAGGGTTAAATCGATTTAACGCTGCTAAATTCGACCTCAACTCCTAGTGTAGACCAGGGCTAAGAACTTTAATGACCTCTCCACAGATAAGCCTTGGTGATCACTCCTAATTCCATAGTGATGTTTAAATCTACCACATGCTCATATACACATTTGCTTCATAAGATTCAGAGCGTAAAAGTACTTTCACTGTTGTGTGTGTATTTATGAAAATATTCTTTCTTAACATTGTATAAAACCAACAACCCTAAAACAAACATTTTAAAATATATCTTGGTTTGTTAAGTAACAAAAAATGTGATTGTTAAGGAAATAAAGCAATGCTTCTGTGAGAACCATTGATCTCTGTGTTCAGTGGTTCAAACATTTTCATAGTGTGAAGAATCTATTAAGATAGGGTGTGTTTCCCGATCACCTGCACATCCAACCACCCAAACCTGATATCACCTTTTCCACTAGCAACTATAAAGATTGGTTACATAATTTATATATAGAGAGACACCAGATAAGAAGGGCCTGAAGCAGGGTTCCTTTTTCATAGTTTAGTTTAATTGATCAAAAGTACCTCTGGAGATTCTCAGTGTTACCATTCTCATAATTTTATTATTAAAAGTCTTGTGATATTAGGTGTTTTTCTTAAACCCTCTTTCTTGGCTTCATGTGATTATGACAGAATCTCAGCTTTCATTTTCTTTAAATAAATAAGTTTCTAGATTTTATGGTTGTGGAGAAAATATTGAAAATGTGATACAAGTTCATCCTAAAAAGAAAAAAGAAAAGGAGTACTTGTGGCACCTTAGAGACTAACCAGTTTATTTGAGCATGAGCTTTCGTGAGCTACAGCTCACTTCATCGGATGCATAGCATATCGTGGAAACTGCAGAAGACATTATATACACACAGAGACCATGAAACAAAACTTCCTCCCACCCCACTGTCCTGCTGCTAACAGCTTATATCACTTTAGATAAGCTGTTAGCAGCAGGACAGTGGGGTGGGAGGAAGTTTTGTTTCATGGTCTCTGTGTGTATATAATGTCTTCTGCAGTTTCCACGATATGCTATGCATCCGATGAAGTGAGCTGTAGCTCACGAAAGCTCATGCTCAAATAAACTGGTTAGTCTCTAAGGTGCCACAAGTACTCCTTTTCTTTTTTCTTTTTACGAATACAGACTAACACGGCTGTTACTCTGAAAAAAGTTCATCCTAAAGTCTCATCCATCAGAAGGCAAATAAAAAGAGCCCCAGAAATGTATTCTTTAAAAAAAAAACAATCATGATTTTCCGGGGCCTGACTGGGGATTGGAAATTAGGAGAATCCCAAACTGGTTTTTCAAGCATGTTATTGCTTGAAGACTGACAGATATTTCACTGTTGCTAATGGTTTGTCCATTGACCATAGTCTGATGCAGAGGAAGGGAAAGAGCTCTGTCAGGAAGCTCTGTACTGAGAAGCTGCTAGTGAGAGGCTACTGTTACTCAGAAGCTGTGGTTTGTCTTTCTGGTTTGTAGAGGAGTATGATAATAAAGATGTTGATTCTAAAAGAATTGCTCTGCATGCTAGATGCAGAGGTGAGGATTTGGGTATCTGAATGACAATGGAGTACAAAGATACAAGCAGCAGGATAAATTGTAACATTAGATTTAAATGAAAGATAATGGTAATGCCCTTTGTGACAGATAGTGCACACACAGGCAATATCTCTGGGGACCAAATTGTATTAGGTTTATGTATCACTGTAGACCATTGTATGCAGCTCCAGGGGGGAGGGTTACCACAACTGCTCCAGGAACCAAAATTAATGGGGGAGAGGGGTGATTAAGGTGAATTACTTAGATTGTAAACACTTCCAGAGAGGTACCTCCCCATGGGGAGGCTTGCACATACTGACACAAACTGGGTTTCCCAGAGACCAACAGACAAAGAAAGGGCTTTTGGCATCAGATGGCTGTATTTAAACTAACTCAAGGTGGCAGGCACTCTGGATCTTGAATTCAGGCCCGTGCTACATAACTCCAGTTACTGACTCCAGCTTGACCCTTGGCATGACTGCTGACTCCAGCTCCAGCTTAATCCTTGGCATGGCTTCTGACTTTGACACTGGCTCCAACCTTTGGCATGGCTTCTGACTCTGGCTTTGACATTTTGCATGACTTCCAACCATGACCCTGACTCTGTCCCTGGCTGTGACCACTAGGTCAGACCATCCCATTACAGGCCCTGACAGCTTGCTCAGACCAATTTGCTCTCCTCTGGGACTCATTACTGAAACCCTGGACTAAGTAAGGACATGACTATGGCTCTCATCCCTCCACTGTCCCAGGGGCCTATGAGCCTGCAGGAGCAGATTGCTGCCCTCCAGACTGAGGGACCAAGTGCTATGGCTACAGAGAAGGAATCGCTCCTTGTGTGAGCAAGCTACAGCACTTGGAGTAGCTGCGGGTACCCACTTGGCTGCCCTTACGATGCCAGCTCAGTTAACTGACCCCGGAGTCCCTCTGCCGAAAAGATATGATGGTACCCAAAATAAGTTGTGTGGGTTCCTTACCCAATGCAGACTCCTGGTTATGCTCCAGGAGTGTTAAACAGATCAAGTTAAGGTGGGGCTAGTACTGAGCCTGCTTACTGGGAGCAGGGGAGGGCTCTGGTGTGGGCCTCTTCCCCTTCTAGAGCAGGATCACCTAGTGTAGACTAATTGGGACTTAGTCTTACAAGTATTCGCCATTATATTTGATGACCCTCACAAAGCCTGCAGGGCAGAGACTGCCTTACAAAAGCTTCGGCAAACCCTGGGGTCAGCTCCTTCTTAGGTCTCCCAGTTCACACACTTAGCCATAGACACAGCCTGGAACAATGCTGCTGACCTCCATCAGTTTCCGCATAGTCTTTGTGAAAAACTAAAAGATGAGCTGGCCCCCTGCCAATTTGGAAGGAACTGCCCCTGTCTGCCTACCAATTTAGAAGTCTTTATGGACCTATATATCCTGATAGACACCAAACTGCACAAACAGGAACTGGAATGTAACAAGGCCCTGCCTACCTCCTGCACTCACCCTAGGCTAAGCCCTCAGGCCCAAGCAAGCTCAGCTTCAATCAAGCCCATGCAGACTGACCCACCTGTTCCTGAGCGAGGAAGAGTGCAGAAAACAGGAGAACCTCTGCTTCTATTGTGGTGGAGCAGCATATGCGGTATCCACGTGTCTTGTCAAAACCTCTGCTAACCCAATGACAGGAAAATGAGTTATCCCACACCCAGTCAGGGTCACGAACCTGGTTACCACCAGGGAGAAACCCCAATGCTATGTTAAACCAAGAGTTCTTTCTGCAGATTCTCTTGCAGCTGTGGATCCCAGAGGATGAACAGGTCTGTGTTCTCGGTCTTCCAGTACAGCCCAAGGTTATCCCAGATCTGGTAGAAACAGTAGACAGGTCACCTCTGGCATTGGGCCTGGTGACACAGGAGACCACACTACTGGAAATGGTGATTGGGTAACACTGGGAAGTTCTACAATTTAGCCTTATTTTCTCCTCACATGTCACCCTAATTTTAGGGGCACCCTGGCTAGCCCATCATGACCCCCATATTCTGTAGTCCCAACTCATTTCCTTCCCGTCAAGCTACTAACGGCCACCTTATTGAACCCAGAAACGCCAACCCAGCACAAGGAACTACTGAGACTACCAGGATGTCTTTAAAACACAGAACATGGACTCACTGCCCTACATCATGTGTACAATTCCCCTATCAACCTTCATCTCAGAGCCACAGTTACTTTTGGGCATATATATTCTATCTCACAACAGAGCTAGCAGTGTTAAGGGAATACCTTCAGGAAAACTTAGATATAGGCTTTATGCACTGCTCTACCTCTCCCGCAGGCACCCTTTTTGTAAAAGAAGAAGGATGGTTCTCAGGGCACTGAACTAAATAACCATATGCAATCGGTACACTTAACCATTAGTCTCAGAGCGCTTAAACCAAACAGGATCAGTTTTGATGTTCACCAAAACAGACTTTACAAGAGTATGTAATTTAGTTCAAATCAGGGCAGGAGACTAGTGGAAGACAGCCTTTAAAACTAGGTATGGACACTTTGACTATTTGGTAATGCCCTTTAAACTCACCAGCGCTCCTGCCACCTTCCAGTGACTGATCAAGGACATATTTTGAGATATCCTAGACTAGTTTGTGGTAGCATATCTAGATGATACCTTAATCTACTCCAGTGATCGAACCAGACACAACCATCATGTTGGTGAACCAGCACAGGTTGTATGCAAAACTGGAAAAATTGTGTATTTGACCAGTCATCTGTCAAATTTGTATGGTTCACTTGTCAGCAGATGGACTATGGATGAACCCTCAGAATGTATTAGCAAGATCCCTGGAGCACATGAGACATGCAAAGATTCATGGGGTTTACTAACTCTTAAAGGAGGTTTATTCCAAACTTCTCAGAGGCTACAACACCTATCACTATCATCCTCCAAAAACCCACAAGGTTTCACTGGTCTCTGGAGGCTCTCTGGAGACCTTTGAATGGATGAAGATAGCTTTCATGTCTGCCCCAGAGCTAGTCTACCCTGATCCTGACCAACTCTTTATCCTGAAGGCTAATGCCTCTGATTTAGCCATTGGGGTAGTACTATCCCAAAGAACAGATTATTGTAAACATAGTGAAAATAAGAAATTGACCTAAGGCCTCTTTAAACTGTTCTAACTGAAACTTGAATTTGTTTATTTGAATATGATGCAACATTGTTTTCTAAATTAAAAATCCATTGTAAGAAATAATAAAGGGTTTTTTTAACTCTAAGATGTATTTTCTCATCATCATTAATACTATAAGCCTGTGTCAGAAAAAAAAAAATCACAACCCAATGCAAGAGAGGATGTCACAGTTCAGAAGACTTCGCTCCATTTGGCACATTTTTGAGGATTTGTGCCCCAAAACAACAGAAATGGCACAGAGGTGTGTATGTTGTAACACAAGTATGATATAAGTGTGTGGAGGATGAGATTCTAGTATAACTGGGGATGTATATAATGGATGAGCATCCTGACACAGGTCTAACTGATAGCTACACACATCATAGAGTCAAAAAGTCACCTCTTCTGGGGACTGATTTCTTAAGTAGCTTGTTATGGTAGGTCTCACTGACCCTAACAGCAATAAGGAGATCAGCCTTTCTTATCGTTGAACTCTTCTTGACGATTTTTGTAGTGTGCAGTATTAGACAGAAATCGTCTTTCTAGATCAGGGATATGTCTTTCTACCTCTTATTTTTCTAGAACAAATATATGGAGTCCATTGTAAGGAAAATCTAATTTCTATTAATTCTTGAGATCCCATATTTTATTTTGCAGTCTCTCAAGGTAACAATGCATTCTAAATTTTGGTCTAAGGTCATATAGTTTGATGATGGTTGTTGTTTTATTAGTTCCCCTGGTAAGACACCAGAGTGCAACATCACCTGGTCATGTTTAATGATGTTCTCCTCCAAATATTCTGCTTCTGCTCTGGTTGTTGAAATAGAATCAACACTGATTTCATTTCAGAATGAAATGTGCAATGTAACCAATAGTAGGGGATGAAGAGGCAGAATAGATTATTAATCTTTAAAAGTACATTTCCCTTTAATATGAATGTTAATCAAATTCTATGAACCATGTAGAAGGGAATCCTGAAGCCACATTTGAAATGACCACAATTTTTTTTAAAAAAATTGTGCAGCTACAAGGAAACAGCTGTGTCATTCTATAGATCCCTCTGAAAATTATTTTTCAAAGAATAGAAACAGAACAAACATAAAAAAGAATAAATAGAAATAGAAAAAAACCTAGCAGCAATCTCACAGTGTACACGAATAATCAATACATTATACAGTGCAGATAAAAAAGAAATATCCCATCTCCCTAAGCACAACCACTGAAGTGGCATCTTCCTGACCACAAGTTACCTTGAAAAGATACATTTTGTAGTGCATCCTGAAGGTCAACAGGCCTGGACTGTTATAACAAGATGCAGGAGTTGGTTTCAAAGCTAAGGGCCCCTCACATACAATTGCTCTACCACCAGCTCCCTGTCTTTTGAATCAAGTGTGAGCTCCACTGGTCATAGCTGCATTGGTGAGAAGGGAGGTAGTCTATCAAGTAAGAAGATCCCAAGCCATTTTGTGTACCACATCTGACTTCATTGCCAGTATGCTTGTACCTTTTGCGTATACACCTCAACCCCGCTATAACGCTGTCCTCGGGAGCCAAAAAAATCTTACCGCATTACAGGTGAAACCACGTTATATCCAACTTGCTTTGGCCTCGAGCATTTCTGTTATTAAAGCAGCCCGGCCGCCCAGAGTGCTGCTTTACCGCATTGTATACGAACCCGTGTTATATCGGGTCACGTTATATTGGGGTAGAGGTGTATTGAAAAGGAAGAACAGGATGAGTATGTACCTCATGCAAATATAACTGCAATGGAAAAAACAAAGTATATGCCTGCACTTACAAAGACAGTTGATTAGAGTCCTTTATCTACTATGTTTGTCTGCCTTTCTCTCTCATTAGCATTAAAGTTTACTAAATACTTTTCCAAAGGAATGAGCCAGTCAATTATTCCAATAATCATTTACTTCCAAATTATTTTCATTTTTTCTTCTTAATAATAGTGTGCACTTGTACACACACAGAGACACAAAAATCAGCAATACTGTTCAGTCAATGTCAGAGTTTAAGCCAAGCCCACAAAAGAATGCAAACTGAAAAGCAAGTATCATTAAGACAGATAAATTGTACTATAAAGTCGGTATTTCAGGAAGCCAAGCAAAACTCACAGAAGAGTATAGAATGCATTTCTGAATTTTCCATGTCTTTGTGGGTTTAAGTCATACCCTTAACCTTATTTGAATACTTGAGTATTTTTGTACTTTAATATATTTCATACAGAATATATAAAGAAGATTTAATAACTGTCTCTTACCAGTGGTTTATCTCTACCTCAGAGAAAGCCAGAATAAGTTTCTAGTGAAATCACTGAAAAAGCATACACTCTAAGTCTTCTATCAAATTATTTCCAGTCTTGCTGATTTGTAAAAGATCTTTTAAAAAGATTCTGTGTTTCTGTTTAAAATGTTAAAGTTTGATTCTGTGCCCCAAACTTATAAAGGAATTACAAATAATCAGTAAAAGTCTAGCTTGCCAGCTTTACCTTTAAGTGAGCTGTAGCTCACGAAAGCTCATGCTCAAATAAATTGGTTAGTCTGTAAGGTGCCACAAGTCCTCCTTTTCTTTTTTAAAATATCCTATCAGTTTCAATATCTGTGCATGTGGAATTTGCACTAACATTTAACCCCAGATCTTCCAAAATGTGAAAAGCTATATTCACAGATTATATAACCCTAGCCGTAATAAGGAATTAAACATCCTAGAAGAATGAATTCCTGGGATTCTGCACCCTTTTTTGTTTTTTTAGATGTGCTTTATAGTTCTTGGGCCTGATTCTGGAACTCACTCTGAGTAGTAAGGACTCACAATGAGTAATATTTATTCAAGTAGTCAACGTGGATAAGGGTTCCAGAACAAGACCCTTTGAAATATAACAAATATCAATTAAATGCCTTCTGTTACTATAATCAACAATTACAAATTTACTCAAATACCTCTGCAGTATTTCAGACTCTTCAGTCTTTTGGTTTGACCAAGTTACACTCAGTGAAGAGGATTGGAATGGTGGTTCTAAACCATCTTCCTGCTCCTCTTATCCATGGCCTGATTGGGGACCTAATTTGTCATAAGGTCTGCTACTCTGTCAGCCATGGATCACAAATGTGTGATACACTCAAGCTCTACCTCCCACATCCTTGGCTTGCTATCGGATGACATAAAGCCATCTGTGGGCTTGTCTTCACTGCAAAACAAACTCAGATTATAACTTGAGTGTTGTCCCTAATTTGAGTCCTGTCCATACATAAAACACCTTAAACTGAGATTTAAGTGGCGCTTTTAATTTGAGTTGGCTGGCCCCATAGTAGCTACAGTTAGCACAACTTGTCAGCTGCTTAGAGCCTTAGAAAACTGCTCTGCAGTGTGGATTCCAGCTAGTACCACTTGAGTGCCTCTAGTCCTCCAGTGCTTTCTGATAATTTCCCTCATGTGCTCCAAGTGGATGGACAAGTTCTCCTACAATTCACTGGGAAAGAATTCACAGAGTGACTCAGCTTACTGCAGTGCAAAGAACCATGGGATATGCCCCCAGATGTTTTAGTGCCACACACCAGTGAGTGCAGCACCAATGTAGACACAGCAGGTTGAATATTATTGCACAGTGTGGATGCTCTCACTTGAGTTAGGCTAACTTGAGAGAAAGTAATTGGCGCGTTGGTAACTCGAGTTAACTCTGCAGTGAACACATACCTTATGCTACCTTTGTGCCATTTGGTGATTTCCTGTAACGGGATATACAAACGGCACACTGGACAATAAGGAGTTAAGGAGCTGTTCTGGGCTCAGCCACACCTGAAAGACATGAACAGGCTGGACAAGGAACTTAAAAAGGGAGCAGAATAGCTCACTTGTCGGCAGGCCAGGGAAGAGAACAGACCTTCAACTCACAGCTCCTGAGGAAAAGAACTGACTGAAGGCAAGAGCTTCCCAGACAATCGCTACCTGAAGGCCTCTCCCTGAGGGAAGGCAGGGCTAGACCCTGATACACCCTGAGAGGGAGACATTTTTCTCTCTCTCTCTTACTAACTCAGTTTGTTTGTGTTAGTTCCCCTTTCTTTTTGTTCACGGACTACCCTGGAAGGGGTAAGACTTTGAAGTGTCCTAGCCAGAGGGCCAAGTTACAGGAAGAGGCAGGCTACCACAGAGGTGGAGCAGTCACCAGTGGAGAGAGAGCTGCTACTCCATGTCTATCGTGAGGAGGAGCCAGTGGTGAACTGATCCCTTCACAGGGAGGAATCATTCAAAAAAGACCTTTCAAGTAAGGGTTAGTTTCCCTGTATTAAAATATTTTGAGATCTTGAAGTAGAGTCACCATACACAGAATGCAGATAAGAAAAAACAACTGCACGGCTGTTGACTGTAGAAACAAAAGTAAAATTTTGACCATGACTTAGCCAAACAGAAAATTATCTCTGATATTTGGGGCCACACAGACTGCGGGTGTTGGCTGCACAGTAGGTCATCTTATCCAATAACTTAAATACATTAAATGGTCGAGCAAGCCACTGGGATGAGAATTCCTGTAAATAAACTATTCACTTTCCATGCCTTTCTAGATGGTCTATATTATTATTTAGAATCTCAGATAGCTTCTTGGACATTGGAGATTTGCCAAGATAGAATTGTCCATTTTGTACAGAACTGACCTGACCCTAAATGTTGGACAGACACGAGAGCATATATAGAACACACAGTGAAATTGTTCTCTTATTGGAGATAAGCTAGGGAAACACAAGGTTGCAGCTATGGGAGTCTAATGGCGCTTCAGGCTACGTCGTATCAGTGAGCACCAAATGGTCATGGTATTGAAAGATGGTAGGGCAGTCTATGACAGATCTTATGTGGGATCAACTTCATCCCTGAGCAGCATATGACTATAACCATTCTGGGACTGCAAGAAAGGAGGTCTCATACTTGAGATCAACCTCTACTCTACAGAGGAGAAACCCAAGAAATACATAGCAGAGCCAGTTCTACGGTCCTTATTCAGTCACATTCACAGTATAATAAAGGGGAGTTTTACTTGATTGTGGACTACAGAAGTGGTTCTAGACGTGCTTTGGATCAGAAGCCAGGTGACTATGTGAGGCTGGATAGTGCAATGTGTGCAATTTTATAGATTAAAAGGAGGATGGTTTTGTATCTGTAGCCTAGGAGTAGGACTTAAGAGATCTAAGTGCTCTTGCTGGATCTCTCAGCCTTCCTGTGCGATGTGCAAGTCATTTCACATCTCTGTACCTCAGCTCTCCCATCTATAATATGGGGACAATCATATCTGGTGTGAGGATTAATTTATTAATGTTTGCAAATTGCTTTGAGATCCTTCTGTGGAAGACGATATATCAATGGAAAGTATCATAGTCATACATAGAGACCAACATGCTAAACAGTGAGTCATCTTTCAGTGCTGGTATAGTTTTATGTTCTGTTTGTTACTGAAGAGTCTGAATAATATAAATATAGACATTCCATTAAGACAGACAAAATATGCTTTATTCATGTAATATATGAAGATTTTTCACTTCCCTAAATGACAGCTGTCAAACTTTGTTCCATCCTCAGTAATACAGCTGCAAAATGGGAAATTTCCACATTTTTCTGTATTGGCGAGGTGGGGGAGGGATTATTATCAGAAAGTATCAGCGATTTAAAACAAGCTTTCAAATGGAAACATGGTGGGCTAAGAATTATTTTTTAAACTACACTACAGCATTACAGGGAATAATAATAATTAATAATAATAATAAAAAATTTATAATAAAAATCCCATAAGTAAAACCTGGTGTGGGGGTGAAAATAGAAACGGCCTGGCGCAGGACGAGATGAGCTGAGAAAAATCCAGCTGTGTAAGTGATGACCAAACCAATTATATTTAAGCACTTTACGGAAAATCTTGTCTATAGGAAGATATTTATGGTATTGCAAGTGCTTCTGTAGATTTTGCCCGCACTTAATTTTTTTTTTCAATCTTTCCATAACAGAATCAATTATTTCACATTCTGTTTTCAGTCTGCTTGACTTTTCCTTGCCTTTCTCTCCCCCCTCTTGCACACCCCTTCTCGCTCTCATATCACCTCAGAGCTTTCAGAAAAAATACTGCGTTTCTGTGTGCTATGTTCTTGAGCTTTAGCAATTTTCCATTTCACTTCTTTCTCGTTCTACTTTTTCCATTTAATATTTGAGGAGAAAAATTGTTCTTTTGAAGGTGAACAGGACTCTCTGTCAAGATGGTTTGGGGCCAAGAATTTAGTACTTTCACATATAAAGTTTACTTTTGGTTTACTGTGTTTTCCATTCAACTGTTGTCTATAAATAAATCAATAAATAAAGCTTTGTTTTACCAACCCCAGATGGTGTGTTCATGCAACTGTCAATGTTACATGTTCACAGATTACTTCCCAGTATCTTGGAGACATACTGTAGGCTTAAGAGGTATATAATCCACCCTTCCTCTGCCATACAGTGCTTACCCGGTGTTTTTAAGGGGCTGTGTTGGTTTGGTGGGGGGAGGAAAATTGGTCAAGGTTTGTGTGATTGATCAGGAATTTGTGTCCTGGGCTCATATGGTTTTCTGAGGGACAAAGGGAAGGGAAATTGCGTCACTAGGCCATTGCCAGCGATCACCAGATAGTTTTGCCAGTGCGTGGGAGGGTGGTGTGTATAAAAGGCACATGCCATCCAAGTTTGCCCCCTGGTAGCAGAGCGTGGCACTGCAAGTACACATCTTAATTTCCCCCATTGGGTTCTCTCTAAGTTCAGCACATCTTTTATGTATCAAACAGCCCCCTCCCTCTGCTGAGGGTCTCATTTGCTAACAGAAAGTTCAAACACAAGAACAATTTTCACCATGGCTTCTTAGCAGGGAGGGAGACTCCATCTGATTTTGTCAGCCTTACCCCCAAGCCCTTTACCCTCAAGGCACTCTCAAGCTTGATTCCTTCTTTGAAGCCAGGGCCTTCATGCCAACTGAAGCTCTACTCCAGGCAGCAGCATGTTCACAAGTATCTGTGAGATTCCACCTTAAGTGCCTCTCCTTGGGAGCTCTCTGGCACTGTTCCCTGTGAATTCCTCTCCCTTAGGAGCTTCCTCACTTTAGGAGCGCCTTCCTCTCACTGAGCTCTGGTATCATTTTATCATGTTGCAGGTACTTGTTGATCCAATAGCTGCCAACCAGCCACTTAGGCAGTTCATTATTACAGAGATGGGCTCATTCTCTTTAAAGAAATCTATCACAGGTAGACTAGGCCCTGACACCCCTCCACCCCCTAAAGGGGTCCACCCCCCTGTGACAGTGTAGTTATCCAAAGCAGTGAAGGTGGGTGGGGGCAGGTGGCTTTAGTTAGAGCCCAGGGACTTGCTGAGATTGGAGAATGTAGCGTGAAAGGCTGTATATTACAATAGAGATGAAGTTTTAAGAATAAATAAAAACAATAAAAAACATACAGACTTTAAATAAAGTTGCTAGTGATCATAGGTGCCGACTTACCCTCTTTCGCATGGGTGCTTGACCCATTCTCTGCCTCCGGCCCCACCCCCACTCCATCCCTCTATGAGGCCCCGCCCCTGCCCCACCTCTTCCCACCCCTTCCCTGCCCCCATTACAACTCCTTCCCCAAATCCCTGCCCCAGCCCCACCTCCTCCCCATAGCACGCCATGTTCCTGCTCCTCCCCCGCCCCTCCCGGCATGTACTAACACTGCCAAACAGCTGTTTGGCGGCGGCCGGGTGGGAAACACTGGAAGGTAGGCAGAGGAGTGGAGACGTGCCACACTCACGGTGGGGGTGGAGGAGGGGCGACGGGGGGATGAGGGGAGCTTGGCTGCCGATGGGGGCAGAGCACCCACTAATTTTTCCCCATGGGTGCTCCAGCCCCAGAGCACCCATGGAGTCAGCACCTGTGCTAGTGATATTTATATAACAGTGCAAAAAAGCTTTCCTTTGCTCTGAATATATGGCAACTGATAAGTTCTATCTGATCCATGCAGGTTTCTGGAGCAGTGGATGAATATGATGAGACAACTCTTTTATTGCATGGAACTGACAAGTACAAGGATACCACAGTACTTAGATTCCATGGTGATACATACCTTATAAATATACAAGAGAGAAACAGAAGGCATCAACGCACTGCCCTCTTTGCATAAAATTTATCATAAACTAAGTTGAAAGTTTGAGAAAAATTAAATTTGCAAACATTTGGGTTTTCTATTGCTGGGGTGTTATGGTAATGATAACAAACCTATAAACAAAGGACCTAAACTACAGCATCTAACGAAATTGTTAATGTGGCAGTATCCTTTTAAGTAGCAAAGAGAATAATGTAGAGCTTAGTTATAATATAGGCCACACTAATGACAATCTTCCCTTTCCTTGCGGCTTATAAGGTTTATGATATTAACCATGGACTTGAAGGTCTGTAAAAAGGTATCAGACAGACGTTGCAAATCCTTATTCACATGAATAGTCCTTACATTTGTTTGGCTCACTATGGGCCAAAGAGAGAGCAGCCATAAAAAACCCCCAAAACTATACACATTGGTTAGTCTCTGAAGGTATATGTCTCATCCACCTTGAGCTAGGATGAACGTTGCCCCCATCTTGCTACCCCTTTCTCTGGGTAGGGGGTCTGCTCTCCTGGATTCCTCAACCCATGGATCATACACGCTCTCCTATTATTTGAATGTTCCTACTATCTTAGACCCCCATTTCAACAAACCACTTAACTATGTGCTTAAGTTTATCCCTAATCAACAAAGTGGTCCATTAAGCATATACTTAAATCCTATTGAATTAAATGGTACTTGGGCGCATGCTTAAAAGTTAAGAATGTGCTTAAGTGATTTGTTGAATAAGGTCTTTACCCAGCATTGAAAATGGTATTATGGGCCAAATCCTTAAAGGCATTTAGGTGACTAACTCCCATTGATTTCAATGGGAGTTATTGCCTAAATATCTTTGAGGATCTGGGCCCATGTATTTTGTCATAATAGGGAGAGATAATTAAACAGCTATATCTTTGTGTATTAACATTATCTCTTGGAGTTATAAATCTTTAAATGTTTCACCAAAATTTTGTTCTTGATAACATTTTTCAATGTATAAATTTTAATATTCTTTTTGCCTTTTCATATAGTTAAGCTGTCCCAAAAGGCAAAAGTTTTGATAAACTATAGCTGCCAGCTTCCATCCAGCTATATCTTACCCATGTCAGCTATAAGTGAGTCTGCAACTCTGAGATATGTTGCTGAAAAGGAGGAAGAGGGAAAAAGAAAGACAATGGATAACGTGAAGCTAATTTTACGTAAGGTGCATCAAAGGCTAGGAATTGAGTGCTTTTGCTGCAGTGTAATTATTTTTGAATTAGAACTCTTCACTGAGGAGGCAATGGCATACTTTAGGCATGATTGAATTAGCAAATTTAAGAAAAGACTACCCCAGACATAATAAGCATTCCATTTTGCAATTTATAAAACATGTGGCTCTGATATGCAGCTTAGGGAAGTCATACTCTATCTTCATGGGTGAATGGCTTGAAAAGTGGAGGAGCTCACCGAGCATGAAGAATTCTGTGTCATAGTTTGGCAAGACCAGTTACTTTATCCAATGTGTAGTCTATTTATTGAGGGGGAGAGGGATAAGCAATTTAAGAATAACTTTAATGCACATACCAGTCTTCTCAAACTGACTAGTTCTGTTGTAAACTTCCACGTGAGGGGGTGGAGGAAACTTTTTAAGAGAAGAAATGGTGTCAGAATTAGATGTCAGAATTGTTTTGGAATTACTCATATTGTCGTTCCTTAGAACCTGCCACTGGATTTTTAATGTTTAACTGAGAGCTCTCTTTAGAATGACAGGTTTCATGTCAATATTTATTTCCTTGGAAGTGCATTTGAATATAGTAAAATCTGTGTCCTAAATACATTCCTGCACAGGCATTTGCAATGCTCTAAGTGCATTTTAATTCTGACTGAGCAATTTCAGCTGTGAGCAACTGCATAGAAAAAAGTAGATGAGTCTAACATGTTAAACTATATACATGGCTTCATATCAGAGGGGTAGCCGTGTTAGTCTGTATCCCCCAAAACCAACCAGGAGTCTGGTGGAACCTTAAAGATTAACAGATTTATTTGGGCATAAGCTTTCATGGGTAAAAAACCAACTTCTTCAGATGCATGGAGTGAAAATTACAGATACAGGCATAAATATATACAAGTATGCTTATGGCCAAATAAAAGTTAGTCTTTAACGTGCCACCAGACGCCTCGTTGTTTTTATGGTTTCATAGGTAAATTAACTATTGATAACAAAATAGACTGGATATGCTTTTCTATTTTAGCATTGGTGTGTCCAAATTGTAAACTAAAAGCCCCACCATGTGAAATGAAAAAAAAGCTCTTGGAAGATTATGAATTCCATTTTCAGGGAGCTAAGATTCTCAATTGCTTGCAAATTTCTTTGTAAATGGGGAATTGAAATATGAAGTTGTCAAGGTTGCTTCCCCACTCTGAACTCTAGGGTACAGATGTGGGGACCTGCATGAAAAACCCCCTAAGCTTATTTTTACCAGCTTAGGTTAAAACTTCCCCAAGGTACAAACTATTTTACCTTTTGCTCCTGGACTTTATTGCTGCCACCACCAAGCGTCTAACAAATATATAACGGGGAAACAGCCCACTTGGAAACGTCTTTCCCCCCCAAATCCTCCCAAACCCTACACCCCCTTTCCTGGGGAAGGCTTGATAAAAATCCTCACCAATTTGTACAGGTGAACACAGACCCAAACCCTTGGATCTTAAGAACAATGAAAAAGCAATCAGGTTCTTAAAAGAAGAATTTTAATTGAAGAAAAAGAAAAGAATCACCTCTGTAAAATCAGGATGGTAAATACCTTACAGGGTAATCAGATTCAAAACATAGAGAATCCCTCTAGGCAAAACCTTAAGTTACAAAAAGACACAAAAACAGGAATATACATTCCATTCACCACAACTTATTTTATCAGCCATTTAAACAAAACAGAATCTAACGCATATCTAACTAGATTGCTTATTAGCCCTTTACAGGAGTTCTGACCTGCATTCCTGCTCTGGTCCCGGCAAAAGACAACAGACAGACAGAGAGAACCCTTTGTTTCCCCCCACCCCTCCAGCTTTGAAAGTATCTTGTCTCCTCATTGGTCATTTTGGTCAGGTGCCAGCGAGGTTATCTTTAGCTTCTTAACCCTTTACAGGTGAAAGGGTTTTTCCTCTGGCCAGGAGGGATTTAAAGGTGGTTACCCTTCCCTTTATATTTATGACAGAAGTGAGCACTGACATGACTTCCCAGCGTTCTCCTCATTTTCAATATGTAGTCATATGCATCCTACAGTCAGTATTTGTATATAATTTGGAACAGTATGTCATTTAGAGACAGGATAAATAAAACCCATCAAAACTGAAGGCCTCTGTGAGCAAAAGTGATGTTTGGAGGCCAACTGGTACAGTAGTTTGGGTAGTTCTGTGGGCAGGGCAAGAGGTATAGGAAGGAAGAGGGAGGAGTGAAGGGCTAGTTTTGAAAATACTGTTTCAAAAGTAGTTCTTCCCTGAATTGTGTTGCACCATCTGAAACACTAATTGGCTGGCATGGTGACATGATCCCCCCCAGAGTATTACATTTTGTCAATAAAGTCAGAACAGAGTCATTCATCATCGGGGGTAAGTGGATATTTTTGAGATATGTATTGTGACAAATTGCCAGCACTACTTCGATGGGTCTCATGCTTTCTCTTCTTGGGGAGGGTTCAGAGCACCATTTCTCACCCCGGAACTGGGGTATTAACTGCCCCACTAGTGTCCTAGAGGGGAGGCATTGAGAGGGAGGGACCCGGGCCCACCTTCTACTCCGGGTCCCAGCCCAGGGGCCCTAGGGATAGCAGTAAACCGCTTGAACTAGCGGTTCCTTCCCCTGGACTACTTCCATCTCCTGTCCTTCAGCTTGTGGGGCTTCCTGCCCTCCCTCTGCACAAACCAGGCATCCCTTTACCTGGGGTCTTGGTCTTCTTAGCCCACCGCAGCACTTCTCCAAACTCTCCTCTACTTCCCTCCAAACTGCTCTCTGCTTCAACTCCTTCCCCTGCCTGATTGAAGCGGGGGGGGGGGGGGGGTTATCAGGTGACTGGCTTCAGGTGCTCTAATTGGCTTCAGGTGCTTTAATTAATCTATAGCAAACTTTCTTCCACCTACAGGGAACAAGGTTCCCTTCTAACGCTCTCCTGCTGCCCTCTGGCCTGGGCTTTCCTTGCTTTTTGCCCCTGCTTGCAGCTTCCCCCCCCACAACCGGGCCAGACGCTCTCCCCCCTTCTTCCCCCCCCCCCCGTTTTTTTTCTTTGTTTTTTCTGCTGTTGCTTGAGGGCTAGTTGGCTGCTGGCTGGCTGTCGGCCCCCCTACCCCGGACGCTGCTGTTGCTCCAGCTGAAATCCCCCCCAGAGAGAGGGGGGGCCTGCTGACCCGCTCACCGGAGGGCGGTAGTGGAGGGACCCAGCCCCCAGACCCAGCCGCTTGCTGTTTGTTTGTGGACCCGTATCCGGCCGAGAGAGTCTCTTATCATCTGTTCTGACATCCCTGGAATGCTACAGCTGCAAAGAAAACTGGAAAAGAAAAGGAAAAAGCTGTCTACCAGAGGAACACTGCCCAGGGAATCTACAAATCGCCGTAGAGGGGGACTTAAGACTGAGTGACTTTCGAACTGTGCTCTCATGTGGGGGGAGGCCTTGACTGTGTCCTGACTGTGTTTGTAGGGACACTGGGGGTGTGGCACGGAGCTGCTCCCTGATCCATCTGTGTCCTCCCAACCCCCACACTACTATCTTCACCACTGCCCCCCTCCACCGTCTTTGCTGGCTGTTTAACATCTGCATCTGGACTCAGCTGCTCGCCCTGATTCCACCGTGTGGGCCAGAAGCACCAGCCAACCAAACAGGACTCTCTGTACAAGCATATGGTGGTTCATGTGCCCCCACCCCCGAATTGTCCACCCCACAGCTTGTCCCTTTTTACCTGACCCCAACTCCTGTTAACCACCTGCTACCGCCCCCTCTGGGGCCTTGGCAATGGAGGGCACCGGGGTGACCTCCACCGCTGCCATGCCCATCGCCTCCCCAGACTCTAGGGGAGCCCCCCCAGCCGGCGGGAAAGGCCAGGGCAAGAAGAAGGGGAAGGGCCCCACTAAAACCACCAGGCCCTCCATTTTCCCTCCACCGCCCCCTATCACCCCAGGGCTTGAGGCGTGCCTAGAAGCTCCAGCCCATCAGGCACCCCGTCGGGGGTCCGCACCCTGCTTTCCCGTTTTGTGGGCCACGGGGCTGCACCAAGGGCCCCGCCGGGGAACAACCGGGAAACCGTAACCCCACCCTCCAAAGAGCTGCGAGGAGAGCTGTGGAAGTTCTTAGAGGATGTCCGTGGCTCCCGCAACAAGGTACAGCTTGCTCTCCAGCGATGGGGGGACTTTTCTCAAATCCTCCGGGCCACAAGGGCTCTCATGGGGGAAGGTAAAGGGACGGGGAAGCGGGATGCTGCGGCCTACTGGCGGGTCCGCGTCTTCCGTGAACAATTACTCACCTATGGGATGGGTCAAGGACTGTTGCGCGGCCCGCTGGGGGATGCGAGCGTCCCTGCCAGTGAGGATCCCCCCCGGCCCTCTCCATGACACCTCTCACCATCGCAACGTTGAACACCCAGGGTTGTAGGACGGCTCTCTGCAGGTCCCAGATGCTCTCCTTCCTTCGGGAGGGAGGGTACTCCGTGGTTTTCCTGCAGGAGACCCATAAGGATCCGACTGCCGAAGACAGTTGGTGGCTGGAGTGGGGGATAGGGTCTACTTTAGCCATTCCACGGTTCGACAGGCTGGAGTGGCGACCCTGTTCTCCCCTGACCTACGGCCAGAGGTGCTAGGGGTCGCCGAGGCCGTGCCGGGTCGCTTGCTGCATCTCCGGGTCCGTATGGAGGGGCTCGTGGTTAACCTCGTTAACGTCTATGCCCCAACATCGGGCCCGGAGCGGCTGCAATTCTATCAGCAGGCGTCTGCCTTCCTCGGCACCTTAGATTCTCATGAGTGCCTGGTCCTGGGAGGGGATTTTAATACCACCCTCAAGGAGTGGGACCGCTCGGGGACCGAGCAGAGCCCGGCTGCCGCGGACACCCTCCGGGAGATAGTCAAACATCACTGCCTAGTGGACATCTGGTGTGACCACCACGCGGATGACACTTCCATGTTCACCTTTGTCCGGGTGGAAGCCCATCGGTCGAGCCACTCCCGGTTGGACCGCATTTATTTATCACGCTTCCATCTCTCACAAGCCCACTCCTCCAGCATTCGGCTGGCCCCATTTTCTGACCATCACCTAGCCACCGTGACAGCCTCCCTCTGTGCGGAGAGGCCGAGGCTGGCCTACTGGCATTTTAACAACAGCCTGTTGGAGGATGAGGGCTTCGTGACGTCCTTCCGGGAATCTGGCTGGCCTGGCGAGGGCAGCGGCGTGCCTTTCCCTCGGCGTGGCGATGGTGGGACCTGGGGAAGGTGCGCGCCCAGCTTCTCTGCCACGACTACACCTGGGGCACCAGCCGACGGAGAAATGCGGCGATAGAGCAGTTGGAACGGGAGGTCTTAGAGCTGGAGAGGCATCTGGCTGCCAGCCCCAAGGACCCGCTCCTCTGCGGAGCGTGCTGGGAGAAGCAGGAGGAGCTCCGGGCCCTCGAGGACCATCGGGCCCAGGGCGCCTTTGTTCGATCCCGCATCCGCCTCCTTCGGGAGATGGATCGCGGCTCCCGCTTTTTCTATGCCCTGGAGAAAACGAGGGGGACCAAGAAACACGTCACCTGCCTCCTGGCAGAAGACGGCACCCCCCTCATGGAACCGGCGGAGATGTGCGGGAGGGCCCGAGCCTTCTACGCAAGTCTTTTCTCCCCGGATCTGACCGACCCTAGCGCTTGCAGAGTGCTCTGGGAGGAGCTCCCTACGGTCAACGCGAGCGACTGAGACCAGCTAGAGTTGCCTCTCACTCTGGCCAGGTTCTCGGAAGCCCTCTGTCGTATGCCCACTAATAAGTCTCCAGGCATGGACGGGCTGACCGTGGAGTTCTACCGCGTGTTTTGGGACGTCCTCGGCCCAGACCTAGTCACCTTCTGGGCCGAGTCTCTGCAGAGCGGAGTCCTCCCTCTTTCGTGCAGGCGAGCTGTGCTTGCCTTATTGCCGAAGAAGGGGGACCTCCGCGATTTACAAAATTGGCGTCCCGTCTCGCTCCTCAGCACGGACTACAAAATCGTAGCGAAAGCAATCTCGCTGCGGCTAGGGTCTGTGCTGGCGGATGTGATCCACCCAGACCAGACCTACACCATCCTGGACCGCAGTATCTTTGATAACCTATTTCTGGTTCAGGACCTTTTGGAACTCGGGTGTAGAGACGGTCTGTCGTTCACCCTCCTGTCCCTAGATCAGGAGAAGGCGTTCGATAGGGTGGACCACGGGTACCTCCTGAGCACTCTGCAGGCGTTTGGCTTCGGACCCCAGTTTGTGGGTTTTCTCCAGGTGCTGTACGCTTCCGCAGAGTGTCTGGTTAAGCTCAACTGGACCCTGACCAAACCGGTCAGCTTCGGGCGAGGAGTACGGCAGGGGTGCCCCCTCTCGGGCCAGCTGTACGCTCTGGCGATCGAGCCCTTCCTCTGTCTCCTCCGCAGGAGGTTGACAGGGTTGGTGCTGCGGGAGCCAGAGCTGCGGCTGGTCCTGTCGGCATATGCTGATGACGTACTCCTCGTGGTCCAGGACCCAGGCGACTTGGTGCGGGTGGAGGCTTGCCAGGCCATCTCTTCGGCAGCCTCCTCCGCCCGGGTCAACTGGGTCAAGAGCTCTGGCCTGGCAGTAGGAGACTGGTGGCAGACGAGCTCCCTCCCACCCGCGCTTCAGACCATCCGGTGGAGCGCGGGTCCACTGCTCTACCTCGGCGTTTACCTTTCCTCCACGCATCCCTCTCCGCCGGAGAACTGGGAAAATTTAGAGGGCGGGGTGATAGAGCGGCTCCGGAAATGGACGGGATTACTCCGATGTCTCTCCCTCCGAGGGAGAGCGCTGGTGCTTAATCAACTAGTCCTGTCCATGCTCTGGTACTGGCTCAACACCCTGGTCCCAGCCCCGGGTTTCCTGACCAACCTCCGGACATTGATTCTGGGGTTCTTTTGGTCAGGAACGCACTGGGCCCCTGTTGGGGTTCTTCATCTACCCCTGAAGGAAGGAGGACAGGGCCTGAAGTGTCTGCACACTCAGGTCCACGTCTTCCGCCTCCAGGCCCTACAGAGGCTCTTCTATGGTGCAGGCAGTTCGGCGTGGAGCATACTGGTGCACGCCATCCTGCGCCACATCCGAGGGCTCCGATACAACCGGCAGCTCTTTTACCTCCATCCAGGAGGTCTTCTGCGAGACCTCTCCGGGCTGCCGGTCTTCTACCAGGAGCTCCTCCAGACTTGGAAACTGTTTTTAATGACCAGGTCCATGCAGCCACTGAGGGGGCAGATCTCCTCACGGAGCCCCTGCTACACAACCCCCAGCTTCGTGTGCAGGTGGCGGAGTCCCACTAGGTGTGCCAGAGCTTGATCCTGGCGGAAGTCACGAGAGTCGGAGACCTCCTGGACTACAACTGGGGAGACTGGCTGGATCCCCTGACACTCGCTCGGTGCATGGGGCTCTCCAGACCTCGTACCCCCAGCGCGTACTTCAGGAGGTGAAGGCCGCTTTGCCGCCCGCTGCTCGAGCTTACCTCGACCGAGTCCTGCTCGAGGGCACGCCCCGCCCACCCTCTACCCCAGGCCCGCCAGACCTTTTAATTGGACCCCTGCCCCGTAGACCCAATCGACCCCCTCACCCCTTTACTGCGAGACGGCTGCATGAACTGCAGCTGGTATGCTTCCAGACCGCACCAAGGAAACATCTATATACGCTCGTGCTCCACACCCTTCACGCCCTCACCCTAGTGTCCCGCCCCGACACAAAGTGGCGAGACCTTCTGCCACCTTTGGAGGGTGAGCAGCCCTGGTGGGCCAGCCTATATTCCACCTTGGTTCCGAGGCCCATCGGGGACATCAGTTGGCGGCTCCTTCACGGAGCTGTGAGCACGGGCACGTACTTGGCACGGTTCACCCCCATCCCAGATGCTTGTCCCTTTTGTGGTGTGAGGGAAACCCTGGCGCACGTATATTTGGAGTACGCCAGGCTGCAGCCCCTGTTCCGTCTCCTCACAAATCTTCTATTATGTTTTTGGTTGCACTTTTCTCCTCACCTTTTTATTTATGCACTCCCCATCCGTGGCCTCACAAAGTCGCAGGATCTCCTAGTTAACCTCCTCCTGGCCCTGTCTAAAACTGCCATCTATAAAACCAGAGAGAAGACGTTGGCCCATGGAGTTTCCTGTGACTGTGGGGCTGTTTTGTGATCCTCGATCTGTTCACGTATCTGGACGAAGTTCCTCTGGGCGGCGTCCACCGACTCCCTTGATCCTTTTGAGGAGCAGTGGGCGCTGTCCGAGGTTCTCTGCTCGGTGTCCCTGTCCGGTTCCCTTTGTTTGACCCTTTGACTGGGAGAGAGAGTAAGGGACCCCAACCCCAGTCATTGCTGATGCGGACACCACCACCTCAGAGGGGTCCTTTCACACGTGGGTGCACATGCCCCCCACCCCCGGATTGTCCACCCCACAGCCTGCCCCTCTTGTTGGGTGCTTTCAAAGGAGGGAATTGTTGGTGACACTGGGCGTGACGCCAGGTAACTCGAGGGGGTGGCAGACCTTGAGAGTCGATGAAGCCCCCTCGCTATGGGCCACCAGGTAACTCGGAAGGGTGGAAGACCATGAGAGTCGAGGAAGCCCCCCCGCCCTGGGCCCAGGCAAGCTTGAACACTTCCCTCCCCTGAAGCTAATGAGAAAACAATTGTGATTGGTTGCTGTGTTACACATTGTATATGCTGTTGTTTTTGTTTTGCAAGTGTGTTATGCAAATAAAAACACCTTTTTTTTGCTCAGAAAAAATAAAACCACTCTTTTACTGCCCTCTGGCCATGCTGTATCACAGTATGTACATAGGCAGAAAAAAAACCACACAGAACTGTTTAAAAGTAAAGAGGACCTGAAAATACCTAAAATGAGTGAAATATAGGGTTACAGGCTGAATGCCAGCCTCATACAGTAAGAAATTTTTTAAAATTCAGAATGCCTGGAACCCTAGTCAGATGGGTTGCTATTCTGCTGTGACACCTCAGTATGCCTCTATGATGTCACAGTTACAGTGGAACCCAGTGAAGCATATAGCTGCCCTACTGAGCAATAAGGTAAACATATTGTTAGTATAGGGAGTGTATTTGCAAAGTTATTGGATTGTTATTTCATTAGTTTACAGCAGTCTCTTTTAGGCAGACCTATCTATCCTTGCTAATGCCTGTTAAGTACTCACCTTTAGCAGTTTTTTAGGCTCAAGACCAATAAATAGGACTGACAACCTCAGGAGGCTATCATTTCTGATCATCTCATGTTAAGTGACTTGATGGTGAATTCCCAATTTCAGAAGTGACTTACGCACTTAGGAGCCTAAGTACCATTGACTTTCAGTTTGGTAAATGGGACTTAGCCCTTGCAATATCTTTAGAAGTCTGGACCTTAAGCACTTAGAGGCTAGCTTCACAAAAGGACTTAGGTGCCTAACTGCTGTTAATTTTGGTTTTAAACCCCGTTTACTTCTGCCAAATTATTAAAATATATGTATAAAGTTAAGATAAGTTCTGTGAATCAAAGACCATTTTGTTTTGTAAGAGGACAAGGTGACCTCCATTTTGAGTCAGGTTCTTGTTCCCTGGTACCAAGAAAAGGCGGGAAAATTACAAAGGTGGGAAACTAGGTTTGCCAGGCAACAGCTCCCTATAAAAGTATGTGAGGGGAGGAGCTTTGTGCTCTTGGTCTCTGGAGCTTTTGAGTTATCAGAGGTTCAAGTTCCCGTTCTCTCTCGTGGTGTGAAACCATCTTGGCACTAGCTATTGGTCTGCAATAGCTACTTACTAATTAGTTTGGGTTTGTTTATTCTTTTATTCTGGGGAAAGCAGACTTGCATACACGGATTTAGTCCGATTAGTTAGATCAATCTCACGTGCACAGACGATGCAAAGCGGGTTAGGGTGGGAGTTAAGATAGGGATACCTACCTGTCCATTCCATCTGCCATTCACGGTCGGTGTCTGTCAGTCCATCGCTGGCTTCGGTCATCTGGATCCTGCAATCTTCATCGTGGACATCTGGAAAGGTAGCAGAACATCTTGGTACCATTGAGTGTATGTGTGAGTGCAAGTGTCAACCCAAATCTCCAGTATTGTTAATCCATTCCCCTCTCCTTCCTTCCTCTTCCTTTAGTTAAATAAAATGTTGTTGTTGTTTATCTTTACATTTAGTGTGTGTGTTGTTTTATGGGAATCCAGCTCTGACAGACAGGCTTAACGGGGGACTCAGCGGGAGGTAACTGTAAGGCTCCCCGAGATCTTCTGATCAGATAGGCCTCCAGCGATAAAAATCTTACACTGCCACTTTAGGCACCCAAATCCCACAGTCTGACCCCACTGGGACTCACAAAACCCTGCCCAGTAGCTGCTGAACACTGTAGGTGCCTAAACTTGCTCAGTGCCTAAAGTTTTGCAGCAAAAGTTCCTTAGGTGCCTATGTTTCTGCCTCTCTAGATGTGCACAGCATCCCATGCCATGAGTCCAGATGCCTGAGCATCAGAGTGAGGCACAACCTGGGAAGAGAGAGATGTTCTTCCGCTTAAATTGTCTGTGGGGCCTGATCTGATAAGCGGACTCTGAGCCCACCTATGGGATTGGGCACCTACAGATGAGCTTATACAAAACAGGAGTGGGAGGAGTTCCCTTGTAACTTTTAGGCCAGGGGTACTCACCTGGGATGTGTGAGACCCTCAGGTCAAGTCCTTCCTCCAGCTGAGGGAGAGAACAGTATTTGCCACCTCTCAGATGAGTCTACTAGCCACTGGACCATTGGATATTTGGACATAAGAGTGGCCAAACTGGTCCATCTAGCCTAGTATCCTGTCTTCCCACAGTGACCAATGCCAGATGCTTCAGAGGGAATGAATACAACAAGGCAATTACTGAGTGATCCCTGCCTTGTCATGCAATCCCAGCACCTGGCAACTGAAGGCTTAGGGACACCCAGAGCATGGGGTTGCATCTCTGGCCATCTTGGCTAATAATGCAAGATAGATCCATCAATGGCTAACATATCTAATTCTTTTTTTAAACCATTTATACTTTTGGCCTTCACAATGAGTTCCAGAGGTTGACTGTGTATTGTACGAAATCGTACTTTCTTTAAAAAACAACAACAACCCTGCTGCTTATTAATTTCATTGGGTGACCCCTGGTTCTTGTGTTATCTGAAGGTATAGATAACACTTCTGAATTCATTTTCTCCACACCTTTCACTATTTTATCCATAGTCATCTCTTTTCCAAGCTGAACAATCCCAGTCTTTTTAATCTCTCCTCATGCTGATGCTGTTCCATACCCCTTATTTTTACTGCCTTTCCTCTGTACTTTTCCAATTCTAATATATCTTTTTTTTTTAGATGAGGTGTCTACACACAATATTCAAAGTATGGATATACCATGGATTTATATAATAGCACTATGATATTTTCTGTCCTATTATCTATCAATTTCCCAATGATTCCTAACATTGTTAGCTTTTTGGACTGCTGCTGCACATTGAGCAGATGTTTTCAGAGATCTATCCACAATGACCCCAATCTCTTTCTTGAGTGGTAACAGCTAATTTAGACCCCATCATTTTATATGTATAGTTGGGACTATGTTTTCCAAGGTACATTACTCTGCATTTATCAACATTGAATTTCATCTGCCATTTTGTTGCCTAGTCACCCAGTTTTGTGAGATTGCTTTATAACTCTTTGCAGTCTGCTTTGGACTTAACTATTTGCAGATGATACAAAATTACTCAAAAATTTACCACCTCACTGTTTACCCCTTTCAAACCCTGGGCTCCATCCCACACAGGACTGTCAATACCGCTATTTTCAGCATGGTAGCACGAGCCCTGTAAACCTGTGTCAGTTGACCCAGGCTTTGAGACTTGCTGCTGCAGGTTTTGTGGTTGTTTTTTGTTTTGTTTTGTAGAATTGATGTACTCCAAGTCACTTTTCAAAGTGGGACTTTGCCACTTTTGAAAATTTTACCCTCTGTCTGTACAGTGCCTAGAACAACAGGGCCCTGATCCTAATTGGGGCTTTTGGGTGCTACAATAATATGAATATTAAACAACAATAGTAATAATAAACTGGAGAATTCATACCTTCCAATATGTATATAAGGGCCCTTATATTAGTTGAAATCTGATAAAAATGACTGACTACTTTTGGTGACTTCTAAAATATTTTGATCATTTAGCCAGTATTCAGTTGTCCCTAATGAATGAATGTGCCAAAATTCAAGATTTTAGCTCAACCAGAACATGGGAATGAATGTACCAGTCAGTCATTCAACAGCTGACCTGTTACAAGTACATGTGTATTTTTTGAGATACTCTAAGAATTCTGAGGAGAGATACTGTTGCTCTTTCAGATGGTCCTCAATAGACAACGCTAGTCATGTCAAGTTATGCCAACTATGTGATGGTTTTGTGATGGGAATAAATGTCCGATGAGGTGGATTTGATTGAAACCACCAGCCTCATTGTTAGTGACATAAACCAGATTTAAACCTAAGTGAAAGCCTCCCCACCCCCGCAAGATCTCATCCTGCCTCTAGACTTAGATACATAAATGACATTTGTTAACTACCCCCCCAAAATCTTCCATTATGTGTTTGTTTACCAACATTCTACTGAAGAGATCCTGCACTGTGATGCATGAGATTGGCAACCCTACCTCCACAAAGAACTCTGTTGAAGTCAATAGGGCTCCATGTGTGGAGCGGTCTAGCCACATGGAGTAGGCTTGGGCCTAAATCTATGCATCTTTTTCTTGCATTTAGAACATGCTGCTTATCCTGTGATAAAAATAACTAATATTTGATTAGGGTATTAAAATAAATGGAAGAAATACATTTTCTTGACATGTTGGAACTTGTATACTACCATAATTATTAATTTAACTTAATAGGAGTTGTACATGTAAAGCCTCATGAACTAAAAGTGGCAGTCTAAGCTTCATCAGATGTAGCCCCATGTGTTATGATACATTTCTATTATTAAATTATATTATGTATTAGCCAATTATGTTTAAAGGAATTCTATTATTACTACATATCCCTGTTATAGAATTTAAACAGGAATAACTAATCTTATAATCAAGCAATGGATTTTCCTCCGATAATGCATGGTAGAATTACTAATCAGCAGAGAAAGGCATTGATTTTTTTTTAAACAATTATAAATATATTTGCTGTTCAGCAAATTTTGTCCTCCTCATTTGTTGCTATTTTTACTCCTGCAGTCTATGATTTCCGTGCTCTGAAGGACGTTTGAACAGTAACACACAAGTCTATAGCATAGTCTTATTGCAAGAGCACAATTTAGATGTTGTAAAGTGCTGTCCAATAACAGTATCAATGGGAACTTTGCATTATCATTTCGGTCTTAATATGTCAATAAATCCTGATTTGTCACCAGAAGTGACATCCCCATTAGTAAAAACACACTACAAATAATTACCCCCTCTCTCTGAGTGCACTATCAAGATAAAATTAAATAAGTGATTTTTTGGGGGGTGCTGCCAAGAAGCACTTTATTTGTAATCCTCGGGTAAAAGGAGATAAACATTCGCCTCTATGATGAATCACATCATTCATTTGGTTTAGAATATGACAGAATGGACTGTAATTTTGTGCCTCTGATAAACTTACTATATCTGTATCTGGAGATGATCATTCAATTTTTAAATAGTTCAGTTTTGAATTCCTTAATGGATTCTACAAGTATCATTCCTGACTAACCAGTCGTCATTTCTCTATATCTTATTTTGTCATTAATGTATTTAGTTTAATCAAAATAATAATTTATATTTGGCTTCTGTAAACATGCCACATCAACAAATTTAAATATATATATTTTTACTTAGTGTAGAGTTGTTTTCTACAGAGCAAAAAGAAAATATATATTACACATTCAATGGAAGTGAGCATTTTTCCAGTTCAGTGGTTTCTGCTGAATTGTAAACAATTGAGTTGCTTCTAAAGGAGGTTAGCATGGCCTGTAACTACAACAGCTAGTAGCAGCTTAGTTTACTGCTTCTACCACCTGCCTTCTGGCTTAATATTGGAAGCAAGAAGCATGCAATTAAGTATGAGGAAATGAAAATAAATGACGCTGTTCATTGCACATTACAAAGTGCCTGGCAGAAAGAATGCTGTTTATGTGGACCTGATGACCCTTGGAGAAAAACATGTCTCGTGCCTGGGAAGACACCAGTGAATTAGACACTGACCCTAGTTTTATCTGTTATCAAATATAGCAGTTTTCTTTTTAACACCTATAAACTTCATTTTTAATTATACAGGACTTTTGAAAAGCAGAAAAAAAATTAAAATGGAGCACAGTCTGCATATGCTGGAGGCACACCATTCCATAAATACAGAAATATTTGTTTCTGATTTCTCAAGAAAATCCAGTGATTAAATTCCTGTCACTTAGAAATATATTCACAAAAGAATGAATTTGAGCTGGTTATAAAATCTAAATTCTGTTCTAGGAGGTGAACAGCTTTTTTAAAAAAATAATTAAGTCTGAACTAAATCACAGTTAATATATTTCCTAGTTGATAATTAAGAATCACCCCCTACCCTGAAATCTCAAAACTTCAAGCCTAATACATTTTAAAATGCCTAGTCTGTAAATGGCATGCAATTTTACTACATGTTTTACAAAGTTAGGAAATAATAATTTGCTCTTAGTAGCACTTTTCATCTATAGGTCTCTAAGTGCTTTTACCAAGATGAATAAGCATTGTTACAGAAAGGCTGGGGGACTGACCCAAGATTACACAGCATGTCATGATGTAGGTGGAAATAATATCTCCTATTAAAAAAAGGAAAATGAGTTTAAGATAACCAAACTCCCTGAGAGTTAATAGATCAAATTCATCCCTTATGCAACTCCAGTGACTTTAATGGATGAATGTAACCCGTAGTGCTGGATTTAAGTGGCCATATGTAGAGCTGGGTAAAGCTTTCAAAACAAAAGTATAAACAAGGCAAAACTTTCCTGGAGTCAGGTTCTGTTACAAACCAAAGCTCATACCAGGTTTGCCAAAGTTTCTAAATATTCCTGTGAGTCTGGGCTAAGTTGCCAGATAACATGGGAAGACATATCATTTCAGGTAAAAATAATGCCATAACTCCGGAATTTTTTGGCATGGTTTTGATCTGAAAACAGGCAAGTCTTGATAGCTTCATTTGCATATTGTTTTGAGTGTTCTTTTGTTCAACCCCAAAACCTTAAGTATAACTAAAGGGGTGCAAATTCAGGAGGAAATAACTAATCAGGTTCATAAACCCCTTCCAAACTGAAACCACCAAGTTTCACACATCTGACCATACCATATCTCAATATGTAATTTCTCTCTGTCTCTTTGCACTGTCTCTTAAAGGGAAATATTTTTCACCCATAATTTTAGGCAGTATCAGAGTTTCCCGATGTTATGAAAGGAACATGACTTTATAGCACTTAAAATGATGTCAAAAACTCTTGGTACAAAGAAGTACACATGTTTCAGTCATTGAGTTTCCACTAGTTAAAAAGCAGGTCTTTCCAAGGACATTGTCTGTCTACACTAGTGCACAATATGAAATAAAATTGACAATTGTGTTATCACACTGAACTGCCAAGCAATTCACATCATACACTTATAAATGCAATTCCTTTACAGCCTTATGGATGTATGGAAAATTTCCAACACAGTGGCCTTGGTTTACAGCCTTATGAATGTACTTTATATAGTCTTTGGTTTCCATTAAAATCAATAGAGTGCAGTTCAACTGGCTTTTCTCTAAGTTTGTATTGTGTGTCACTCAGGGTTAACAATAAAACACTGTGTACAGTAACAGGTTTCAGAGTAGCAGCCGTGTTAGTCTGTATGTGTACAGTAGATGCCATTAAATATGGACTTTAGCACACCAGAGTGCTTACAGTGATATTTCCTATATTTAGAATGGAAGCTTCTGTGGTGATTTTAACTACTCTGCCTGATTAAGGTCCAGTTTTTAATTTCACCCTCACTGTATCTGTAAAGAATGAATAAATAAAATCATAGTCACACTAGAAATATTTTCCTCCAATGGAATGGACCACCAGTAGCTAGGAAGTTCGGTTTCTCTGTTACGCTTTTAGCACCATTACCATTGCCCTAAGTTAAGAGTGAGAGTCAGTGGCCATTGCATACACACTCACTAGTGACAGCATCTTGTTATATATCCCTCTTTCTTACCTTTCTAAACCCAAATTTTTCATCATAATGTTTCTCTGATAGGCAAGTTAGAAAAAGAGGACAAGCCAGGAGTATTTACAGAAGCCATTAACATAAGTGAAGTAAACTGATGGCTTTTTAAAAATATGGGCCCCAAATAAACAAGGTTGTGAAAAACCTAGTGTTATTTAGAAAAAAGAAAACAACCGTGGATGAAATCTTAGCTCCAGTGACTTCAGTGGGGTAGGATTTCACACATTGTATTGTTCGGGTTTTTTGAGAGGGGGAAGGAGCAAGAGTGGGAAGGAGGTCTATGTTTATATGGGGACTTTCCAGGTTTTTTTTTTCACATTATGAACTTTGTCACTCTGAAGAATTTGCATAACATGACATTTGAAGGTTCTTTTCATAATAGAAACTAGGCTCTAATTTCAATCTGCAAATAATAAATTTAGTTATTCTAAAATGTTAAGAGAAATAAGACCATCAAGGTTCTTGTCATGTTTACTGGGAAGAGTAGGAAAAAATAATGAATTTACAGAATTGTTTACAGGCCCAGAGAGAGAAAGGGAATAGGTGGAGTCACTGGTGGATGTGTGTGAGTGGAATTGACTGTCATTGGATGTTGTTGGGGAGATTGTAATGGGTGGAGCTGTGAACTGTTAAAAGCATTTGGTTTGCTAGAATCCAGGACCTTCTGGAAGGTGAACAGGCTATCTGAATATATGATTTCTATATAAAGGTCATTTTTTATAGTCTCAGTGTTGAATTCACTAGGTGGTTGTTTCTCATTCTAACTCGTGCATGTGAAAGCTGCTGATCAGATAAACAGTATTCTCTGCAAATAGTTCTGTGATTATCAAACACCATTGTACAAATTTATTTAAGTTGAAGTAGTAGGAAGGAGGCAACTGAAGAGACTGAAGTAATGACAATAGATATTTCTTCAAAAATAAAATGCAAGTATTGTCAAAATTGTTAGTAAGACAAAATATTCTGGCTAATATCAAAAAGTACAGAAAGTTAGTTCTTGGGATTCTTCAAAATCAGAGGAGTCATTGAATGACACTTGGTCCATTGAAGTGGAAGAGCAGAATATTGATAAGTTTGAGGATCCTGCAGATGAGACATTTGTGATGCCATCATCATCACTGAACTGTCATTAGTTAGTCATGTTAACTTAAATCCTTGTTGTTACTGGGCTCTGGCAGCTCTTAAACATTATTTATTAATAAGCAGTATGGCAAAGATCAATTACTCAGTGCACATAAAACACCATAAAAAACATAGAAACCAATGAAAGGCAAGGATTGAACTTGATATAAAGTTCCAATTTTCTTTTATGCTAAAATTAGTACCTTCAATGTAACATAAAACGAGCAATTTAAAAAATGGTATTTCTTTCCCTACGTTATGCTCCATCAGACAGATTTTAACCTGGTGGTCAACTACTAGATGCAGCATATAAAGAAATGGGAAAAACTGAAGGAAGAACTGAAAGAATCAACACAGACATTAAGGCAAGATGCTTGGTCCAACGTGAGAAATGACTTGATGGTAACTGAACTGCAAGCAAGGAAAATGCATTCCTACTTAATACTACTGATTCTATATATCTGATCCCCCCACCCTCCACAGAATATTCTGTCCAAATTGCTGAAGGTGCCACCCAAAAATGTAGAGAAAAGTATGACAAGGAAGGCACTGCCATCTAATGGACTCCCAAAGCATACTGTGGGTGCTCAACAATTCTTCGCCAACCACCATGAGCCTTGTGGTTGGCTGGCTGAAGGGGGTGCTGAAGAACACTTAGTGGAGCTCTCAGGAAGACCACAGACCAGATTCTCAGCTACAGCCAAGAAGGGAAGGTTCATGTTCAAAGATAACATTAAATCTTCTTTGCAGTCCCCTGGTCCTGTGCAAGGATACTCTTACAGCCTGAATTAGAACAGCCCTTGAGCTGCTCTACTTTTTCAGCTGCTAATGCCCCCAGGAGCTGAAACCACAGCCAGGGTAGAATTGGGGTTCATTAACAGTCAATGGGACTTAGACTTACAAGTTACACAGGCACTTTTGAACATTTTCCATTTGCGTTTAAAGTTGGGCATGAGCACATGTGCTGTCCTAGATGGGAGCCTTAGAGACAAATCTTCCCCTTAGCACGCTAACAGGCATGGAAGAAGATACCAAAATCATGGCTCCTGGGCTGCTGGCACTATGCCGCACTGGCAAAGATTGTTGTCTTTACTCTAGACGGGTGTCTTTGATCAGACACTGCAGTTATGTTTTCAGAATTGTTAAGTTTGAAAAATAGCTGCTGTGCACAAATGAGTCTACAGCATTATTGAAATTGGGTCTTGGGATTGTATTGGTCTGGTGATCTTCTGTCCCAGAAAGGAAGATCTGACAATATAAAATATAATGCAATAACATAATACAGCTTTGGCAATCAAGCATTATGATCTCGTATATTATTTCAATTGGTTTCAATAAGTACATAACATAATGAAATCATATTGTGTATATATACACATAAAATCTCCCCACTGTATCTAATAGCTCTATACATTACCTCTATCTTTCAAGATTAAATAAACACAAAAAGAAATGCACTCTACACATTTGAGATTAATTATTCTCTATTGAAGTTAATGGGAGTCTTTCAATTGATGTCACGATGGATCTGGCCTTAAGTGATTTGCTGGCAATTGTGACACTGCACCACATATTATTCATAGTGCTATTATTATGATGTGATTATGACATAGTTATAATGTATTTTATGCAAGATAGGTCATGTGCAATATCATTGAAAAGGTTATGATTTGCTGAATATGATTATCCTATTTACGTGCATGTATCATTTTTGTATCTGAAGTTAGGAATATTGACTATGTATCTGTATTTCAAATGTGTTTACATCTGGGGAACACCCACTACACAAGATGCTCTCAGACTAAATAGGGGGTGGGGAGGGGCCATTAGAGAGAACAATAGGCCTTAGGAGAAGCTTATCTCCCACCTGGGGAGCCTTCCTAAGGACATTACAGACAGCCTCAGAGTAATGGCTGCTGTGACACTACAGGAACATGTGACCAGGTCACCTGGTGCTGAGTCCAGCATCCCATCTTGGGATGTCAGTATTTTTCCACTGACTAGTGTGGGAGCCAAGCGTTGAAACAAAGGTTCCCGCCATATACAAAAGCTATATAAGGCAGGGGAGTGACATCATTGTGGTTCTTCACCGACTCCCCCACCCAAGAAGACTCCTGGAAAGACCCGTGGAACGAAGACTGAACTGGGGGAGGTGCTGGACCCAGGCTAAAGGGATTTCTAGCTCGTATATGGAACTCCTGGGGATTCCAAGCAGTAAGCAAGTGCAACTTGCCCTTTGGGAATCTGCAGTCTGCTTGTATCATCACTTAGAGTGAGAATGTGCTATTCATATCTGATCTATGTAGTATATTAAGCTTAGTTTGCATTTTTTGTTTATTTGCTAGGTAATCTGCTTTGATCTGTTTGCTATCCCCTATAATCACTTAAAATCTTTCTTTTGTAGTTAATTTGTTTTTAACTTTGTCTAAAACTAGTGTGTGGGAATCATAACTCGGGGCAGAAAGTTGTACATTCCTCTCCACATTGAGAGAAGGGGTTAATTTCATGAGCTTACCCTGTAGAGTTCCTTGTGTGGTGCAAGATGGTATAATTTTGGGTTTACGCTCAAGAGGTGGTGCGTGCCTGAGTAGTAGGGAAGTTCCCTAGTTGGAGCCTTCCCATGCAGGGGCTGGTCAGAGCGTCTGCATGTAACTGCAGCTGGGTGTGACCCTACCTGTATGTGTGCTGGTGAAAGTGCAGACTGGAGCCTGGAGAGAGCTTGGCAGCTTGTCACAGCAGTACAGTGTAAAAGGGAGCCCAGGCTAGGGGGAACCCGTCACAGTGATGATATAGCAAATCCCACTTTGGTGGAAATGGGATTAGAATTCAGGAGTTTCTAGCTTCCAATCCTGTGCTCAAGTCACCAGAAAATGCTGTCACTTTGGAGTGAAGTAAAGCAGCTTGATTTCAAAAGGAGAAGTTAAACATTTTAATTTTGCTTCTTACTGAGCCTGCTCCTGTACTCATTGAAATTGGTAGCAAAACACTCATGAACTTCAGTGGATGAAGAATAAGATTCAACATGATTATGAGTAGTTTTCACTAATTAAAGATAGAAAAAACCTAGTAAAACACAATATTTCAGAGGATATGGACATATAACTTTATTAGAAATTTTTTTAGGACTAAATATTGTGGCACTGGGCTTTTTAGCCATTATTCCAAAGCAATAGTGTATTCCAGAGTTTCCCTAGTAGAGAGGTAAGTGCTGTCTGTATTCATATTATGGAACTGGTCTATAAAATGAAAGGCAACTGAGATTTGAATAATTTTTCTTTCCTATCAAGTAAAAGAAATGAATAAAATAAAAACCCTTTAAAATATCACTCTGGAAATGAGGTGGAGAAGAATTAAAAAAAACAAGTATACTTCACACTAAATTTAATATATTAAAGGAAAAACATGCACCTGGAACTGAAATATTAAGTGTATAATGCAAATGGATTATATTTAATAATACATATCTTACTTATGTATTATACAGTAGTGAGAATATTGTCATTTAATAATTTCATAGATTTACATGTGAGTGCATATATATAACATGGAGAATGGGGAAGAGGAGAGAGAAACAAATCACATTAAAAACATTGTAATGTAAGGAATATTATGGTATAGAATGTGGTTTTAAGTAATGACAAATTCAAGATTTCTCAAAACATCTTACAAAGCAAGGCCTCAGTACTGAAATTGGCTCTGCACAGACTTTAATCAGGCCTGGTATGGAGTCCACCTAAGTGGATCCAATTGCAGAATTGGGACCCAATTATTAAAAATGAGTAGGGCAGTAATTATGGGTCCAATCCTGCCCCGGTTGAAGTCAGTGCCAAAACCCTCATTGACTTTGGTGGTATAGAAATCAGCAGATTTGAACAAGTGAGCTCATTATAAGCACCCTGTACTTCATTCAGCCTTGGGGCAACTTCCCAGAAGATAAACCTCTTGCCTGATTCATTGACATAACATCTCCCTACCTACAACTCTTTATTCTGTTTCTAAAACCCAAATCAAAATGCACTGCATTTGTGCTGTAAAATGAAAGTGTAGTAGGATCCTGCAACCAAGCCCTTTTGTTGACTCATTGCTTGTACTCCCAGCTGAACAACCTTCACTTCTTGGTAAAAGTGACAGTTTACAGTAAGACCTAGTAATTACTGTACGTAGTCTAGCACACCACTTCACTGTCTCTGCTCTGGGTCAAACCCAAGTGGGAGTTTGGTCTGAGAAATGAATGTAGGATTTGGCCTTTAGCTTTGTTTTCAAATATATTTACTAAGTGTGAATTAGAACTTCTTGGTCAAAATACAAAACAAAAAGAAATTAATTTTAAATTCATTAAAGTGACAGTCTAAAATAAAAGAATTCTGATTCAAGACCCTAATTTTGAAAACTGCTACTTGTATAACCTTTTTTCCTTTGTGTTCTTTGTGCATGAAGTATATGAAATGAAACTAGTCCTGTTATTTTCTAAAACATTTGTAATATGAGAAGATAACGGAAAACAAGTTTAAGGGATTATGTTGTAAAAGCTATAAAATAAATCATTGTTTTCTACAAATATTAACTTTTACATGTCAACTTTGTTATGTATGGTCTAATGTGGTATTTTTTCCCTGCTGATAGGTGGCTATATGTAATAAGTTATGCTTGCAATGTCAGCATGGGTGTCTTGCAAAAGCTAAATAAATAAAAAGTGACTTAGCTTTTATCTACCTTGCAGCAGGTGAACAAATAAGGTGACAGTGAAAAAAAAATATTTTTCCTGCCAGCTAAGCATGTCATCAGACCTTCTTACCAAAGTAATGAAGCAGTGAAACAATATTTTGTTTGCTTTTCACCTCTGGTGTAGGAGGTTCAAATAAAAAAGGCAGGCAACACTTTAACTTTAAGGGCAGCTACAACATGGTATTTTGGCCTCTCTACCAAGTCGTGTGTCACCTTCCCTGTAAAAACCAATTTGAAATGGTTTTGGATTATCTTTTCATCAATATTGCCTCCTAGCAATTCTTAGAATAACTTGTAAAGAATGCACATGAACTACTTCTTTGGGTCTCGGTCATGGACATTTTATTAAAAGAACAATACTGTGTTTAAAAGTGACCATCTTCTGCAAATATTCAGATGCTTGTAACTCTTACAAACGTGTGCTCCAAAAGTGTGCTTACAAAAAAACAAATATAAAATGCAGATGGAAACAATATATTTTTTATTCACATCTTTGTTCATTCTTATCCATGATCCTCCATGCTGATGTCTGTGGTGTATGAGTGAGGGGGTGCTATCTGATACAACATACCTTTAGAAATGTTCTCCTTTTAAGAGGATCATGATGGTAATCTTCTGTTACTTTGGTAGCATTCCAATGTTGATTTTCTGTCCGGACTCTTCATACTCTATTATCATATTGCATTACCAGTCTCGCATTGCAGAAAACCTTTATGATATGTACACCTGAAATCGTTGAAAATGAACAGAGTGCAGGTGGAAGGAAGTGTGTGGAATGAAATACTGGGCTAGCTTGAGCTCTGGGGTAAGTGGACACAATGCCATTAAACTCAATGGAGCTGTCTACATACACCAGGGCTGAATTTGGCCCAGCTACTAAAGACCTCATAAAATTATACAGATTTTTTCCCTGTTGTAAAATTTCAGTTTAAGAACGAATCCAGTTTGGATCCTCTCCCTTGCTTATCGCTGGCAAAATCTAAATGGTTTGTTGGCATTATTTCAAGATTTTTGGGATAAAGTTGTGGTTTCTTCTTGCATGAATAGTGGTCCTCAATTTAGAGTTATTTAATGGATAGTGGTGACTTTCTCCTGTTATGAATGATGATGCAGAGAGGGGACTAGATGACTGAATTCTGCAAAAGTTTTACAGTACATCCTGAAACTTGCTTGGTTTGGGATTTGATGTGAGCCTAAAGTTATTTGTGATTCTGCAGTTCTGTTGTAAATTAAGCCCCAGAATGCTAGTGTAAGGTAAATGGTCACTCTGGTTCAAATTCTGGACTCTGGCTTCTGCCTAGCTACTCCTGCTGTAGCAACTAGAAGCATAAAATCATAGAAGATTAGGGTTGGAAGAGGCCTCTAGTCCAATCCACTGCTCAGAGCAGGACCAACACCCACTAAATCATCCCAGCCAGGGCTTTGTCAAGCCGGGCCTTAAAAACCTTTAAGGATGGAGATTCCACCACCTCCCGAGGTAACCCATACCAGTGCTTCACCACCCTCCTGCTGAAATAGTGTTTCCTGATACTAGGCATGACTGCCTACATCCCAGTCACTGATTGGGGGTTTACATGCTACTTCACACCCTTAACTTAAGCTGTCTTCTGGAGGGCATCAGTAGAGCTGGGTGGGAAACAGTTTTGCCATCCCACAAAAATTTGAGATTTCAGAAAAATGTCCCTTTTCACATAGGATGGAACTGAGACCTTTCAGTATTTTCTGTGAAAAACAAGAGCCCTCCCCCAAAACAAGCTAGACTAGTTGGTAGCCCCATGGTTAGGGCACTCATTTGGAATATAGGAGACTCAGGGTCAAGCAGAGTAAGGATTTCAACCTGGGACTCTGACATAAATTCTCTAATCATTGGCTAATGACTACTCAGGGGGCTTATCTCTCACTGTTGTATTTTGGCCAGAAATGTAGTCCTGGACTTGAGGAAATCTTCTAATAAAAGCTGACCTGTGAAAAGTTTCAGTTTTGAAAAAAATCAGCATTTCCAGACTAAAATCTGCTCTGGTTAGCAGACCCTGTTTGAAGGAATAGAGTTGTATGGTGTCAGGAAATGTTTTGGGTGATCTTTTTGATGTAGGGAGTTAAAGCTTTTCAGGAGAAAGTTGTGTGGCATGTGAGGGGGTGAAAGTAGGGGAGATTGGATAGCAAAACTTTATCTTTTCACCAGTAGTTGGTTTTGCTCTTTGGTTGCTCAAAAGTGTTGGGTTCATCTGAACCTAAATTACCAATCAAATCTCTAGGGGTGTGTAAAAGGGTTGAGGCCTATCTTATAGCACCTTCCTTCTGCCAGACCAGGCAATGATCTTGCTGAGTCAGCTCACTCCCTATGTTAATTCTGTCTGAGCTTTCTCCAGGAATTTAGGGAAGCAGCTTCCAGCAGAGTTAGTTGTCTTATTTTAAGCCTTCTTTACAAACAAATCAGAGCCTTACAGATTCTTCCCTCTAAAGTCTGTGCTGGCCCAGCAGTCCCTTCCTCAGGTTTGTCCCTCACATCAATAGCTTCAGCAACTCTTACCTCAGAGTCTCAGCAATAAAGGACTCCACACAATCTTTTGTCTATTTGGTTTCTGGAGCAAGTCCTCTCTGAAGTAGCTACCCACTTGGGGCGCAGTCCCTAGTCCCACAGCTTTCTGAAGAGTGTTGCAGTCCCCCTCTATTTCCTTCTGCCCTCTTTTATAATGGTCAGCTAATAAGTTCCAGCTCTTTCTCAGGTGCAGTGGGCAGAGCTAATCAGCCAGCCAGACATCTGTAGGCCTCTGATCCCAGGGTAATAGTATACCTTATGTTTTCACAGGGCACAAAACCCAGGTGAACTGAATGCACCAATTCCTTGAAACAGTGTGAACTGACACCTGTTTCTCACAGCAAAACAGTGTGACTCGAGGGGTTGTTAATGGCTGTGAAGCCTTAGATCACCACTTTGAATCCTATCCAGATCATTAGTGAATAAATGAAAAGTCATATTTTCTATCAGAAGGCTGTTTGCCGATCTCTGTGAAAAGATTAGGAGTTATCAGTTCATTTTCTAGTGGTTAAGTCCCCACAGCATTAACTGGAAGCCTTGTTAGCAGTCTGACTAGAGGCCAAGATTTCAAACTGTCATATTCATAAATGATCTGGAAAAAGGAGTAAACAGTAAGGTGGCAAAATTTTCAGATTGTACAAAGCTACTCAAGATAGTTAAGTCCAAAGCAGACCGCAAAAAGTTACAAAGGAATCTCACATAACTGGGTGACTGCTACGAATCAAGGAAGAGATCTTGGAGTCGTGGATAGTTCTCTGAAAACACCCACTCAATGTGCAGTGGCAGTCAAAGAGCTAACAGAGTATTGGGAATCTTTAGGAAAGGGATAGATAATAAGATGGAAAATATCATATTACCTCTATATAAATCCATGGCACACCCACATCTTGAATACTCTATGCAGATGTGGTTGCCCCATCTCAAAAAAGATATATTGGAATTGGAAAAGGTACAGAGAAGGGCAACAAAAATGATTAGGGGTATGGAATAGCTTCTGTATGAGGAGAGATTAAAGAGACTGGAACTTTTCAGCTTGGAAAAGAGACGACTCATGAGAAATATGATAGAGGTCTATAAAATCATGGCTGGTGTGGAGAAAGAAAATAAGGAAGTGTTAACACAAGAACTAGGAGTCACCAAAAGAAATTAATAGGCAGGAGGTTTAAAACTAACAAAAGGAAGTATTTCTTCACACAACACACAGTCAACCTGTGGAACTCTTTGCCAGAGGATGTTATGAAGGCCAAGATTATAACAGGATTCAAAAAAGAAGTTGATCAATGGCTATTAGTCAGGATGGACAGGGATGTAAAATCATGCTCTGAAGTGTCCCTAGCGTCTGTTTGCCAGAAGCTGGGAATGGGTGAGAGGGGATGGATTACTTGATGACTACCTATTCTGTCCATTCCCTCTGAGGCATCTGGCATTGGCCACTGTCAGAAGACAGGTGGGTCATTGGTCTGACCCAGTATGGCCATTCTTATGTTCTTATATTCACTCACATCTAGGTCAGAGTTAAGACAGATTCGTGGGTCATTGCTGCTTGTGCTATATCTCTCCCTTGCATAAATTCATTGATATCTACTTCCCATGTTGTCAGCCTAGTATCTATCAGCAGCACTCCAACAGAATGACTCTTGTGAGAAAGATGAGCAGGATTTGGCCTAAGATACAACAGCAGTTTGTCAAATAGCTGGATATTTGTTCTTTAGTAGACAAACAATTAAAATATACAACACATCTCTGAATTGGAAAAAAAATAACAAATCATTTGAAAGTACAATGAAATTAAAAAATGTTAAAAGTGCACTATGCATCTGCAAAATATGCAGTAGCACACTTGAGAAAGGAAAGGGGAAATGTACATACAGGTATGGCATAGACTACTTGTGTAGTTTCTGTTATAAATGTATAATTACTTGTTTTGCATCTGCAATTCCATATTTTACACAAGCAACTTAGAAATACATTTCTGAAATGTGTCCAGTCACGTCACTTTTTTCTTTTCTACACACTTCTGTTCTGCACCCTCCTTCACTCCTTTTCTATCATGATATATCCAGTAACTTGGCTTCTGTACCATACAGGCTATGCCCCACCATCATTCACTTAAAAACCTGCCCTCAAAGAGTTATTCACCATTCAAACCTACCCCTATTCATATTAAAAATAATGTGGCAAGACAAGAAAATACGAGAAAGTGATAGCCTAGCACTTGCAAATATGCACATTTTTTACTGCTTCATTTGCTCTACCACCGTGAACACTATCCTTCAGTTATGTTTCTAAATTATTGATGCTTTGCAATAGTTCGGAAGCCCACATCCAAATGCTCTATGCTGAAAGTTTTGACTGTATCTTTTTACCCTATCTAGAAATAGTGCAACTTATTTTTTAAGTATTTTGTATCTTAGTTATAAACTTGCAAAACAAAACAAGTAGAACTATATCTTTCAGTTCTGGAAGATGGAACATTGTAGAAAGAAAAAAGAAATGCTCTCCTACAATGACAGTAACAACTATTAACCAATAGAAATATAAAACAACTTCACCTTGTTATCTTGCTGCATTCAGATGCTCATAGCTGTTTTAGAAAGCATGCCGCCCACACCACAGGATCTTGCTCCTCTTTAATTTTCCCTAATTTGTGTAGTGAATAACCAAATACTCATAATGCAATTAGAAGATAATCAGGCTTGTAATTATGTTAATTGCTGGAGACTTACATCAATCCTACAGCAAAGTGATAGGATTTCAGGGGAACTATTAACATGGAGAGAGAGAGAGGGAGAGAGAGAGATGCGGGAGTGGGTAAATTGATGAACAGCTTAGGCTTGTATCATTGAACAACAATGAGACTACAATGGTGCAACAAATGAAAAGGGCCTCAAGGGGAGAAGCTCAGAAAATGAGGTTTTAGGTACCAGCAAGTCAACCTCTTTTGTCTGTTTTCTTCCCATAAATAATCATGTTGTGCATCTATATTTATTGTAATAAGCCCAATTCAGAGAAATCAGATCCATAGCTGAAGGGAGAACAAAGGGGAACTGTTCAGCTAAGCAGCAGTTTTCCATGTCTCCCACACCACTGAAAGAGCCACTGTATTACCTTCTGTCCGGGTCTCCTGGGGGTATTCTTTTCTCATGGTGATGCCCAATATTACATTTAAAGCCATAACACTGCAACTGCAGTGGCTGGTCTCAGGTTTGTCATGGATCAGTCATAATCCGTGAAAAACATACAATGTGTATTCACTGACAGAGTTTATAAAATGCCCAACAATAAAGGTGATTTTTTAAAAATAATTATTGGCGCTCCATTTGTGTTGCAATGACCGTTTAATCCTTTTGACAGACTGTTCTCTATTTAGTCAGCTGAAATCTGATATAAACTGTGTAACATGATTGTACTTTATTAGTGTGGTTACTCCTGAGTTTAAAATGCAGTTTTCTGTGTGTAGGTTACTTGCCCAAAGTGGCATAGCTAGCCTAAAAGCTGGTTAAACTGTCTGTTTAGAGAAGTTTCAAACATATTGTATAGAGGTGGAGAAACTAGTGTTGGCCATCATAACTGTGCTCCGTTTTGCATCTGATTACCTTGTGGGTGACATTTCCAGAGATAATGGTTCTAAAGAGTAAATCTCTGCTGACAGCACATGCGGGGTAAGGTAAATTAAGCAAGAGAAAATCCTAAAATGTTATTAAGATATTAAAAAATGAGAGAGAACCCCCAAATAAAACAAGTAAGCAATTATGTGCTGCTGTTTTGTCACATGCTTTATAATCCAGGATTGCAAATTTGACATGAAAATTTACTAGTTCTACAGTAATAAAATCTATTAGCCAACTGTTGCCATATTGATGATGAAAAGATTAATGAGCAAAAATAAATATATTTACTTGACGAAAGCAAACTCTTCCCCTAATCTTTTGTTCTTTTTATTTAAATGTATGTACATACAGTGTTCAGTTAAACCAAAGGCATGTGCAAGATTTGATTAACACTGAGTATGCAATGGTGTGTGAGAGTACCTAGTGATGGTATTACCTTTTCTGCAACCACGCAATAACATTTATTTTTATGTAGCACACACCTTTCATACTGGGGGTTACAAAAGTCTTTATACAGAGAGTGTTAATAATAAACTAAAGAGAAGAAGAAGGTTTTAAAAGAAATATTTAGAGAGGAAATGACCTTTTCTTATATGGAGCTTCCGTGACTGCTTCTGGGTTTGCGTTTTAATGTGCTGAATCTTTATCATATTCCCTTCCATGATGTCAGTGGTTATTCTTCCATTTGTTATTTTTGAGTTAATATGAGGAGCCTGATCTCTCCCTCCTGTGGGAAAACCCATGAAGCAGGGGCCCTGGAACAGTTTTTATGGTGGAGGTGGTCACAGCCGTTGAACAAAACTGTCAACCCTGTATATGATGGAAGCCATGAATTTGGTTGCTATTATTACTTCAAGCCAGAGTCCCCAGCATCCCTTCATTGGAGAGGTGTAAAAGGACAAACACTCTGCAACTCTCCTAGAGGTTTCTTCCCAGTTGTCCCACCACTGGCAGGAGGGGCGCTATTTACCTCTTCATGGTAACATCCATATGGCTCATCCAACCGAATAGCCTCCTTCCCTGGCACTCCACTAGATCCACAAAGATCCCAGGGGCTCAGCATGAGGCTCCAGCACTCCTCCTTTGTTCTGTCAATCTCTGCTTGCTACTCCTGGCAGCACAGCTCCAAATGGAGCAGGCCCTGGGATCCCCTCGGAGGGGGATTTCTGCTGTGGAGCTCGGGAGGGGAAACACAAATCTAATACAAGCCTAATATATATTACATTTCCTTACTGAACTCTCTAGATCTATTGGGAAGAGAGAACTCACCCCACACCACCCCGGCCTGCCCCCACTGGTGTATGCTATTTTTCACGGAGAGCCTGCTGCGGGGTCCTGCTGAAGGTGGGATGCTGAGCTGATACGTAAAAGGCCTTCACACAGATTTCTCGGTGTCTCCAGGGTCTTTCCACAGGGTCTTTCTACAGAATTGGACAACTGGACCTTCATATTTATTTGTTATTTGTATATGGTAGTACCTAGGAGTCTCAGTCATAGACCAGGACCACATTGTGCTAAGTGCTGTACAAACAGCCGCAGGCCTGAAGAGGTTACAATCTATGTACAAATAAAGAGACAACAGATGGATACAGACAGGTAGGGGAGAACAGGGAAACAAGGAGACAAAAAATTTCATCATTATAAGCACTGGTCTCAGCACACCAGCAGACTCACCATTGTCAAGCTTTTTGTAGGCCTCATAGCAAAGTACAGTTTTAAGGAGGGTTTTCAAGGAGAATAATGAATTTGTTTTGCTGATGTTTATGGGAAGCTTCTCCCAAGCAGGAGAAGCAGCATGGGAGAGAGAACAAAGGTGCTTGTTTGAAAATTTAACAAGTGGGCAATAGAGACGAGCGTAAGGGCTGTTTGGAAGCGTGAGGGGACTTTTTGATGCTGAATGAGATATAAGAGGGGGGAGGATAGGTCATGAAGAGTCTTGAAAGTGAAGACAAGTAGCTTATGTTTGATTCAATAGAGAAGAGGGAGCCAGTGAAGGGATGCAAAGAGAGGGATGACATGGTCAAAGCAACGGGCTGGGAACGTGATCTTTGCAGCAGCTTTCTGAATGGATATCAGTGGTGCAGAATTGCATTTGTCAAGGCCAGAGAAAAGGATGTTGTAGTAAATGAGATATGAGCTGATAAGAGCTTGGACAAATAGTGTTTTAACTGTGTCAATGGATAGGAAAGGCCATGTCTTAGAAATGTTATGCAGATAGAATCTGCAAGACTTAAACATAGCTTGGATGTGACAACTCTAGCTGACTTCCGTGGTAGTACCATTACCTCTGAAAATTAGGCTGTAGGTGTCAGAAGTTAGCCACCCAAAACTGACCTACCCATAATCAGTGGACACTTAAAAAATGTTGCCATTAACTAATCTCTCTTGACTTTATGCAGTGTAATTGTAGCTGTGTCAGTCACAGGATATCAGAGAGAGAAGGTGGGCGAGGTAACATCTTTTCACTGGACTAACTTCTGTTGTTGAGATAGACAAGCTTTTGAGCCATACAGAGTTCTTCTTCAGGTCTCTTCTGATGTGAAGAAGAGCTCTGTGTGGCTTGAAAGCTTGTCTCTCTCACCAACAGAAGTTGGTCCAATAAAAAACGTTACCTCACCCACCTTATCTCTCTCATGACTTTGTCTGATAAATGGGCATAATGACACTTACCTACCTCATGTTGTTGTGAAGCTTAATTATTCAGTGTTTGTATAGCACTTTGAGATCTTCAAGTGAAAGCTACTGTATGCACAAAGTATTATTTTATTATTAAATTTTTGTTAGATACAGTAGTAGAGAGTAATGTAGCATCTCTTACAATATAATTTTAATTAGTGATGACTGATGGTTTTGCTGCTGTAGTGTATGGTTTTATGACAAGGATGAGTGAGGGTGTGTTCATTTGTGTCTAGGAGCTTGCGCTGGGGGATTTTGTGTAGATTTGTATGGTTGGTGAATGAAGGGTGGATATGTTTTTTGGGGGGGGTTGTGCATTTGTATTCTGTTGTGTGTGGGTAGAGTTGGGAGATTTGTGCCAACCTGTGCACGTGGCAAATGAGAGTTGTGTTCTTCAGTGAAGAGTTATGTGTGTTTGGGGTTATTGTACTGGTTATTGTGCTGTATTTGAAGAACCGTAGCAGTTAATCCAAGTGTTCCACCATCTGTGCAGTCTCATACAACCAATTAAACTGTTGCATGCAAATTAGCTGTACTGTCAGAAGTATTGATTGGTTGAGTTACGTCTGCTATCACAATAGATACATGCCTTGCTGTCCCTCAGGAATAATTCATAAAGTCAAAATAGCATTGGACAGTAACAAACTTCCAATCCCAGTGATGTTTGAACCTGGTAGTACTCTGAGCAAAAAGAGCTCTTGACCATGCTTGTAGCTGTTTCTATCACTTCACACTGACTCAGACATTCTCAGCTTCAGAGTGACACACAAACAGGTGACAATCCTGAAATCTTATTATATTGATTCCAGAATCATAGGTGTGAATAATATTTTAAAAAATACTCAGGACAAGACTTTTTCCTGGTGTAACTTTACTGACTTCTGTGGAGTTATGTGAGGAATGAATTTTCCCCACAGGTCCTTGTCTAATTCCAACTGGACAGATACATACAAACAATTAGAGGATGAAACAGAGAGTTCCATCAGCAATGAAAGGCTAGGTAAAAGAAGTGAATTTCAAGCAGAAATGTGCAGGAAAGCAAGGCTTTCCCTCGGTTTTAGGCCAACCTCCCTTCTGTCTAGATATAAAACTCTTAAACCTGGGCTTATATGTGCTTTGAATCTGGACTTGCTTGTCTGCTTGGACAAACCCTCACTTTACTACTTTGCAGTCTGGATGCAGTTGATGCCCAGGTTGCAGAGCTCAGGTTTTGATTGTCCTCCAGTGCCATCCCACAGTTCCACAGGCTTGTATTTTCCATCCCTTTCTGCCTATGTTACCCTTTATTCTACATGTAGATGCTTCCAATAAGGGACTAGATTCAGTTTTGTACCGATGTCAGGAAGGAAAACTGGGAGTTATCCATTATGGGTGAAGAACACTAACTACAGTTGAGAATTATAAGCTTTCTCAGGAAAGCTGGAGTTTCTAGCCTTGAAATGGGCTGTAACTAACAAATTTTGTGACTACCTCTAGTGTGCACACTCTTTTCATAGTTTACAGTGATAACCTGTTACCTACATCTTCATCTCTGCCAGCCTTAACACCACAGTACACTGGTGAGTTGCAGAATTATCTGACTTTAACTTCAGTGTTAAATATCATCCAGGGAAATCTAATGTGGAGGCAGAAGTTCTATCCAGAATGCCCCTTGATATGGAAAAATATGACAGAATGCTCATAAGAGACAAGTAAAGATGGTAAGGCTGTTTTACAGTCCTTGGATGTACAAAGAAATGGCAAGGTATCTTGGTTAGCAGCTAGTACTGCCAGTTCTTTGGTAATAGGAGACTTCTCTAGGGCATTAAATCCACCATAAAGCCTATTCCAAGAGAAGACATTTTGGCAGCACAGAAGGAACTTCCAGTGATTGTTAAAGTTCTTCATGATAAGTTCTTGGGGCATAAACCAAATCACCTAGAGAACACAGGAGGATGTGATAAGATATCTGCCCTGATGCATGAATGCTATTTGTTGCATATGGATAAAGATGGAATACTTCATTGGAAAACCAAGTTACAAAATCAACTGGTATTACCTGAAAAATACAAAAGGCAGGTAGGCAGTTATTTAAATTAAGTGTCAATTTTGATGCAAGAACAAATGGATATAAACTGGCCATCAACAAGTTTAGACTTGAAATTAGATGAAGGTTACTAACTATTAGAGGAGTAAAGTTCTGGAACATCTTTCCAAGGGGAGCAGTGAGAGTAAAAAACCTAACTGGCTTCAAGACTGAGCTTGATAAGTGCATGGAGGGTCTGATATGATGAGACTGCCTACAATGGCACATGGCCCATCTGCAACTGCTAGTAGCTAATATATTCAGTGGCCAGAGATGGGACACTCGATAGGGAGGGCTCTGAGTTACTACAGAGAATTCTTTCCCAGGTGTCTGGCTGGTGGGTCTTGCCGATATGAGCAGTGTCCAACTTATTGCCATATTTGGGATCAGGAAGGAATTTTCCCCCGGGTAATATTGATAGAGACCTTGGGGTTTTATCACTTTCCATTGCAGCATGGGGCACGGGTCACTTGCAGGTTTGAACAAGAGTAAATGGTGCATTCTCGTTAACTTAAAGTCTTTAAATCATGATTTAAGGACTTCAGTAACTCTGCCAGAGGTTATAAGTTTATTACAGTAGTAGGTGGGCAAGATTCTGTGGCCTGCAATGTGCAGGAGGTCAGACTAGATGACCACGATGGTCCCTTCTGGACTTTAAGTCTATATCAAGAACTACCTGAAGAGATGGGACTCTTAGAAGCAGAGCAAGTAATCAGTCTTGCAAGAGATTGGTTTTATTGACCACAGATGAAGAGAGGCATTGAACATTTTGTCAGTAGAGTCTGTACAAAAGAAACCTCATCAACCTACCAGCGCTCCATTAACTAATATAATTACAACAGAGCCATCTGAACTTGTTTCAATATACTTCATGCTTCTAGACAGAAGTAAAGGAGGATATGAATACATCTTAGTCCTAGTGGATCACTTCACTAGGTTTTGTCCAAGTCTACTCCACCACCAAGTCAGTAAAGATTGTGGCAGACAAGAGCCTCAATAACTTTGTTTTAAAATTTGGTTTCCCTAAAATAAATTATCATGACCAATGGACAGAGTTTGAAAATAATTTATTCATAAGGTTACAGCACTACTATAAAATTCAAACATCTTGCACAATCTGATATCACCCATAGGACAATGGGCAAGTAAAAAAGGTGAACTGAACTCTACTGGCTGTGTTGAGAACTTTGTCAGAAGAACAAAAATCAAACTGGAAGGACTCACTTAATAAAATAATTTATGCCTATAAGTGTACTTGAAATGAGGCTACAGGGTCCTTATCCTTCTATTTATTATATGAAAGATCACAACACTTGCTTATTGGCATTGCACTTGGTCTACCTATAAACGCTGAATCTGTACCTCAGGACAATAAAATTACACTGAGAAATGGAAACAGCAGATGAAAGAAGCTTATGCACTGGCATCAAAATATCTGCAAGAATCACTCTGATCAGAAAGCATATGGTGCTGCCCTCTTGCCAGGTGACTAAATATTTGTCAGGAATCTTTCAGAGGGGGACCAGGCAAATTACAATCTTACTGGGAAGATAAAATTCATGTAGTATTTGAAAGGAAAGGGGATAGTCCAATCTATGAAGTACAAGCAGAAAATGGAAAAGGAGGTATTAGAGTTTTTCACTGTAATCTTCTACTTTCCTGTGACTTCTTAGTTTACCCTTAAGAACATAAGAATGGCCACACTGGGTCAGACCAAAGATCCATCCAGCCCAGTATCCTGTCTACTGACAGTGGCCAATGCCAGGTGCCCCAGAGGATGTGAACCTAACAGGTAATGATCAAATGATCCCTCTCCTGCCATCCATCTCCACCCTCTGACAAACAGAGGCTAGGGACACCATTCCTTACCCATCCTGGCTAATAGCCATTAATGGACTTAACCTCCATGAAATACCCTTGAATACCCTTGAATATACGAAAGCCCTCCAAGTCACCACAGCAAAAGACTCAGAGAACAAGGCAAACTAGCACAACAGGAAATCAAAATGAAGGCAGAGATTCAGTCTCTAGTGATTTTGATAGAGAGAGTGAAATGAATGACATTACTTGATGTTACCAGATACTGCCCTTGGCACAGAGGCTCTGAATCCAAAGGCAGAAACATTTCATCCACACGTGCGAAATGAGGATGCTGTTGATTCCATAAACTTGAAAGTTGCTGATCAGACTGATGTGGCACTCACGCAAGCTGTTGAAAGACCAAAATCAGACCATGGTACCTGAAACCAGGAGCTCACAAGAGGACAGATCACCAGAACAACCCACGGACACTCAAGTTTGTCTGACTAGAGAGAGAAGAGCCCCACAGATATTGACATATGAACAGTTAGAGACACCTGGTTATCAGTGTTTAAATCCAATTGTAGTACTGATGAATGCACCATGAGGTTAGCTTCATGATTGTCACATGCCAACAACAATTTGCTGTTTTGAGAGACAGACAATGTGGGGGAGGTATATCTTTCATTGGACCAACTTCTGTTGATGGAAGGGACAAGCTTTTGAGCTTCACAGAGCCCTTCTTCAGGTCTGACGAAAGAAACTAGAGGATAAATAAAAGGTGGGACATATTGTTAACCCTAAAGGGTTCAGATGTTGTAGGAGACCTCTTAAAGTGAAGTGGGCAATTAACACCTCTGCAGTCATAAGACAATGGAGGATTACTAGACAGCAGGGTGTGTTTCAAGTTGTTGCAATCGGCCATAAAACTAGTATCTCTGTTAAATCCATGGGTTTTCAGGGTCCAGCAGAGTTATGAATCTAAGTTCCCAAGCTTGTCTTTTGAAGATGTTGCACAGATTTCCTTTGAGGATGAGGACTGAGAAGTCAGATATAGTTTAATTGCTTTGTGAAAAGTGTTTGCTCATGCGGTGTTTTTGCCTTTTATCATTTTTCTGTGTGGGTTTGTTTGAGAGTATAGTGATTCTCTGGTTTCACCCATAGTTATAGTTGGTGCATTGATGCACTGGATGAGGTATTATATATGTAGTTGTGATAGCCATGTGTAGAACCCATTGATCTTGAAGGGTGTGTTGTGGGAGGTACTGATCATCACAGCGGTGCAAGTATATTTGCAGGTTTTGCATCTGCTGTTTTGGCAATGTCTGGTGCGGCTTTGAGCTGGTGTGTCCCTATCCATGGGAGAGCTTGCTTCTTATGATGAGCTTGGCAAGGTTGGGGATTGTCTGAAGGCCAGAAGAGGATTGTTGGGAAAGATTTTTTTCAGAACACGGTCCCCATCAAGTATGGGTTGTAATTGTTTGATGACAAAGGAATTACACTTGTCACACATCATCTGTATCACATGGACATGCTAATAAGTCATACTGATGGACTGAATGTTGTATATTTTGTTATCAGAAATGTCAAGATGACGTTACATTTATGAGGGGGGAGTGTAGCGCCCATGAGGGAATGTCAGGGTTTATTTGCCTGTACTCTTCCCTTTAAAGACTGGAGAATTGCTGACCAGGAAAAAGCATGGGAAAAAAGTTGGGATGCATGGTGTGGTCCCAGGAGTGTTGATTTTGTTGTGTTCCAGTGAGACTGAGTTGGTGTGGGGCTTATGTAGGCTACATTTGTTTGGGTTTTTTATATTAAGCTTAATAAAACCTTGGTTTTAAAAGCATCCCTGGACTGGGGTGTAACAGATGCACCTGAAACCAGCATCTGTACAACAGCATCTCTGAGAGGCTGGCAGAGGAGTTCAAACAGACAGCCGTGCAGTGTTGAGAGAGAATCAGAAATCCCCAAGGTGGCCTCCCTCATGTGGAAATTCTGGATCTATTACTAGTCCTCACATAAGCCCGTGACACCTTGCTAGTTTTCCTGCACCAGAAGTGCCAATCTGCTTATGAGAAATCTGCAGGGATTGCTGCAAGCATCAGCTGTCTCCACTCTGCCATATTAACATCCAGCTGGCATGATCTCCTTTCCAAGACCTGCCACCACCTTCTAAGGGTCACATACCACTGTTGAAATGTCCTTCACCATGTTTCATAACCTCTGTTTGCGTTCTGCTACATAAAGAGTGCAGCACAGTTTATGCCTTGGCACCAGCCAGAATGGACAGAAGTGAGGAGAGTGCAGAGCTGGAAGAGCCTCAACTAACTGTGTTGGCAGACTAAAACCACTTCTGTATAGGTGATGAGGAAGGGCAAACAAGTTCTCCCACAATATACCATGAAACTATTCCTAGAGTGGCTCAAATGAGAAAGGTGTTAAGAACCCTGGGATACTCCCCAGAAATTCTGGCACTTAACGTAGGCCACTGCAGTGCCAGTGTAGACAATGGCTACCCGGGTATGAGTTCTGTACAGCTCTGAAGGATGGACACTGGTATATGGGCTTGGCAAGCCTGGGTGCCCATGCCCAGGGGCCGAGACTTGGTTAAATTGTGTAGTAAAGACATACCTTTGGTACACATGTATCATGTAAAAAACAATTAAGCTCTTTTATGGAAGAGATAAACAATAGGATTCTCTGTCAAAAACACAGACCACATGCAGGAATCTGCACTATGTAGATTGTAGGGTGTCATTGGGTGCTGGGTAGTGTTGGATAACCTGTGGGGAGGGGAGGAGAAGTGACAGAAACACCACAGAGAAGGTAGCAGAAACCTGCAGCCAGCCAGAGAACACTAAGAAAATCTAAGAACAATAGAAAAAGAGAGACAGAGAGCTTTGGGGTAGAATGCTGGCTGCAAAGAGGCTTGGAACTGTGAGCAAAGAAACTACCTCCTGTTTGATTCCTACTGTATTGAGGGATACAGGATTTTATGTACACTTTTTGTAAATAAACAGGTTGTACCAAAGAAATACCTGACTCCAGCATCAATTTCTCTTCCTAATGGAAACAACCTGCATGATCCTGAATATTGGCTAACCACTCCGATCAAAAGGGGTAACATTTTTTTATTAAATTCAAATATTTACTGTATTAACAATTCAGTAGCAATTCAGTGTACCATTATTTAAGAATTCATACTTTTCTCAGATATTTTGGCTTTTATCTTACTTGAGTTCCTCAAAAAGATGTTTGTAAATTCAGTTTCTGGAAGTTGCTTTAAAAAAATGGTGGTTTTGGGGAAAAAGGCTAGCTATTTCCAAGGTTTCCTGTAGATTTGAATCATTGCATAAGGTTGCCAAGTTTATTTATTGTTTTATTTAATAAGTTAATACAAATAATTAAAATGGTCCTCTTTTGGATTTAGAGTGATATCTAGAGTGAAATAAAAAGAAGACTAGTAGAACAGAAAGTAAAAAGAATCTCTTCCCTCCCCCTCCAGTACATTTTCAAAAGAATGAGAATAAAATTCCTTCAAATTTTGCCAAAATTTCCTGTATATTTGTCTTGTTTCTGCTGCCAAGTTTCTTCATACTGTGCCAACTTCTCTCTCTTGATGCTAGTTAATTTTTCCGTACATCAAATGCTTCACACCTGATTAGACCAGCTTTGCACTGCAAGTAGGATAGGGCACTGCCAATCTGCTGTGACTACAAGCCAGACTGTCTGTTGGAGATTTTGGCTCAGTTTGGAGGCTCTCCTAGGTACACTTTGTGCAGAATAATCAATTTCCATCAGGACAAGATACATCTCAGACTGGGTCTTATCTCTTGAGATCATCATAATATAATTAAAAATCACTCTCAAGAAATCTTATTGGTTATTTCCACCAGCTGTGCTTTAGGTCATTCATTCTATCCTTTGGACAACAACAGTTCAACCCATCTTAAATAATCTTCAGTAGGTATTAAAACTTTGAAACAGAATTTTATATTTTGTTTCTATGTTAGTGGCCTACTGAAACCATTCTAGTCCTGTCCCAGGTCAGTGTCTATATATTGTTAGGGGTTTTTTTTAGATCTGCTTGCTTCAGCATTGTCGTAAATCCATAATTGCAAAAGATTTGTTTTTGTAGCAGTCTTTTGCACAACAGATTCAAGTTTGAAAACTGAAAAAGGTTAAAATTTGTATCATTAAGGAATTAAACATGAGGATGATATTCTTATCTCTCAGCTGAAATAATCTCACTCCAGTACAAATAAATCTCATGTATAATTCCTTCTCTGAGCTGTGTACTAAAAGCAAAATGGAGACATGGGATATTATGTATATGGTTTGCTCACTTAGAAAAATTGCAAAATTCCAGGTCAATGTTACTGTATAAATGCAAAGATTTGTTGGATCTGTTCGGTTTATTTATTGAGTCCTAGTATTTTCCATTTTGGAGCTCTATGGACAAATGAAGTTGCCTGTCTTTAAAGAAAGCACCCTTACTAACTTCAAACCACAACTCAACACCTCCCTATTGTTTATATTCTCCTTCTGGATACCTCAGCCAAGATTCTGACAACACACTCCTCAGCCTTTGTTAGAAGTGGCAAAACTCTCCATACATTCCTTGTCTTCTTAGGTCCAGATTTTGATTATCCCTTGCATGCCTGCTTAGGGGTGGAGAGGAGCAAGAAGCTTCCCCACCATGCTCTTATGCAACTGTACTGGGACCACAGCAGCAGCCCCTATACTACCAGAGAGCACAGGAACTACTCTTTCCTGCTGGGGAGTAAGACTGAAAAGGAACAAGGATGAAGCAGGCCCTGCCCTTCCTTCTGCACCAGACAGAAGAGCAGGGCTGGTGGACCAGTCATAGCATTCTGCCACATCCTAATGGATGCACATGGGAAGAGAGCATCTGCTACATAGTGCAACACTCAGACAGACTCAGTCCTGGAGGCACCTTCTCTCTGGTACTTCTCCTGAGGCAGTAAGACTCCACAGCAATCCATATACTGGCTTGTGTCTTAGAAAACACAGTCTAGTCCCTGTATCTTCTTATGTGTTTGTCCAGTACCAGGAACAACAGGGTCTCAGTTCTGATTGGAGCACCATGCCATCTCTCTATTACAAATTACGGTATAGCTTGTTTTCTCAAGCAAATGCATTAGCTCTAACAGCCATCTTCCAGGAACTTACACATTCTGCAGTGCACAGACAGCACTAAAACCGGAATCTGAAGAAAGATAATACAATGAAACATAGATTAAATAGAAGCAATAAGAGAGGCAACAGGCTGGTTTAAAACACAGATGTCCTAAGTACAAGGAAAATGACTTTGCAAATCCAACACACAGAGACAATGGCTTTTTAAACACTGACAATATCTTTTGAGACAAATACTGAAGCTAAACTACGTTCTTGCTGCTCCCCAGTCTATGTTTCCTTTTCATCATCCTGCAGCAGTAAGGTAGACTGCAATTGAGAAGGCAGTGTTTACATTACTTCATGAGGGAAAGAAAACAATCCTAGATGATATTTTCACATTTCACTGACATCTTCTAATTTACTTCCTATTGAGCAACCGAGAAATCCTGGCAATTCAAAAACAGGATTTCAAACAGAAAACATGCCTAGTTCACATTTTCATGGTAATTATCAGACTAGATAACTGTGAGAAGAGAAGTGATTCTGTCAGTTTTTGCATCTGTACACTGTGGCAGATTAGTTTTGCTAAACATGTATAATGTTATTGTTGTATACATTAACTGTATTAAAAACCAGTCACATTTTGGGGAAAAATTCTGACCTAGTCTTCAGTGTTATGAAGGTGGGATGAAAGGAAAGCTGCAGAGCACTAAGAGCAGTGTAGAAGGTCTTTAGTCTATTTTTCAGGGCAAGACGGTAGTGGGGATTCTGTGGGTAATATGGCACCATAGCCATTGTTCCAGCAAGGGGCACAATGCATTCTCCCCAGTGCTTGCTCCAACAGGCATCTGGGGCAGGCAGCTTGGTCCAGTAGATAAGGCAGTGGTGTGGGAATCAGAGGACCTAAATTCTATTCCTAGCTCCACTACAGAGTTCCTGAATGACTTTTGGCAAATTGCTTCACCTCTCTCTTCCCATAAATTGTTTGGGTGGGTTTAGATCTCTTTAAAATGGAGACCAAAGGCTGTAGTTAGAACTGCTAGGTGCCTGCAGATGTTGCATGAGCTCTGCCATGTGTCCTTAAGTCTGATCTGCAACACCCTACTATTTCAGTTCTTGGCTTCATGACAACTGAAACTGCTCATTGTGCCAAATTTAGGGGAGAAGAGCAGTTTTTGTAATATGGGAAAATATCCACTAGGGAGGCAGTTAAAGCTATCAAATTTATTGAATAGGTTATACCCCATATTTAAAGCTGGGTTTCCAGAGGTCAAAGGCTGGTGCACTAATTTCCACTGACAGCTACTCTCTTAAAAAAAAGTGTTTGCACCCCCTTTGTAGCTCAGTAGATGTTAGAGAATAGTAATATAGCTCTGTACTGTATTGAGCAAAATCAGTTTCCTTATATAAGCCAAACTTCAGGCCTTTCCTAATAGAAATCCTTCATACCACTTTATAGCAGATTTATTCTGTAGAGAAACTGACCACAAGTCCTTAATACAGCATCTCTGCTGCCTATTGAGCTTTGTAATCCTATAAATGTTCCGAAGGGAAATCTGAAGGCTGGCATGGGTAGGCTGTAGTTTTAAAATATCACAGACTGGGTGGAACCCTGACTCTTGTTGCTTATTATACCGATGATCTATCTCATGGTATTCTTTGCAGCTGAAATCTAATAAAGAGTAACATTTCTGAAATATTAGAAATTGGATTACAGCTTCTAATTGTCTCTTTCATAACCAAGGAAGGCCCATGTTAATAATTCTTTGCAGTGTCATTCAAAAGAAGACATCTGTTTAAGCATACATTGTCAGACAGATCTGTTCAACACAGCCTTTATTAATTTGTTGCTCTCCATGAATAAATGTGACTGCACATTTATTAAAATCTTTAGAAATGTGAAGGAACAAGCAGAAGACAAAGTAAAGTTAAATCTGAATTGGAGACGTTGTTAAGAAAGAAATGGTTTCTTCCACAGTAGTTGGTTACTGCACTGGTAGTAATGCAATGCAATAAATCTGATATATTCAAACTGTGCCTCTTATATTCACTGACTGAAAAAGGACAGTTCCATTTTCTTCAGTGCAAAAAAGAGTCACTCATTGAAAGGTCACAGGAAACTGAGGAGAAATGTCAGGCACGCAGACTGACCTATTCAGAATATAATCAAGCCTTCTTTAAAAAGACAACATCTACTTTATGAAGGGTAGCAATCTTATTGTGTTCTCCATTTTTTCACTAATGTGGTTAGTGTGAATAAAACCTTGAGGAAATCCTACCATTCCAAAAATAGAGAAGTTGGCTTATTACATAGTGAAGCTTTAAAAACGTTATAATTCAGCCACTGTCTCTATTTCACTAACAGTTTCAGCACAAGAGTGAAGGAATCATATGTTCAGTACATATGGAGGTTGGATTTTTAAAAAATTAGCTGTTATTAGAAGTGAATTTAATGCTGTTGAAATGTGTAAGAATAATAGCACTGACAAATTTGCCGCCTCGCCTCTGAGCCCACTGAAGAAAGGGATAAACAGGAAGAGTTTATCACATTTATACCACTGAATTATCTTCCCAACAAGGGCCTCCATACCCTTGTTTGCATTCAGATGCCACCACTGACAGGCATAACTCATTGAGCTTCTATACCAAGCTGTGCTGTGGATGTATCCATTCCAGGCCTGAACAAATGAGATCCTACTTTGCATGGGGAACCTCAACAATACACACTCTTTGACATCACTGTGAACTGAAATTTCCTTTCCTCAGGTAACGCCCTTCCCTGTGACACTAGCAGCCTCCCAACTAGGCAAGTTTCAGAGTAGCAGCCGTGTTAGTCTGTATCCGCAAAAAGAAAAGGAGGACTTGTGGCACGTTAGAGACTAACAAATTTATTTGAGCATAAGCTTTCATGAGCTACTAGGTAAGTATTTCCTGCTTATGGAAAGCAAGTAGAGCATGGGCAGTCGATAGGTTTCCCAACACTGTTTATGGAGATACCACCTTTTGGTTAAATTGGTTCCAATGCAACTTCTGTTGGCAGACCCAGTAAAGGACACTGATTTGTCTGATGCTCAGTGTGTTCAAAATCAAAGTAATCTCTACCCCAGCCCTTCTCACCAAGCCACACAACCATGAGTGACACCATGTGCACTTTGTTTAAACTGAGCCTGCTGGATGGGAGAGAGGAGGTTTGTACGTACAAGGCAGTGGGAAGGCTGTAAAAGTGGAAGGGAGTGGAGGAGTCTGACTGGGTAGTAAGACGGGAAGCAAAAGTAAGGGAGTATGTGTTCCACTTATCTTTTATTGTGGAGCATAATTTCTCCCACTTTAGGAGTACTGTTAATTATGCTACTCTTGTTCCCCCCCTTGAGATCTGTGAAGTGGGGGGTTAAGCATGCAGTTAATGACAAATCTAACTGGGACCTGCCCTTTTTTGGTTATTATAGCTCCTTTTGCTAATCTACACTCAGCAGATTGAGGTCCTGTGAATTGCTGTTATGTATAAACAGCAGCATATGAGACAGAACATAATAATATGGGTTGGTGGGAGAGAGGGGGGCTCATTTTCTTGTGCTTTCAGGAACTTTTGCTTGGTGGAAGTACTCAGGAATATATACCAACATAAATATATATGTTTGTTTGACAACTTCTGCATTAGGAGACCAGTTGTTAGAATTTCACACCTATTTAAACATCCCTTAAATACATAGCACCAGCAAAATGAATCTCCATCAGAGAGGAAATTATAGTAATAGTGTCTTAATTAAGTAACAAGCTTCACCATTCAGTTACACTAAATCAGAGTTTTGAGATATGTCCCAATAAAGAGGTTATCCAAATTAAATGTCTCCCAATTAAATAAAGAATATCGTAATTGTATGTTATACTTCTATACTACCTTTCATCCCAAATCACTTTAAAATTCTGTATGGACAGCACCACTGAACTGTAGTGGCATTTGGATGGAAGCATTCAACAGGCAACTAGCACAAAAGTACAAAGAGGGAAAATGAATACTGGCATTAGCAAGTTTACTGTATAGCCACTACACCAAACAGCTTCCCTAATGCATCTAGGGTGTTGATATGAATTTCAGGAAGTTGAATCAGTCTAATGCAGATTTCCTGAGTTCTAAAAATGCCAACATGCAGATTCTTCATTTACCAAAATGCATTGCCCTGTCATTGTCTGGTGAGAAAAAGAGTAGTGGCTCTTTTAAGGGTTCACTGTCTTGGGGGCTGGGAGAGGGGAGGTGGCCAGGAGTGGGGAAAGGCATTGCCTGAGCTGATGTGTGGGCCAAAGGGGTGCAAATATGCCATTGTCCCCTGCACACCGGTGGGAGGGTATATAAGACCTATTCCTCCAGTGACTGCCTGCAGGGATGAAGTCAGGAGCAAGAGGGATGATTCTGAAGTAAAAACCAAGCAGTGGTCCATGTTGGCAACTGCCAGTTCTTCCAGTCACTCAGGGTATGAGGTAGGTGGAATTTGACAGTTGGTGCTGGCAGACAGCAAGGAGGCCATTCAGGCACAGCTAAACCTCTGGAACATTGGTTCTTGACCAGTTTTGTCTAGCACCTTGAACATTCAGATGTATGGGGTGTGTGTGGAGGAATTTACTCAACTCCACTAGAGGGCAGGGGCCCTCTCAGAATTTGACACTACAGTCTGTGGTGTCCAGGCTGTTGGAAAGGTATTCTCTATACAGGCTGATACACATTCAGCAAAGAAGGAATCAGATTGGGCTTTGGAATTTAGGGATTTACAATGAGGAGATTAAATCTGACACCCTGGCTCTGAATGTCACAAAAACAATCGAGGGACCGTGAAGTGAGTCAGAATACTACAAGAGTTTGGGAAGACTGGGGTTTGCCCACTCAAAGCATTACAGACTTGCCTACTTGGGAGGCTGCTGGTGTCACAGGGAAGGGCGTTACCTGATTTCAGTTCACAATGATGTCAAAGAGTGTGTATTGTTGAGGTTCCCCATGCAAAGTAGGATCTCATTTGTTCAGGCCTGGAATGGATACATCCACAGCATAGCTTGGCATAGAAGCTCAATGAGTTATGCCTGTCAGTGGTGGCATCTGAATGCAAACAAGGGTATGGAGGCCCTTGTTGGGAAGATAATTCAGTGGTATAAATGTGATAAACTCTTCCTGTTTATCCCTTCCTTCAGTGGGCTCAGAGGTGAGGCGGCTCTCAGTTGGCATGCGCTGGCACCTAGCCATGTGGCCCCTCTTCTGTTTATTGGCCAGGGAGGGTCACGTCAATGGATCAGTGTAAAACTAGGGGAAACAATTATGGGATTCAGTAAGGGGCAGGACAAAGAAATTAGGGGTGGAGTTGGATCCAGAGGAACCACGAGTGATTTGTAAGTGGACAAGGCCATGAGATGACTACATTGGATGGTGGTTAAGTTACTTGAGTGGGAAAGGTACTCACTGCCCATCATGAAAGTGAATAAGGCTCCTGGGTTACAGGCAATTGGCCACAGGCATTCAAACTCGTATGCGTATATGAGGCCCCTGCTTGAGAATCAGAATCCAATAATGGCAATATGCTAATTTTGCTGTCTATCCAATATTCAGGAGCATGAGAATGGGCCACGAGAGCTGGTGTCTGGCTCTATGGGCACACTATTGTTTACTGGAACTACTGGTGGGCAGCCAGTTTCTCTGGGGCTCACAGCTGTAACTTGGCAAAAGAGGCATGCTCTGGGATCAGCTGATGCCCCTCTTACCCTCCGTGACAGCCAGGAAGCAGCCACCTTAAATTATTATTATGCACCTGGGTGAAAATGATTTTGTATTTTGTAGGGAGGCTTACTTAATCAGATCCAGAACCTGTAACTGTAAATTGGTCTGATGGTGCAGCAGAGAGTATGGTGGGGAGCTGTCAGGCCTCCACAGGTTGGCAAGGCCAGAAGATGTGGGAATCAGAGGGTGATTCCATTTGTACAGGAATAAATATCACAGTTGGCACCTGAGTTTTCAGGGATGATAGGGTATACCTCTCCAACTAGGGTGTGGTTATATTTTTGGCTAATGGAGATTGTTAACTATGTGGGAATTTGGCTGGGGCTGGGAGGAGGCAGCCAAGCTAATTGCTAGTGCTTCTATGTGGTAGGGCCCAGTGCAGGTATGTGTTTCATATGCGTCCAGTTCCCTGATAAACTGGAATTGGAAATGGACTGAGGGGAAGGCATCCCCTCAAGAAGCTGGGGAAGTGGGTTGCGGGTCCTAATGTCTGTTAAAATGAGGAGGCAACCCCCTTTCCCAGGCACCTCGTATACCCCTCATATGAAGGGATAATAGTGGAGTCCAAGCAGTGGGCTGGGACTGGGTGTAGAGAGGAGGGGGGATGACGGCAGCTCTCCCCAGACAGAAATGATTAAGGAAGGAAGGATGACCTGCCCTGTAAGTTATTGCTAGGGAGTTCCCAGTTAAGTTAAGCTGATAAAGCTGTGGCCTAATTAAACCACATTCCTTGCATCTTGTCCTTCTTCCCCCTGGTCCGGGACAATACCTTACAATTTGCCAAAGGTACCGATACTCATCAAGACCAACAGGTAAAATTAAATTTTGAATTTCTAGGCCAAACAATTTGAAGTTAAAATGAGCCATAAACAAACCAAAACCAAACCAAACCAAACCGAACCAAACCAACCAACCACCCATCCCCCAAGGAAAATTCTCTCCCCAGCCCCCGCTGCCACAAATCCAAATACTTAGCAACATGTTAAGTAAATGAAAAGTAACTTTTAAATCGTCATATTTCGCAAACATATAGTCTGATTTAGCTCATGCTTTCTAGAACAATTCTGGTATAGGAGAGAACACACCTATTACATTTCATGTGGGTTCATTTAGATTGGGCAAAATTAGGAGTGAGGGTGTGTAAAATTATGTTTGTAAGAGAAGCGAGATTAAATCTTAATTATGGAGTGACTATCATACCTCCATTATATACAATATAACACATATACACACTGGAGTTTTTGAGGAACGTAATCTTACCCATTCAGCCAAATACAAGTTTTGTTCTTTTCATTTCTTTCTTTCTGAAAGATGCTAAAACTAGCACTTATTATATTTTCCCAGTATAAATTTAAGTTTTTTCAAATGATGGTGACCATTTTAAGGTAAGCTAACTTTTATTTAATGGTAATGTGATAAAAGCTGTATGAAAAAGCTAGCACCTCCTCCAAAATTTGTGCAGATATATTTGTGTGAGTAAATAAAAAGGGACAAAAATGGGTTAACAGCAGCCTAACAAAATAATTCAATAACTGTTCCTCTGATGTTTTAATTTGCAGCTCTGACCATCATCAGGGGGATAAATTAATGGATAGCAGCTGTGGACAAGTATCCAAGTTTGGGGCCTACATATCTTTTTCAGAGAGATGTGTTGAAAGTTAAACAGGCTCATCAGAGCCATGTTAAGTATATGAGCGTTATTGGTGTTTCTTTGCAGTGTTACAGCTTTGCTCCAAAAACAACACCATGAGATTACATGATGAGATACTCTTTAAACAGCCAAGGGACACAGAAACACTGGCAGAATCACTAGAGTGCTCGTACAGAGCACTTTTATGAAGTAACATGAGTAATTGGATGTAAAAGTTGCCAACATCCACAGTACTAACAATGTCTGTGGTGCAGTATTTGAACAATGCAGTGGCAAAATTATGGTTATCCTTCTGCAATGTTACTTTGCTCAAAAATAGCAAACGTTAAATGTTCCTACAGTTTTTCTTTCTTCTATTGCAACTGGCCTGAACTGAACTGAAAATAACTTAGTGCTGAGAAATTTTACAAAATTATAAGTGCTGCCCATCATTGCCACTTTAGCTTAGGGTCTATTAAAGCTTTCATTATGTGCACTTCTTTTTAGGGGGCTTATACAATAATTTGGACATAATAGTGTAGCACATTATGATCCAGATTCTGGTCCCCTGTTTCAGCTCTTCTGCACTACTCCAGTGGCACAGAAACTATAAATCTGCCCTAACAGGGCAGCCTGAGACTTCCCCAACCTGGGCAAATCCTCAAGTGAAATGAAGCTGGCACAGCCAGCTCTATGTTGCTTCATGTAAGAAGCAAGCCAGGGACTTAGTTTGGGTATCTGTCTAGTGTAATGGCTCCTTGAGGAGCTGTTACAACCAGATAAGTTACAGGTAAGGATTGGAAGAGCACCCCACGGTGGCCTGCAGTCACCTTCTTCACTTTGGGCCCTATACATAGCAGGAGAGGCAGTATCCAAGGATAAGTCCTAATACCTCTTATTACAAAGACTATATTACATATGAAGAAAACATCTACCTGATTCAGCATTTCAGAAGAATTATCCAAAAGAATCTTAAAGCCTTAAAATATTTTCAATGTGCTTTCTGGCATTTACCAAATGATTTGCTAGTTCTTAAGTAAGCCTCCTTCAGTCCTGCAGAAATATAGCAATAACCAACATTGGAATGTGTATGGGATGCTAGAGCTTTTAACATAATTCCAAGCACTGGTCACTTGGAGAAACTGTGGATGTGCCAAGAAAAAGCTCAATAACGGTGATAAGCTATGTATGATGGGCGGAGTGGGTGGAGCAGATATAGAATCAGCTCAGTTGCAAACATTCAGTGTCCAGCATTTGGATGTTTACTGTGTGAGTCAGAATCATTGCCATAGTTATCTGGGACCATGTTTTCAAAAAGTAGTCTCCATTTGGGTGTGCACAACTTAGGGCTAATTGTGAAAAGTCATTGCAGTATCTATGGAAACATACCAATTGTGCATATAGGTGTTCGTAGTGCTTGAAAAATACTTATGCAGGTTGAAGGTTTGAAAATTTGTTCCTGGATGTCATAACTATCAATCGTACATATATAACTATGTATAAAAGAATGAATATTTAGTTGTTATTTATTATACTTTTTCAGGGGATGGTGTAACGTAATAGACAGAATGGCAAATAATGGATAAAATGAGAAAAGATCACTTTGTACTGTTTGACACAATGAAAGTTAGTATAGTTATACCAATAAATCTGTGAAATGCAGAGAATTCCTTTGCTTGGGTGTTGTATTATGAATTCAGTAGCACAGTCCTTTATTTGACAGCTGGTAGCAAAACTTGAATTTCAGATTTAATGACGTTTCCACAGTCTATCATTAATGTCACTGGGTGCGGTTCAAGGAGTTTTCTTTTGACATGTGTAATATGTTAACATATTAACTGACTGCTCATATACTAGGAGCAGGAATACAAGCCAGGGAAGGCATTTTATGCCAATTCTAAAGACACTAAAAATAAACTCATGCTACTTACTAACTTAGACAACTTGGTAAATGTCTGATTTCTCCTGTCTTTGAAGTGCTGTATCAGCACTTAGAGTTTAAAGACAATTCCTTCACTAGGCAGTTACACGGAGGAAGGATGGTATGGCTATGGGATGTTTACAGCAGACAGATCATGTCACTAAACTCATGTCAGGTTTAACAATACTGTGAAGGCAAACAATAGCAGCATGTCTGGCTAAAAAATATGGTCAACTATAAGAGTAGCTAATGAAGTCAGGGGGCAGTAACACCTGTCATCTGGTAGGAGTACAACTGTTTGTAACCTTGACCCAAATCACGTTGTGGGGCCAAAAATAGACCAGTTTCTAATCAGTACTCCTGTATATCATGCCCTTACTACAAATCAAACTAGGTATTGTGTGAAGTACACCACCTTAAGCTACATGACAGCAAGGTATAGTGTATCACCAGCAAATTGCTTGATGAAAATTACTATGGGCTATATTGTAATTTCCCAAGTAAGGATGGTGCATTGGTGCACATTCCCCAGGGCAGACCAGAGAAAGTGAGTTACAATTCCTCCCCTGTTCCTCTTTGTTTTAGAAGAAGTAAGTTACTTTACCCCTCTTCATGGAGTAGTTTCTTCTGTGTGCCTGGCCAGCTACTCTGGCCAGTGAGTAGTTGAGGAATTGGAGGACCCCTGCTTGCCCACAGAGGAACATATCAGGTGAAAAGCCCTAGTCTCCCCAGGCATCTGCAATCACAAGCTGAGAAAGAAGTAACAAGGAGCCTTACCCAGGTGGCTGAGAAAAGCTGTGATAACCAGAAGTTACATGAGTATATGCAAATTAAACCAGCAGAGAACACATTTTAAAAAAACAATATTTAACATTTTATATGAATGCAGAGATTTAGGTATAATAGTAGATAATCAAGTAGGCATGAGTTTGCATTGTGATATGGCATCTAAAAAGGATAAGCTTCATACCCAGAGACATCATGTTACTGCTCAGATAGTTCACAGTCTCACCCTATCTCTTCAGAGGTGGTCCAACCTCTCCTGGAATATTACATTCACTATAAGCATCTCGTTTCCAGAAAGATATTGACAAATCTGAGAGAGTTCAGAGAAGAGCAGTACAAATAATTAGTTAGTTGGAAATATTGATTTTAAGGAAAGAAAGATTTTTAAAAAGCTATTGTAAATATTATTTTAAAATCTGTGCTTGGATCAGTGATGGGTAAAAGGGACATTACAACTAGACTGTGCACAATGGTGAAATTTTTTTCATGAAAAGGTTCAAATTTAGGCAATTTTGGTGTTTTTCAAAGCAAAGCTTAATTTTTTTGTGTTCCACATAAAACATACCTTTGTTCAAAAAGATATTTGAAATGTTAGCTTCTGGAATTCTGAATGAAAATGGGCCCATTCTCATAAAACACGTCAACTTTCACATACACACCCCCTCACTACACCCCCATACATCCCACAACTCTTTAGTGTGAACATATGTGAAATCAAACCATTTTTGTGAAATCACAAAATGACAATTTGAGGATTTCCTTTACATTGCAAATTTCACATATTTCTAGTTCATCCTGGTTGCATGCACTGGAAGAATGTGATATGCATGAGGAATTGTTTATAGTGGTACAAGTTCCCCAAGGCAAGTAGGAGTAATGAGATGAAATTAAGAAAGAGAAAATCTTGGCTGAATATCAAAAAAAAAATTATGAGTGGCCCAAATCATCTTTCCCTGTTTTAATTTCTGCATGACATGGCTCGGGGGGAGGCAAACTGGGGGGAGGCGGGGAGAAGGGTGGCAGAAAAACATTTTCTTGTGAAATCTAGATATAAGGTGGCTCTGTCTGGACCTTTAACCACATTTGAGGAGTTGACCCAGGAACAAACTGGGAAAAAAGCTTTAATTTCTAAGATATATATAATTTTGATTGAAAAAGATGCTAATAGGAAAACATCCCAGATGAAAAGATGGGAAAGGGATTTGGACAAAGGAATTGATCTAGAGGAGTAGGTCTCTATATGGAAAATATTTTTTATTTAATTACTTGTATTGATCACATTTGAGTCTGGTTAAGATACATCATATTTTTGTCATTAGGGAGGCACTTGTTGGAAGAGTTGTGGGGAAAGGAGAACATACTTGCACTTGTGGCAGTGTGTCCAAGAAGTATACTGTTCTCGAAGGAAATTATTTCAAAGTTTCATGTTATAACACAATGCCGTCATCACAGAGACCCCCTGGCCTGCTTCCTTAATGCTCCAGTAAAGGATCTACATTTTAAACAGAACAAATTAAACTTGTTTTTATTAAAAAGAAAAGGAGTACTTGTGGTACCTTAGAGACTAACCAATTTATTTGAGCATAAGCTTTCGTGAGCTACAGCTCACTTCATCGGATGCATACATGCTAACCAATTTATTTGAGCATAAGCTTTCGTGAGCTACAGCTCACTTCATCGTATGCATCCGATGAAGTGAGCTGTAGCTCACGAAAGCTTATGCTCAAATAAATTGGTTAGTCTCTAAGGTGCCACAAGTACTCCTTTTCTTTTTGAGAACACAGACTAACACGGCTGTTACTCTGAAACTTGTTTTTATTGTTAGCAACAAGACGTTGTACTACATATTTTTGGAAAAATGTGACTTCTCCTCCTATGGAACTATGGTATAGTAAAATATGGACTGCCCTGGGTAATGGAAAAGCTTTCCCACCAAGTATGGACACAAAATAAGATAGGTATTTTCAAATTGGGTCATGCTTTTTAACATACACAAAAGAGGAGGGCTCCCCAACCAGCAAGCCAGAATCTTTAGCCAGGTTCTTTGAATATTAACGTGATTCTGAGTAAGCAATGTATGATGTAGTATGTTAACATTTTCTTGTAAATTTGCCTTAATAAAAAGTTTAAAATAAAGTAAATTGTTTTAAAATAGATTGTGTAGATTAAAATAAAATACATTGTTCCTGCCCCTAACCCCATGAAACAAACAGTTTCACACCCAGCGCTCAGATTCCAAGGCAGGGCTATCCACAGAGGGACTTCATAGATCTTTCCTGACTCCTGTGGCTCATTGGCAAAAGTGAACCATGGTTCCAAAGGAGCCATGCTACCAAGAAATCTACCCTCAGCTGCTGCTCCAAGGCCCTACCCCTGTAAAGGGGTTTCCCAGCATGATGTGGGACCACACGAAAGTTAAATCAGCATCAGGGTATATTAACTTTACTCTGGCTTTTCCTCAGGGCTTGAGATGGCAGTGCTGCCCTTTCTAGCTCCATTCTATCCATCTGGGACACAGAGGGACAATATCATTGAGGTGGATGAATTCCCGCCCCCCTCCCTCTCAGTGCAGGTGCATGGATGGCATCCTCCACAGTTCTTTGATTGGAGTCCCCATCAAACCCAGAAAGAGCTGTATTGCAGTAGTGGCTAGAGTCAGGCACTGGGGCTCCAGCAGGTTAGGCACCATAATCTCCTTGAAGAAGTGGTAGGAGCCCCTTGGGACAGAAAACTCTTGCAGTGAACAAAGCAAGAGCAAATGACTGAAAGAAATGATCCAGCAGTGATAAAGAATGGACCAGGTGACCTAGCAGGCCTTTTCCCTTTTTTCATTTCTATGAATATTATATACAGTAGTAAAGTAAAATTTATTAGAAATATGTGGAGATGCTAATCAGGTAAGAATTGCAGGAGATTCAGGAAAATTTCAATTTTTGAAACGTTCATATTCACAGAATTGGCAGAAAGACAAGAATGGTCGAGCAAGTTGCATTATTTTAGTGTACATTGTTTCCTTAAAGTGTAAAGAGTTAATCTTATCATACTGCACATGGTTGAATTTATAAAAGATAAATCACAAACAAGTAATGCACAGTTACTTGTTACATATTCTTCCCATTACAGCTGACAGGTTCATTACTCATACAGTGTATTTTACTATTAGAAGCTGTAAAGGAGATCAAATCTCTTGTAATTTTTCTTCTTCTCTTTCATTTGATAAGTGTGTTGTTTCACTGTGCAGATAAAATATGGTGTCAGTCACAAACAGTCCCATGAGGTTTGCACATCTTCAGTGAGAAAATTCATTCCTATTTGCAATGTAAAATTCCATGGAAAATGGATCATTCCCTTTTAACTTGACTGACACATTAAGTAAAATGCATATGCTTGAGTGTTCAGACAAGAGGTCATCGGGATTGAAGTGCCTGTGGAAATGAGCAATGCTTAGGTAATAGAAATATTGCTTACTGCATATTGAAAGCATTAGGTATGAATGCCCCTATTCATAACATAACATTGATTCATAATTAAGGCCCCATGAAAATTATAGAGAAAGTTGACACATTTCGTAAGCTGATCTTGTTAAATGTGGCAAGTTTTACAGTTTGTCATGACTTGCCAGTAAAGAACATGAGAACACAGATTAGATTCAGGGCTATATGCTGATAAAGAAAGTGATTCTAAGATACTAAGTTTCAAAGAGAGTGATTAACACAAATGGTCACCTGTGCAGAAGGCCCATATTTCTTCAGTGGAAATTAAGAAAGTCTTGCACTTTAGACATTTCGGATGACTTCTTCCTAATCAGAACCTTTTTATAGATAGAAAAAAAAACTAGCTATGCCACTGTGATGGGTTGAGTCACAGAAACCCCCTTGGGAACTGCCACCTGATCAGCTGGGACTACCTCTGAGCCCGTTTTCCCTGGCACCTTGGGACTTCAGTGCCCTGCTTGGTTGTGCCAGACATGCTAGCCTGCTACAAACACAGACCCAGGTCTGAACCACGTCCCCCAAAAGCTGCAGGCCTAACTGAAAACAGCTTAAGAAGTGCTCTTGTCTCCAGCACCCAGATACCCAGTTCCCAATGGGATCCAAACCCCAAATAAATCTGTTTTACTCTGTATAAAGCATACAGGGTAAACTCATAAATTGTCCGCCCTCTATAACACTGATAGAGAGATATACACAGCTGTTTGCTCCCCCAGGAATTAATTACTTGCTCTGGGTTAATCAATAAGTAAAAAGTGATTTTATTAAATATAAAAAGTAGGTTCCAAGTAATAACAGACAGCACAAAGTAAGTTACCAAGCAAAATAAAATAAAACACACGAGTCTAAGCCTAATACAGTAAGAAACTAAATGCAGGTAAATCTCACCCTCACAGATGTTCCAATAAGCCTCTTTTACAGACTAGACTCCTTCCTAGTCTGGGTCCAGCAATCACTCACACCCTCATAGTTACTGTCCTTTGTTCCAGTTTCTTTCAGGCATCTGCCAGTGAACATTCACACAGCCATCTCAGGCCTGACACCCAGCACCTAGCTCATAATCTACCAGGCCAAACTCTGTTCTCAGTTATACATGTGCAAAATCTACTGAACTCAATGGATTTGCACAGATAGAGCAGAACTCAGCATATAATCTTAAACTCTTGGTAGAAGAAGGGAAACTCAAATACCTCACTGTGATGGAGAACTAGAAATATGGACTAAGAACCTGTACAACTTTATCCAATACTGTGTGCATGCAAATTTTACCAAGTAGCGTGCTATATCATTCATATAGGAAATTCAAGTGATGTAATGAATAAAACATAGTGCTACTATATATTAACTGATAAAAGAACAACAATATATGGCACATGAAAGACAACTTCCAGAACATATACATTATAGTATCTGGAAGATTTTTAACTCATCTATAATAGCATGGATAACTTTACCACAGCCTATGTAAGACCTTTTAGACCTTGAGTGATTATAGAACAGTTTATGAGTCATATATTTATTTATATGTGGAAACTGGCCTTTTTCTGGTATGTACTGTCTGGTTAAAGTTGTGGTACCTAATCTACTTTTTGTTAATCATTGTAAAATCTTCTGGAATCTTGACCTAAGCTAATTAAAATGGATCATATTTTATTGCCAAGATTTCTTTTAAGACATTCTGTTAAGGAAATTCCAGCAACCATTGTTCAGGAATGATTTGCATAATATGTTAATGCAATAGTTTTAATCTTGTCTTCACCATGTATTGGGAAGCTCATTGTTAGAATGTCATGAGCTCAATATCAAGAATTGCCTAAGGTGCAGGAATCCTATGAGCCAAAACAGGAGCACTGAAAGTTAAAATCTGGATTAACAATTAAGGTGCCTGGGTGGTGCAGGTGGAAATTGTCTTCCTATTGTGTGAAAAAAAATTATTTTTTTTCTGTATGATCAAAAGTAGGAGAGCTTCCTAGTTTCAAAATTGTGTGGTGTAAATTCAGTGCTATGTTATTTAGTGGGCTGACATATTCATTAGTTGTTTTTTCTCCTGGCTATTAAAAAAAAACTTACTTGATCCATTGTGATTTTCCCATCATCAGGAAAGCTCTTTTAGTTAGGGTTTTTTTAGCTGAATAGGAAGTGAGGTACTTTACTTCAGCATCCCCTGTATGGTGGGAAAACTTCAATCTGTATCATTAATGAAGAGGAAACTCTCAAGTTAAAAAAAAAGGCAAAAACAAATGAGATATTTTTGCTGAGCTTCTCTACCACAGCTGTAGTGTCCTTCCTTCACAAACCCCCTTTCCTCTGACTGCCCTGAATGAAACTCAGTAAGGAAGCATGCTAGCCATCAACAATTAAGGACAGCACTTGTATTAATCAAATATCAGGCTTTGGGCTTTCTAAGCCACTCAGAGTTAATGTGTACTTCTCATTTGTTACCGATCACTCACAACAGCACATATAACTGGTAAACATAAGCAACGGCAAGTCTATGTTTCTACAGTTTTAGAATAGATAAATATTGAAGTGACCCAAAAAGTCACATTTGAATTAAATCTATTTGAACGTATGGGTTGTTTAGGAGGTCTTCACTCCTCGCTATCATCAGGCATCTAGCATTCATTGGTCCCTTGGTAACAAGTGGTCTTCAACTGTTGTTCATTCCTTTGTCATACTATGGATTCCTTGGAATCCTTCTATTCTTCCAAAATTTAACTGTACAACTTACAACTAAGGGATCTCTCTCACATACTTAAAAAAGGGTTCAGATTTAACTCTTCATTTCCTGACTTGGCTGTTTGATTTCTGAAATTCAGCATTGCATTAATGCTGGTTTCTTTTCATGTAACTCTCCTACTTTTTCCAAGTAAAGAGGAAAAAGTAGATTTGTGCTAATTGCCTTTCAGAATATACAAGTTCAGCTGGCTTCACCAGCAAGTTGCTTGATCTGGAGCTATTTAACTAGAATCCTCCTTAACCCAAATGACCTTGTGTTCGACTGAAGCCTCCTGAAATCAATTATAACTGAGACTGAAATCTACAAATCCTATCTCATCATACAGGGATGCCACCAAATCATATTTCTCACTGAAAATTTTGTACCAACTACAAGCAACACCTAATATTACGATAGCTGAAGAAGACGCAGAGAAGAGCCACCAACATTATTCCAGGGTTGAAAAACTCTTACACTGAAAGATTTAAGAAGCTCAATCTGTTCACCTTATTAAAAAAAAACACCCAAGAGATGACTTGATGATAGTATGTAAGTAGTTTCACAGGGAGAAAATGTCAGGTCTTTGTAATCTAGCAGAAAAAGGCACAATAAGAACCAATGGCTGGAAATTAAAGCCAATCACATTAAATTAGGCATATGGAACAGTCTTTTAACTGGGAGGGTGATTACCCATTCAAAACATACTACTAAGAGAAATGGTAGATTCTCCATCTCTTGAAGTCTTCAGATCAAGACTGGATGTCTTTCTGGAAGATATGCTTTAGTCAACACAAATTATTGGGTTCAATATAGTAGAAACTGAATGAAATTCTGTGGCCCACGTCATACAGAAGGTCAGATTACATGACATACTGATCCTTTCTGGCCTTCAAAATCTATGAATAATTTAGCAATATAAATTTATTTTGTGCATTTGACAGCATTGTGTGTATAATCATTTCCATTTTCCCTCATGTATTCCCACATATTTAGTCAGTTTCTCCCTTGCTGAAAAGACTCTTATAAGCCCCATCAGCAGGAGAAGAGAAAAATCTTTGATTCTTTTTATGGATTCTTTATTTTAAAAATTTCAGGGCATATTTTTTAGAGTGTTGAATCAGAAACTGGAATTGTTTTCCAAATTAGTTAATTAAAAAGGTTGGTGTCTCTAATCCTGAAGCCAGACGACCCTGAACAGAACACCTATATAATTTTCCTACTAGAAATCATTTACTCGCATTACTCCAAAGATGGGTAAAGCTAGAAACCTGAAGTGAGACTAGCTTCAGATATTTAACACAGACTTACAATATCAAGTCAAATGAAAAAAATTCTTTCCCCATAGTTCTAAAATTAGAGATGTTGAGAAGTCTTTAGAAATATGTCATAACTTAGACTTAGTCTAGGTCTGTCTGTAGTGATGTCTGGCAAGGGTGCCATGTTCCACTGAAGGAACCAACCAGACTCCATGAATTGTCTATAAAATGTCTTCTTCCTTCCCTCTTCCTTATGGGCAGAAAAAGCAACTTCTTCTCCACATTGTTCCTGGTCCAGAGGTGCTTGCTGATCTGACATCTCCTGAAGTGAGCTGTAGCTCATGAAAGCTTATGCTCAAATAAATTTGTTAGTCTCTAAGGTGCCACAAGTACTCCCTTTTTTTTTTTTTTTTGCTTTCCTATTATTCCTCTTAATATGAAGAGTCACAAGTCATCCCTGTTGAGGGGAGAAAATTTTATGTATTTGAGACCTTGTTCATACAAAAAGTTAGGTACATTAAAACTCAAACAAATAGTGACTTGGAGACAATAGCAGTAAGATAAAAAAATATCTTCAGGAAAAAAGCAGTTCTTTCATTTATTCTTAGACTTAGACAATATAGCAGAATTTCAGGATTTTTCCCCCCCAGGACAATATTTTGCTGTTATCCTCAAAAGACTGTAAATATTTGCACAATATGTATGGTATAGAGCTATTTTATATGATCTGGTTCCATTTCAGTTTGATCCTTGAGTTCCTCTGTCTCCATGCAGGCACTTTTATCATCATGCCATCCAAATGGACACTCAAGATGCCTTAAAATTATTTCTTGCCTTACCCTCCAAAGTTCTACTTTCTAAGGTAGTGTTGCCTAGTACTTAGGTTTCCTACAACTTTATAGGAACAGGTTTCAGATTAGCAGCCATGTTAGTCTGTATTCACAAAAAGAAAAGGAGTACTTGTGGCACCTTAGAGACTAACCAATTTATTTGAGCATAAGCTTTCGTGAGCTGTAGCTCACGAAAGCTTATGCTCAAATAAATTGGTTAGTCTCTAAGGTGCCACAAGTACTCCTTTTCTTTTTATAGGAACAATTCACCACTGGTTTGTACCTTCTACAGTTGTTTATCTCTACAGTTGTTTATCTCTGTATAAACTACTACCTTTATAAATTCCTGGAGTATTCTAATTTGGTAGCATTTTACACTTTGCACAAGTGCAAATGACTACACAGGGTGTTAAGCTGTGGAGACTCCGACCTATAAAAGTATAGAATCTGACTAGTCCTATTGTTTTTAAAGAGTGGAGGAAACTAAATTAAATTGTGTTTGTGGGACTGCTGCATTCATAGCCCTCAGTAGACTCATCCTATCACTAAAAAATATGAACAAAAACCCAAACCTACCAAAACAAAACACTGCATTTCACTCACAGTTTCTCCTTGGGGACAGGATGAGAGAAAGAAGGAACCATACATGACAGATGTTAGTCACATTGCTTAATATACTACTGGAAGGTGCGCAGATGCTATGGTGATGAAGGTGGGATAAGAACCCATAGATAATAGAATAGCTATAATGTGAATCTTCCAGAGGTGAGTTGTATGAATCTCTTAGGCATACAGAAAATGGGGCTGACTTTGGGGGGAGATTTCCAAGGGCACCAAGGGAATTAATTGCATAGCTGCCTTTTCTGCATTTGAAACATTTCCCTTCCTCAATTCATTACATAGTACACTTACTAAATATCTGTAATTTAAAGATTACTAACGCATATCCTCCTCTGGCCGAATGATCCTGGCTCAGTAGCTAGTAGTGATTGAAAGTGTGAATTGTGCATTATCTTTTCCCTTTTCCTACTGAACAAATATAGAGAAAGAAGGTTGACTGAGGAAAAATTAAGCTGGAACGCTTTGCCACTCCACATTTTTTTTAGAATGATGTTGTCTATCTATAGAACGGGAGATTACAGAGAAGCTACATTTTTGGGGGGAGAGAGAGAGAGAATCATATTGTAATTGTTTCATTTCGAGGATGGAAAGAATTTCCTGTTCCAAATGTAAAAGCTGGACAGCCCTTGACTACTGCATCCAAGAAGGGCAACGTTATTACAGTCTTTCAGTTGTAACTACAGAATGGGTTGTTTTGTATTATTCCCCATTCTTGTTACAACTGCTGTCACGAGAATGGAGTCATGGTGTAGCATTTTCTATTCTCTTTGCAGTCTGTGTCACAAGAACAAAACATGGATGTTCGAAAGGCCTATCATATCCATGATGCTATTCTGCTTTAACATTTTACATAGTCCTTATTTTGATTGACTAGGCCTTCCACTTCTTTCTCCAAAGTTGTCAAGGTTGTTCAGAGGAAACAAGAATGGCCAGCCAATCAAATGATAGAATGCAGCACTGGTAAAAGTAGTGCAATTTATGGCCGTCTTTCACAGCTAGCATAAGAATTTTAAAATATCTTACTAATTCCTGAGACAAAGGTTGCAGATAGGAAAAAGAAGTCAGATAATGAAGCCATTCATCTGACCAATGATGATGATAATGAAAACCAGAGTGCACTGAGAGACCTTAGTCTCTCTCTTACTAAAAAGAAAAGGAGTACTTGTGGCACCTTAGAGACTAACCAATTTATTTGAGCATAAGCTTTTGTGAGCTGTAGCTCACGAAAGCTTATGCTCAAATAAATTGATGAGCTGTAGCTCATGAAAGCTTATGCTCAAATAAATTGGTTAGTCTCTAAGGTGCCACAAGTACTCCTTTTCTTTTTGCTAATACAGACTAACATGGCTGCTACTCTGAAACAACTCTTACTAAAATAATCTTGGGGGATGCTGCTTAAAATCTGTATTTGGGACCAGAGTTATGCAAACCTGCTCAAGTACAGTTTCAACAGGGTTCACAAATTTGTGTGTCAGACCCACTTTAAGGGTTTCAGTGGCACTTTTGAAAATTTCTTCCTACATGGGTACACAGGCCCTGAAGTCTGAAAAGGTTTGGATTCAGCCAAACCCAATTTTTCCATGGTTGAGTCGTGTCATGAGAGTGGTTCAGCTTTGGCAGGATTAGACCTGGTGATGCCAATTGACCGATTTGCCAGAATGGGAAGTTGGACATGCCTGAAAGCTGATACACTAATAGGCCCCTGATCTCAAAGAGCCAGCTTTCCCATTTTAAAATTAGACAATAAATATGAAATAATAGTGAGACAGTTCTACTGCAATAGCCTCTCCCTCTGAATATGGAGAAGAGGGTACACACTTCTAGGTCACTAGTCAAAATAGAAAACTAAATATATAGGTTTTGCTAATGACGAATTGCAAATTTTTTAGAAGAGAGTAAGTTTATATCTACATAGTAAAGGAAACCTTTGCTACATTGGATATAAGTGTGGCTGGCTAGGGAACCTGAAAAACTAAAAATAGAAAGTCAAAGTACAATAAGTTTATCTATATCACATATCTATGGGCCATCCACAGCTATTAATTTAAATTTTAGCTATTAATACTAAAGAGCTCTTTCATCCAGCAGAGAAAGGCATATGGCTGGAAGCTGAAGCTAGACAAATTTCAATTGCAAGTAAGGAACAATTTTTTGAACAGTGAGGGCAATTAACCACTGGAACAAACTATCAAGGGAAGTGGTGGATTCTCCATCTCTTCAGAACAAGACTGCATGCCATTCTGGAAGTTCTGTTATAGCTGAAAACGAGTTATGTTTTGGTCAAATGTGGGTTGTTGGACTCAGTTCAAAGGTAACTGGGTGAAATTTAAGGACTTGTAATGTGCAGGGCTTCAGCCTGGTTGATCTGTCATCCCTTCTGGCCTTAAATGCGGTGGATTCAACAGCACCATTCTTCTGTATTCCAATAAAAGATCCATGCAGAGACAGATGCACTAATACTGCAAATAGTGTACTTCACATTCCAATAGTGAGCTCTGAACAGTCCAGCAGCCACAATATTGCCTCTTTCAAAAATCTCCTTCAACGATGAACATGTATACACCTGAGGAAACCTTTGAAGCTTCACCTAAAGTTTTGAGCTAGATATACCAGCTGGTGCGTCAACTATAATAGACTAGAAATGACTAAATGTGTCAACATATTATGTATAATTCAATTTTAAAATTTTAATCCAATGCTAGGATAATAATTTAGCCTTTTCTTCCTTAAAAAGACATATTCTATAGCCATGTTCTACCTGGGTCAACATGTGAGAATTTGTTACTGTGTATAGGGACTATAGGGCCACTAAAAGGATATTTCTTACAGTAGTTAGGAATTTCCAAAGATTCTTTGATATTCTTTTGTATGTTATTACATACTGACAAATAACCACTACAATGTAGGAAGTAGGGCAACAGTACAATGTACACTGGTGATTAAAATTCTGATTTTACACTTTCAGGCAAAAAATCAACAGCAGATTGAGTACTTCTATAGACTTAGTGTTAAGGAGTTGTATCAAATATGATTTGGGCATTAATGCAGAGATATTTCCAAGAGAAAGCAAAATACTGTATGTATTTTTACTGTACATCTTCCAAAGTTGAATTATCTTCTGATTGCTAGTTCTGACCAAAATAATAAGAAACCAGGTACCTATTGGCTTCATTGATGCATAGTGCTGAATCTGAGGTTCAAATATGCACCTTAGTGCAAATGAGTTTTCACTATTTGTTGGTGTGGTATGTTGCTATTGTCATTCTAAAATAGCATGTTGGAAAGTATCAAGTTCATAAGGACCTGGGATCCAGCAATTAAAAAGAGAAACAGTAAAGTTCAATTGCACCTACAGAATGAATCATTATTAATGATTTTATTAACCATTTTTCTCAGATCTAGGGTACACATTTATCTTTGTTTTCTGTCTCTCTCATATTTATCTTTTTATCTTTGATTTCTGTCAGCTTTAACCCATATCATACATGCCTGAATTTCCTCTCTTTGGCATTAGATGTGATACTCTTCTTCAACAGCTCCGTAGGGAATTCCCATTTTTTTTCAGTTTCCACCACTTGTCTCTATGGCCCTGATTTTGCAAATAGTTATGGATGTGCATAACTTTATGCTTGTGAGTAGTCCTTTTGAACTCAGTGGGGCTACTCATAAGGGTGAAGTTATGCCTGTCCATATGTGTTTCAAACAGGATCAGGGCCTGTCTTTGCAATATATGAAATATCAAAGATCCAAAGTGTTTGGTTCCTCTTTCTAATTCAGGTGTTCTTCAAGGGAGAAATATCTGCTTCCCTACTGCCACATTAATCTAGACAACCTAGTAAGTGTGATTTCTTTTTAAATATGTAAAACTATACAGCATTTCTTAAAAGATAGAACAGCAGGAAGTATTGGATTTTGATACTGGTACGATCCTGTAAAACAGACAGCCATAGTACAGCATGAATGGGAAATAATATGGAATACATAGACATACCGAATACCAAATCAAAAGTCAGACAAGTCTGAACTGTATTTAGAAGTAATCTTTTTTTAGTAGAGAGTTTTCCCTCCTATATAATTTAATGTAAATATGCTGAATGACTTTTATTTCTCTACTTTTGAAGAGCAGCCTTGAAAAATAATATTAAGAAATCTGGTTTACATTATAAACTTTCGATTTCTGCTCTGGAGAGATTCTAGATTTGTTATATGAATGTAAAATCTCAGTCTACATAACAATTTCTCTTCCTAGTGGCTCCATGGTAAAATCAACCAATCCATCCACTGAGTGGGTTTGGCCATGATATAAAGTGGGTCAAATGGGAAGTGGTGGGAATGAGATGAAGATATGAAATAAAATAAACATGTATAAGCCCAGAAATTCCTGGTTATTAAATTGAAAAAAAATACTGTTAAGGATGTAATAGTCTCATAAGCAGATGTAAAACACTGGGGTCCTGATTGCCATTTACATCAAGGTCACTTGCATGTAATTTACACCTATTTTAAAGTACCTTTACACTATCAGAGCAGTAATGACACAAAGGGCTATTGGTACAAATCACAGTCAGACCCTGGATATAATTAAACAATATAATATGTACTGCAAGTTATAAGTATAATACTATTTTAACTGTTTTATGCCAGCAGGGATTTCTCACTGCTCTTGGTAGGACCCACTTTATATAATTTGTGTTATTAATTATTATTAAATATTTATATTATTATTACTGCACCCAGAGGACACAGTTGGGATCAGGGTCTCATTGTGCTACGCGTTGTACAAATTTTCAGCTCCTATCCTGCAAATACTTTGCATGTGAATAATATTATACATGTAATCAATCCCTATGAATGCTATTTGACTAGTTATGTGCATAAAGGACTCAAGCCATGAGCCCATGATTCTTTCCATTGATTTAATGGGCATCATATTGAGCTCAAAGTTAGTCAATGGCCCAAGTGTTTTCAGTGTTGGACTATAGATGTACATACAATGGCTAGCTCAAAGAGCTCCCACTAAGGAGATCAGCAACATATGAAAGGGAGAAGGCGACAATCAAATATGTACAATTAATATATATTATTTTTTAAATTGTTTGTATTTTTTAAAAAATATTGTGTAATCACATAAAAATAACTAAGTGCTTACTTTCCCAAGTACACCTCTGCCTAGCCATTAAAAATGAACTGATTTCTTCCTCATGAAAAACCAAAAAGTCAGCACCCAAAAAACTTTGAATAAATTACACGGTATTCTGGTAGGGGAATAATTTTCAAAGGCATAAAGTGGAGTTAGGCACCCAGCTCCCATTGTCATACCCCTTTGTGCTTATGAAAATCTCCCCTTAATATGGTTTTAGATCCATATCCTGCAAATTGCATAGTTGGTTGTGCGTGTTTGCAGGATCAGTTTAAAACAGCATTAAAATATTATCCTACCAGAATGACAAATATTTTATATGTAGGGGCTACTTAAATCAGCAAAATCACACAATTTTTGCAGGTTCACAGGCAATATCATGCCACCCTTACTTCTCCTCTGCTTCTGGCAGGCAGTACTGCCTTCAGAACTAGGCACCCCTACAGCAGCCACCACTCTCCACTCTGCCTTCTGAGAGACCATTATTCATGGGGGAGATCATATTTCACTGTCCATGACTTGATTTTCACAGCCACGAATTTAGTAGGCCCCTATTTATACAATGTTTCACTGCTCCTGACTTTTTGTTTTTTTTTGAGTCAAGTTCTAGGTCTCTGTCCTTATCTTAAAGGTGTCTAATGTCCTGGGGCCAGGATAACTGAAAATCTCCTACAGCTCTGGGATGAAGACAACTTCGCTCCTCTGGCAAAATGGAACTTTCTACCACAAGGGTAAAGCTCATTTGGGTGGCAGACAGAACTTTGTTCTTCCATGTTGGGCTGCCCTCCAAAACACTCCCATAGGAATTAAGACTATACACAAACCTCACTACTTGCTGCTCTAAGTGCAAGGTGCATTCCTTTGACCTTGCCTTTTCTAATAAACATGTAGCAGCAGGAATATATTAAAATCCCACCAGTAAAAATAATAAAAAACTCCACCAAAACAGAACACTACACTACACATACAGTTTCCCCACTGGGGAGACAATGAGAGAAAGAGCAAGCTACGTGTGACAGATGTTAGTCATGTTGCTTTATGCACCACTGGAAGATGTCCTGATACTACCATGTTAAAAACTTATATAGAATAGAAGTGGAAGAAAGTGCATTCTCTGGGGACTGTATATCTGTGTAAATATTTGCAGGATCAGGCCCTCAGGTTGTCCAATTGAACCAAAGCTCAGTGAATCTAATTGGAGACTTTCCTTTGACTTCAATGAGCACTGGATCACACCTTTGTAAAGTGACTCAGTGATATTAATGCCAGCAAATATCAGTCTTTCCACTTGTTTACGGCTACTGAAGGATGAATTTGCATCAAAGAAATATGGACTGATAATATTTTTAATGGTAGTGAAAAAACTGGGAAGATTCTAGATTTAGCAAAACATTTAGGGCTCAATTGTGCAACCCTCACTCACACAAGTAGCCCCATTGAGTATGGGGTTGTTTATAGGAATAAATGTTCATAAGTTTGTATAAGGGCTGCACAATGAAGCCCTTAATGCAATTTTGGGAAAATGTTGTAGGAAATTTTATACATACATACTCGCTTTTTCCTCAGTCTCATAAAAAATACCCAAAATTTAACACTTCTTAATGACTGCTACTGTTTTCCTTGGGATTTTGAGTTTTTCCTCCTTTGTTTTTCTTTCCATTTTGTTTTTTTTGGCATGCAGTTCAAAACATATCCCTGGAAAGCTCACTTTATTAGGAATTTGCTTCTGAAGTTCATAACCCTGGAAGCTCTACAAGGTCCATAAAACTCTTCAATCCAGGAGATTATTCCGGATTCTTCAGGCAAAAAAATTAAATGTCCCCTGGTAATTTTAATCATTCGTAGAGTTTGAAGGCCTAGTCTCCTCTCCCACTGATATATGAAATATACTATTGACAAAAAGTGTCAAGGCCCTGATTCTGCGATATGATCTGCTAGTGTCTTGAAATCATGTGGAAATTTACTGGGTTTGATGAAACTCTGTATAGGAGCAATAGGCTGTACTAGCAAATCCTATCACAGTATCAGGACCAAATACCTTGTTGAGGCAGATTCTTCCCTGACAATTGCCAAGAGACTCATACAATGATAGATGGCTCTACTGCCCCTGCTGTTGAAACCGAAGTAGCAACAAATGACTGGCACAAATAGCCATTCCTGGATGACATCAGAAACTAAGCTAGAGCAGAAAATTAAATGATATATCCTATTGTTAGAGAAAAGAGGAGAGATGGTCTTGTGGTTGGAAGCCTAGAATTGGGAGTCAGGAGATATGGGTCCTATTTCAGTCGGGCACAGACTTCCTCTGATTTTGGGCAAGTCATAACTTCTGTGACCCAGTATCCCCATATGTAAAATAATAATAAATACTTCCCTACCCCAATACTTAGGGTTAACTAAGTATTGATTTTAAATTGCTTTGAGATGTTCAAATGGAATGTGAAAACTATTATTTCCTCTCTGTTCTGAATCAGAACAAAAAGTTAACGTTTTGTAATTTCTTATGGAATGAAAATTCTGAAAAATTTGATTTTGAAACCCAAAAAACATTTTGTTTCCAAAATGTTGAACTGTTTCATTTCACTAAGGTCAATACATTATAATAATATCATAATCAATACATTATAATAATATCATAATATTTAATATATATTATTATATATTAATATTTAAAATTATTATAAGTCTAAGTCAAAATGAAACAGTTCAACATTATCAAAGCTAAATGAGAATGTTGAATCTATTTGTTTCAACACTTTTCTGTCAAAATTTTCATGGGAATCGACATGTTTCCATCAAATGTTTTGATTTTGATGAAACTGCATTTTCCAATGGAAACTGTTCCACCAGTTTTTTTCAGCCAGCTCCAATTTGATTGCCTTAAGGGCATTGTGCTCTGCTCATTTTTTCCTTGGATATTTGAAAATGAGCGGGTATTTATTGGCAACGGTGGGGATTTGCATTATTAAATTGCCTATCATGGTTGTTATTGGTTATATTGAACTACACTGGTGCATTTAGGGCATATTTGTAATGTATTTTTAACTTTTATCAAGGGTGCCTAGCGTGTGTTGATAGATCCTCCCTCCCCCCTGCAGTACAAATATTAAGTCTAAATGAAATAAACAAACATTTGCTTTTTGTCACTTTGCCCCACCCCCTGGGTCAGCAGCGCTATACTTCCCCAAATGAGATCCAGATGGCCTTACTACTACTGCAGAATGAAGAGCTCTGCCATTCAATAGCTTCTATGTCCTTATGTTGCCCAGAGGCCATAGGTAGTTTTAGGAAATAATTCAATTGTCAGCTCTTTCAATATAACTCCTAGTCTGAGGAAGTTTAATTATTGTACTTCAGTTGCTAGACCACATGTTTAAAGGTTAGTATCTTTTCTATGGCATCCTATACAGCATTCAGCTAGAGAGTGGCTAACCATATGCAAATGGTAGCTTGCACCAGCCACAATCCCAATTTGTATGCTGCCTGAGTACAAGGACCTGGAGTGCACTGGTACTACCAGAAACCTGAAAAGTGGAGACTGGATGGAGGGGATTCTTCCTTCAACTATGTCATCCAGGAGATCTGAGCATGACTAGGGAAGAAGAAACTTCACTGTGTAGCAGAAGCCTCTTGTGTGTTCATTTCCTCTTTACGTCCAGAATCATCATGTCTCTTTGAGGCATAGTGCTCTGACACTGCTGCTGAGGAAGCACCCCTCCACATATTCTCATACCATAGACTGTGGCTTAAAAATTACAACTGAGCCAAAATGCCAAGCCAAAAGAGTAACCCACTCATCCCCCTTTTTAGTCCTATTACTTCAAAGGTGCCAAACGGCCACTTCACATTGAATGGTCCCTGCAAATATGTGTTAACTACTTATGCTAAACAATCCATTCCACCTTGTATTTTTCTGTGACACTCTGAGTACATTTCCCAGGACTGCAGAAGACCTCTGGCAGCTCAAAAGCTTGTTTCTCTCACCACCATGAGTTGGTCCAATAAAAGACATTACCTCACCCACCTTGTCTCTCTAATATCCTGGGGCCAACACAGCTGCAAACAAGATATTCTGTTATTCTAACAATTATTGACCTAGCATAAAAAACAGCATCAAACATGTTAATAATACTCAGAGGAATGTGGAAACATGAAGCTTTGTTAGCTCTGTAGAAGGCCTAAGAGTATCATTATTCATAAATCATTTGAAATATTTAAAATGAAAGTCAGAAAATAAAAAAGAGACTAAAGCTCATTATAAAAAATGAACAACCAGTTCCTACTGTTACTATGGCAGAGCCTTGATATTTATTTACATGCCATTTGTAATATTAATATTATTGTGGTGAAATAAATCACTCCCTGGACTTTTACATTTTTAATTACATTTTACTGCACTTGTTCTCTTGTTTACAGTTACCCAATGAAATATTTATTGTTTCTTACGTATATGACAGGGCTTCTGTATTTTAATCAAATTTTACACAATCTTTCCCCCCCCTTTTAGTATCTTTTTTTATGACCCTACACACCACAGGATGTTGTTTTGTAGAAAACCTCATTATTTTTTAATGCATGGCTATTTATTAATGTATTGTATATATCGCACACTACACATTTCTTTGGATTGATGAATACATTTACATCCACTTGAGAATAAGAATTCCCTTAAGATCCAATCATACATTTCTCTGGCTATGCTACCAAAACAGTATGCTGACGGTGAGATGTTTGTGTGTGTGTGCGGGGGAAGTGGCAAGAGAGAAAGAGGCACAATAGGGTCTGTTTTATTTTGTTGAAGAGACGTGCTTACAGCTTTACATATTTATTTTCTGATTGTAGAACTGAATATGCTGTGACAGAATTCTGACCTATAGCATTTTACATGGGTAAATGAGTTATAGGGAAGAGGCTCTGCACTGACCAGCTTGATGCTCATTTTTTGGGGGGGGGGGTGAGGTGTCACTGGGTGCACTCACTGCTAGGGGATGTTTCCTCATGGCCACTTAGGGGATTAGCTCCTTCCAGGTGCTGCGCTCTCCACCCATCTTCTTTTCTCATCCTGAGGCTTGTCTCCCTCCAGGACCTGCAGCTTCCTCTCTGTGACTTGGCTCCAGCCAAGTTACTATGCATGTTTCTCCCTTCTGGGGTATCAAAGCCTTTCCTCCCTGGCAGTCTCAGGCAGTCTTCCCATTCACTGTCCCATGGTGCCACTCTCTCAGTGGCTGGCAAAGGAACCCAGGCCCACCCTCTACTCCAGGTTCCAGCTCAGGGACCCTCTAATCAGCAGCCAAGACCTGTTCCCTGTTGGACCTTATTGTCTTTCCCTGAGCCTTCTCCTACTTCTCTGGCTTCTTGCCACACCTCTCCCCCTAGGTTTGCCAGCCCAAATTCCCACTTCCCATCAAGATAGGCTACTTGCCTCTGTAGCCCCAAACACAGCTCCCTTTTCCCAGGGAATATCTATAGACTGCTTCCCTACAGCTCTCAGCTCTTGGGCTTTATACAGGCCCCTCCTATTCCCATCCAGCTGTGCCTCATCTAATTAATCCCTGCTCCCTGGCTCCTCCTCCAGGTGCAGCATGGGAACTGGCCTACCTAGTTACCTTAACCCCTTCAGGCCTTGTGTGGAATGGATACCACATAACCTGAGGTAACTCATTCTCCAGCCCATATTGCCTATACCTGTATTTTGCAGTATAAAGTAAACAGAGTAACAACCTGGGATAACAACTAACAATAATAAAGGTAAAAGTGTGTGTTTAAAACCCAGGTCTTTAAGAAATATAAGGCCTGTTTTAAAGGCCACTGAAGTCAGTAGTACAGACTAGCTTCACTAATGCATCAGATAGGACCTCTCTCTCTTCTGCCCTTACCCACTCATGAAATGAGGAAACTCTAAAGGCAGTCCTATGGGTAGTACTTTATAGTACTCAACATTTTTTTATATACTAGTATTATATTACAAACTAAATGTTCAGCCAGCCTTTTTAAAGTGAGCTCATGTATCCACTTACGAATGACAAAAATCCAACGCAGTTGAATGTACTAAAGGAGAACCTGGACATGCACAGATCTGTTTGAACATATACATGCATAAACTTTTTGTATGTGCAAACTAATGTGTCAACAAATATTTTGGCTGCAGTTAAGGAAGTCATTTGAAAAATCTTTATATCCTTTAATGATTTTTATTAGAGCTGGGTGATTAATTCCTAACAAATGATTTATTTGTAAATATTGAAGTATTTTCTCTTCATGAAACATGAGCAGATTGTGATTTTCTCATTTAATTATTTTAAATTATTTGTTAAATTTTTGCACACAGTTCTTGGCCTTTTGGCTGTTCGTGAGTAGTTTGATGCAAATATTTAATATCTGAAATATTGTAATCTGCTACTCCCAGTAGCTGACTGCAGCAACTCACTATATACCACATCAGATGCAGATGGTACTATACACACACACACACACAGAGAAATCTCTTGCATACTAGCTAGAGAGAACCATCGACTATTCCACATCTAATGCCTGCTAGATTGAAATTAATGTCTAAGGCTAATGAGTAAGAAATAACCTTACAACAGAGGCTAAAAAGAAGGAAGTTGAATTGTTCTAGAGGTTTTTTATTTCTATAAGTCAAAAACAACTTTAATTTGAAGGTCATAAATCTACAGTGTAAACAAAGGATAATACTACACCCTTACTGTATGAATAACTCCCATTATCATTAATGGGAGTTAATCACACGGAGGAGTTAATATACCACTAGTTCTGTTTTTTCTGTTTTGTTTTGAGGAAGCTATGAAGGATAAACAAAATGATCCCCTTATTGCTGGTTTGTTGGTTTGTTTTAAATCAGGTAATGGGAAAATGTACAGAATTTTTTAATTGTCTAATGCGCTCAAGTGACTCAAAACTAGATTTATATAAAGCATTATTAGATTTTGGATCTATGTAACTACTCTGCATGGAGCCTTTATGGTCAGCTGGGTAAACACACATTTTTTAAATGATATAAATACTTATGTACAAGAGAAACTTTAACAGTTTCAAAGGAGTGATTATATTGAGTAAATAATATGTGAATTTGCAATTGTTCTCTAAGTGTTTACACATATTATATTGTACACATAAAAGTTTGCACGATAGACTAAGAAATATCTGCTAGGTTCCTGTAAGGCATTTTTCCTATGATTCTTTCTTAATTTTACTGCTGCAGACAGTCTCCTCCATGCTCTCTTTCTCTCTGTCCATCCAAATAGCATTTAAATTCTGTCTGGAAAAAAACATGCATTGACAGTCAAAATTAAGACTTGAACTCTGATGTTAACTCTGTCTGTTGCACCTTTGCAGTTCAAGTTATTTCTATCATCTTGTCATGCCCAGGCATAAAGTGAGTCCAGGGTGGAATTGCAGCCCCAATTCTAATTTTCATCATGATGGGGACTTTGCAGGTAACTAGACTACATTTAATTTGCTTACCTCAGATACCAGGGGAATGGGTGTGTTAATGAGTCTGATAGAGTAGGATTATGCATTCATGGTAACTTTGTTATTTATTTATTTTGATGTAATGTGATCATCACAGACTAATAGAAACAAACAAACAAAACAGACAAAGGGCATGGCTACACTTACAGATGTAGAGGCTGTGAGTTAAACCGCCCTGGGAGAGCGCAGTAGGGAAAGCGCTACAGTGTGTCCACACTGTCAGATTCAAGCACACTGGTGTGGCCACATTAGCAGCTCTTGCAACACCAGAGAGCAGTGCATTGTGGTAGCTATCCCAGCATGCAAGTGGCTGCAACATGCTTTTGAAATGGGGTGGGATGGAGTGTGACAGGGAGTGTGTTGTGTGTATGTGGGGGGGAGAGAGAGTGGGTTTTGAGGGGGCTGAGAGCATGTCAGTATGCTGTCCTGTACATTGAGACAGTAGCAGACCTCTCCTCCCCCTGCCTCTCTCTCTCACATACTCACAGAAAGCAACATTCCACACTTATGGTTGCTTTGTCCCCGAGCAGATAAGCAGCCGGATGTCAGAAATGGAGCTTTGAAAGGGCATATCTGCATTCCTACAGCCGACTTCAAAACAATGACAAGAGTGGCCACTTGACTTAAGGGGATTATGGGACATTTCTGGAGGCTGATCAGAGCGCAGTAATGCAACACCTCGTTCACACTGATGCTGGGGCATTTCAGCTGAAGTGCAGCAAGTGTTATGCTTCTCGTGGAGGTGGATTACAAGGAGCGTTCCAGCTGCAGAGTCCAGGTGGTCTAAGTGCCTTGCCAGTGTGGACGGGTCGTGAGTTAGGGCGCCTGGGGTTGCTTTAACGCACTCTAACTTGCAAGTGTAGCCAAGCCCAAAGGCACTTGAATTGGACCCTTGCTTTTTGCAGGTCTACTCACTATACCATACCCTCTAATGTCTTATCTAACCTGCTCTCGAATATCTACAGAGATTGTGCTTCAAAACCATCAGTTTTGCACATCATTAAGAACATTTTCCTAACACCAAACCAAACTTTTCCTTCCTTATTTTCAGAATCTTTCATCCTTATCCTGCTATCTTCTGATACTGAGATTAATTTCTTTCCTTCATTTATATTGTTACCTTGACTTAAGTCATTTAAGGTCTGTTTGCCTACTGAATCTTCTCTTTTCCTAAAGAGGTACATCAGGCTCCCTCAGCACTGGGAGCAGAAAAGTCTTCTTTAGGGGTTTTTTTGGGGGGGATGGTGAAGGCGGGGAGGGTTGGTGAAGATATTGCTGTTTCAAAAGCAATATGTCTGGAAAGCTATGTTAATTTTGATCTGAGGTATGTGAGTACTGCACCACCCTACCCTGATTCTGTAACCTATGCTCAGTCTCTCCCCATAGGTCTGAGTCTCAGAGTCTGGGCTGGGTGGTGACAATAAAACAGAACCATCAGAATCCATACATCAGCAGAGCTGCCCTAATTTTTCTTTCCTTTTAAAAAGAATAAGGTTGTTTACAGTTTATCACTGTGATATTATTTATAGTATATTATCATGATGTTTCCTTCCAGGCCAGTCTTTATTGTAGTGAATAACTGATTTATTGGAGTTTCTCTGTCCTAGACATTTTATCATGGTGATTAACTAACAAATGAGAAATTACACACTGGTAACATCCAGCTTGTTAGGGATTATTGACTAAATAAATATTAGCAGCAACCATATCAATGCTTCTAAAAGATTATTTTGGGGAAGTCTCACTTAGGATAGAACAGGCTTCATAACAAAAAGGTTAATAAACAAAGGAGGTATCGTTCAGTATATCGGGCACCAATGGTTCTCAAACTGTGAGCTTTAAAGCTGTTCATAGTGATACATAGAATTAAATAGTTTGAGATAGAAACATTGAACTGGAATCTGGAGGGGAGAGGTGAGCTTCAAAAAATATCTGTAAAAGGAAGAAACCCCGGACCTACCATTCTTCTATCAATATTCTGACAGATATTCCATTTTTCAAATATTAAAATTTTCAAAGGTTACCTTTTTAATTCCATGGTTAGCCTAATCTTGCAATTGTTCTGCATAGAGTTTAGGTGGGTCAATAACAGGATAGGGAAAATTAGCCACTATTTCACACACACAGTTGCTCACACAAATAATTGAAAATATCAGAACAACTAATGAGGTTAAAATTGTTATTTAGTTAGTATTAATATAGAGATGTTAGTGTGCATGGCCTTGAACAATATGTGAACTGTAACAGACACATAAATGAAGAGAATTGAAAGACAGTAGGAGGTAAAATACAGTACAATACAAAAACAAAAAAGTGTGTAGTCTTTATAGCTAGAGTGCTTCAAAGAGTCAATGGGTTTCCTGAAGTTTTCCAAGAAGATCCTTGGGAACGGTTAACTGAGAAAGCAGTCAATATTTACCCATTTAAATGGACAAAATTTTCAAAAAGTGATGGAAATTTTTTGCATGGCCTATTGCATGTTGATTAATAAAGATAATAGAGCTTCAGGAGATTTATACCTCCTTATGTATCTATAGCCACACATTGGACAGATATGATGCATTTTCCTATTGGATCATTTGAACTCTGAAGCAGCCTCATAGAATGACATGATACAAGCAACTATTATTATAGTATAATTTTCAGACAGACTGATGTATCTAAGGGCTTGTCTACATGGTGTAATAGTGTGCACTGCCTGGGGTGTAAATTCTAGTGCACACCAGCATGTCATGTACTTACTGTCCATGTAGACCCTGCTGGCATGCATTAAAGCTCCCCAGTGTGTGCTGACATAGTCCCATTTCAAACAGTGTTATATCACCATGCATTGGGGATCTTTTAGTGCGTGCCAGCAGGGTCAGTTAGTGCCCGACATACTGGTATGCACTAGAAGTTATGCCCCAGCTGGCGCACTCTAGCACACCATATAGACAAGCTTAAAGCTGCAGAAAACACCCTCTTTCATCCTTGGCTGGGCAAGAGTTAGCCACTTCATCTTATAAGACTTGGAATTAACCCTGGTGATCCTTGCATTCATGATCTCCAAACTTATCGCCATGCTTGCAAATGGAGCAGTTCGATTAATTTAGTGAGAAAGACTACCAATAGCACATTACTCCATTCTCTGTACTGCATTTCACTCAAAATGAACACAAAATAAAGTTCCAGGTTTAAGTCCTTATGTTTCAAAACTTCTCTGGGACTTGCCCAGGACATCTGAGGGAATGTCTCATTCTCTGAGCTCATGACCTGTACTGCTGCTGGGTGGCTGGAGAGCTGGAGAGTGGCAGCTGCTGGCCAGGAGCCGAGCTCTGAAGGCAGAGCCACCGCCAGCAGCAGTGCAGAAGTAAGGATGACAGGGTATGGTTTTGCCGCTCTTACTTCTGCGCTGCTGCCTGCAGATCTGGGCCCTCAGTCAGCAGCCACCACTCTCTGGCCACCCAGCTCTGAAGGCAGCACAAAAGTAAGGGTGGCAATACCGCAACCCCCCTAAAATAACCTTGTGCCCCCCTGCAACTCCCTTTTGGGTCAAGACCCCCAATTTGAGAAACTCTGGTCTCCCCTGTGAAATCTGCATAGTACAGGGTAAAAGCACACAAAAGACCAGATTTCATGGGGGGGGGGAATCAGATTTCATGGTCCATGATGTGTTTTTCATGGCCATGAATTTGGTAGGGCCGTAATTATATGTCTGACTTTCATGTACATTGGTCTCTCTAATTTCTGCAGATATATGGTTCACATACCGAGCCTTTGCGCCCACCTCCCGTTGGTCGTTTTCCACCCTCCACCCCACCCCTTTGGTCATTTTCCATCCATGGTCTTACAAGGTTCATCCTACCATATAAAACTCTCAGGTTTCCTTTGGACATGTCCATATCAATGTAGCCTAGCTTCCCTCAACCTATTTCACATTCTAATTAGTAATCAAAAATATTATGGGTCATATTTTAATGGGCCTCACCTGATTTATACCTATAAGTAATTGCAGGTGAAAAATTACAGGCCCAGTTAGTTGTGAGTGCAGATGCTAGTGTCTAAAGGTCTAACTGTAGTAGGTGATTTGCCAGTTGAAAGTTTGTACAAATCAAGTCTTGTACATATGGGAATATGACAAGATGAAGAGGTGTCATTCAGAGGTTGATAGGGAAGGATAAACTTACTTCTTATGGGTAGAGGAAGGATAAAAATTTCTGGAGGAATTTGTAGAGTAGAAACTCCAGCTGTGACAAAATAGATTACTTCTAATGCAACATATTAATTATTATTATATTATCAGTACAACAGTATCCTACCTATCCTAGGCATCATACATTCATCATACGTTATACATTCCTACCTTGAAAAGTCTGCAATCTAAAATGAAAAAAAAAAACAGAAAAAGGTTGAGAGAGATGCAAAAATATACAGCAGATTCTGCCACTCGTGCTTAGTACTCTCTTGCATGTAACTCCATAACTAACTACTACTCATTTAACCCCACACCTATTCTGTTACTCTACATTTAAATGCATGGGACCATATGTGTAATAAGAAACTACTCAGTTTGAGTAAGCGTGTCAGAATGTTCTCCTATATTTGTATGCATGGAGAGGGGCTGAGTCTGGCAACAAGTGTGCAGCCTAGACCAGCCTAGACCAGGTGTCTGGGGGGCCGTGAGCAGGTTTCAGGGGGTCCGTCAAGCAGGACCAGTGTTAGACTTGCTGGGGCCCAGGATGAAAAGCTGAAGTTCCACCATTTGGGGCAGAAGCCCAGGGCCCTGAGCCCCACCTTCCAGGGCTGAAGCCAAAGCCTGAACAATTTAGCTTCATGGGGTCCAGGGCAATTGCCCTGCTTGCTACCAGTCCTGGATTTCATATGCAGGAAAACATTTGTTGTAGCACAGGTGAGCCGTGGAGTTTTTATATCCTGTTGAGGGAGCCTCAGAAGGAAGAAGGTTGAGAACCCCTGGCCTAGACAACTTATTTGTGTGCTTTATTGATTGGCTGCTTAGTTTGTGGTGGTTATGTTTAGCTAGAATGCTGGGTATTTTTTGTGAAATTAGATAAGTCAGTAAGTACCAGCAGCTACTGGAATCAGTGATTCTGACTTCTGTCATGTGACAGAGGTAAAATCTTTTGTAAACCTGCTCCTTGTCATGGCCAAGAAATAAAGGTCAGTCTCCTTCTATCAGTGCTGTGTGTCACATCTGTATTATACACCAACCAATTGCTGTACTTGGAAACATCTTGGAAGGCAGCGATACAAACTCTCATATGGTGCCTAAGGACAAGATATCTCAGATTCTTTGCCTATCCCTAAAATATGTCTAACACACAGAAGGAATTAATCTTTGTGTCTTTAATAGCACTTACAGTACTGAAAATTAAGTTGCAGATTGAGGCCTACTGTATGGCAATAGCATGATGTCTTACTGCATTTTGAATTTATTTATTTATTTATTACAAGCATTATTTCACCTCCTGCTTTTGGAATCTGTCCCCTTTCAGAGCTCAAAGCAAATAAAGCAAAGTGCTTTGTCAGCCACGATATATGCTAAAATCACAGGTGGGGAGGTGTGAAGAACTTTTATTCTTATCTTTATGATGTAAATGATTCTCTTGACTAAACCTTTTCATTTTATGCAAAATTAAAAATTCATAACCTGTGAAACCCATGAAGAGACTTTTCAGAAGAAAGAACACTGAATATTTGAAGTATACCCAATCCTGTTTGTGCTGTTCTACACAAACAGGGGGAAAAAACCTTTATAAAAATTCGTTGACCCTGCTTTTTGCCATCTGAATGGTCATGGTTGATTGGAAAAATCAATGAAGTGCTGGGAGAATTGCACCTCACTCTTGCAGACAAGCCACACAAAAATCCAACTTTTCACATGAGATGAAGATTGCCTTTGGTTCATTTACTCTCTTAAGACACATTAAAATCAAATCTATCACCCCATTTGGCCATCTGTCAATTCTCACTACACCGTAAACGGGTAGACTTTGTTCCTAGATCACCAGAATAGGAGGATGTTTTGTTGTTGTAATAAATGGTTTTAGACCTCAGAGACAGAAATAAATCAATGCAATTTATAAAGTGGGGGTGAAAATGTTAGCTGCAGTTTTCCAAACTACAGGGAATTATATATGGATGAGTTACAATAAATAAAGCTCAGCTTTAGCAGCTTACAAAAATAAATAATGAAGATGAAAGAAATTAATGTGCAGTTCTTTATTTTGAAACCTTTTAAAACATGGATTAAATACAAGAGTAAATTGCACATCAAAGGTACAGCTACTTTATTGTATGAACATTTAAAATAAAATTTATAAGATCCCATTTCTCTCTCTCTTTTAACCAGAGCTTAGGTTTCAAAGCACACAATGGACTAACAACCTGAAGCACATTTTCTAGTGCTTTCCTGATAATTGTTTTGCTATTTATCATCAATAGAATTAATTGTCAACAGTGGGCTGGAGATTCAACTTTAAAATTCAATTTTTGAGAAATAGTTTATAAACACAGGTTTCAGAGAAGCAGCCGTGTTAGTCTGTATTCGCAAAAAGAAAAGGAGTACTTGTGGCACCTTAGAGACTAACCAATTTATTTGAGCATAAGCTTAAAATGAGCTGTAGCTTACGAAAGCTTATGCTCAAATAAATTTGTTAGTCTTTAAGGTGCCACAAGTCCTCCTTTTCTTTTTATAAACATAGCAGCTCTGAAAGAGAAGAGGCAATATTACTGGCAACTATACCTGAGTCTTGTTGTGAATGAGTCTCCAAGATCCTGTGTTGTCTGCCCAATTAATAAACTGCTTCTCCAGATCCAGCTTGCACAGAGGTTCATGACAAAGTGAGGCCGCCTTCTCTGATGGCTATCTATGGTTTTGATCAACTCTTAACCCACTAGCACCCATCCTAAGAGATGTTAGTTCTCTTGACTGAACAATCCTGAAGATAATTAACTACAAAGGACATTAAAATGATGAACTAGAAAGAATGTGAAAATGCAAAGACTAAACAACTGGTCCAAAGTTGTTGTCCAAAACATCAATTTCATAGCCTCACAGGCAACACCTGTTATTAAAGCAAATTTATAAACTATAAGGGCCAGATTTTCAAAACTGGCTACCAAAATTGCATGCACAAAATTGTATTTATAACATTGCATGTGCAAAACTCACTTTAAAAAAGTATACATTTTTGAAGAGCTGGACAAGATTTTACATAACTACACGTCCAACCACCCAACCCAGACTGCTCCTCCACCTCCACAGAGATAACCTGCAAGACTCAAGGAAGATGAGCACAAGGAGGCCAGTAAAGAGATCTTCCTGGAAAGCCAGGATCTGTTTGGACACAGGACCCTGATGCTGGACAGGTAGAAGACAAGCCCAATTCCTGCCCTGCAGCAACCAACTCCAAATCCCAGGCAGTAACCCAGGCCATGACTGAAGCTGATCCTATGGAATGCTTAGGACATTAGATGCTTATTTCAGCTAGGGTTCTAGGAGCTGTGTTTTTCCTGCCCTGGTCTCTCTCTGTCCCGGAGAGAATATAGTTATAGCTATAAGAAAAGGAATACTTGTGGCACCTTAGAGACTAACCAATTTATTTGAGCATAAGCTTTCGTGAGCTACAGCTCACTTCATCGGATGCATACTGTGGAAAGTGTAGAAGATGATCATTTGAGCTTATGCTCAAATAAATTGGTTAGTCTCTAAGGTGCCACAAGTACTCCTTTTCTTTTTGCGAATACAGACTAACACCGCTGTTACTCTGAAACCAGTTATAGCTATGTAATTCTCTCCTTTCCCCCCTCTGAGTGTCAAGCAAGCTTCCTGTTATTCACGAGAGTTGCTTGTTGGGGATGCTCCAAAAAGTTAATTGGATTAACTAAAGGTATGAATTTAAAGTGGATTTATTAAACCATTGTGGATACTCTCATTCAGCATGAAAGTGGCCTTAATTTGGTTTAACTTAATTCACTTTCAGAGTGAATTCCAAAGGTAGGCAGATTTCACCCACTGATCTAAGACCAGGGAGAGTCTCACAGACCGATGCAAGAGCATGTGAAAACCTGTTGCCCATTCACCTGTATACAATGAAATAGCCTAGAGTTGCTTTAAGTGACTCAACCACTCAATTATTGTAATTTTGGGGGAAGTGGGAGAAAAATGTTTTTCTTTTCAATTTCTCCTGGCTGTGTCCTTTTTTTTCAGCCACAGTAACAACTCTTGTGTTGTGTGTGCTCTGAGCATATGCACACAGGAATGGCAACATGTGTAGGGACATTCTAGCAGCCTCATTACAATGTTCACAGGGTCAGCTGTCAGGGTCAGCATAACATCACCTCTCTTTTTGTTAAACGTCCTCATTTTAAATCAGAATATTTTATACTTGTTACATTTTTTGTTTCTTGCTTTCTACACATTGAAGGGGAGAGCTATGCTCAGACCCCTTTTGTCAACTGCAGCATACACTGGACAGAATGACTAGGTCCCAAATGAACTGTAAGACATCACTAGGTTTACCTCTCTCCCTTTCTGTGCAAGTGTATGTAATGCACACACCATTTTCAGGATTCATCTACAGTAAATTTGTGTTCTTGTCCCCAGAGGAGGATTAAGGTTTACTGGGGCCCTGGGCACAAAGAACATTTGGGCCCTCCATGCGATGGGTCCCCACCCACTGCTCCTCCTCTTCCCCCCAAGACCCTGCCCCTGGCCAAGCTGGAGCTGGGCAGTGGTCAAAGCTGCCCTGGGAGCTTGGCCACTGTGGGGAGCCCTGGACCCTCCACTTGCCCTGGGTGGCATGCCTTGGAGAGCAGGGCAGCCCAGGGCAGGTGGAGGGTCCAAGGTGCCCCACAGCAGCCTAGGGTGACCATACATCCTATTTTGGCCAGGACTGTCCCCTTTTTAAGCCCTGCCCTGGACATCCCAACTTTGGCAAGAGCAAATGGGACAAATGCCCAGTTTCACCAAAAAGAGGTTGAGGGGGGCAAGCAGCAGGGCTTAGGCCAGCTTCACGCGGGGGGAAAGAAGGGGGCTCAGGCCAGCTTTGCTGGGGTGGGGGGGTGGTGGAAATATGGTCGCCCTATCACAGCCTGGCTCCAGCTTCTGGCCTAGCCAGAAGGTCCAGCCTTAGGGGGAAGAGGAGGGACAGGGTGGCAGGGTCCCAATGGGGAGGGGAGAAGAGCAGGGGGTGGGGCCACAGTTCTGTCTCTGGTGGCCCCCTATTTTTTATACATGTTCTGGCATGCCTGTGGGGCCCCCCCCAAATTGGCCAGGCCCCTGGGTACAGGCCCCATGCATTAATTCACCAATGCTTGTCCTACAGCTCACTTGCTCTCACCTATGTGGCAATCCACAGGTTTAGCTACTTTTATATGTGCTTACAATGCATTTCTAAAATTCTGGATACTCTGTAGTTGGACCCAATAATACACTAGGATTTTTCAATATTTGAAAAAGAATTAAAACTTTAACTTGGGTAGCAAATTTAGCTCATATGGATAGTAGGTATTGATATGGTAAAGGTTAATGACCCAGTGATTAAAGGCAAAAATAGACAGTTAAAATTACTACAAATCATTCCTCTGGATCACAGAACAATCTCAAGGACAATCCATACATGGTCTGCAATCTCCTAATGTAAAGGTTTCCTGATAACAGTAACGTGGAATGGCACCATATCATTAAAACAAAGATCACACTGAAGGCTTTATCCAGGCTCCAAGGAACTGAAACAAGCTTAAAATCCAAAATTATTCTTTATATATAAACACCTGTTGTCAGATTACATTAGAAACAAACTAAAGATAAAAGAACAGGAGTACTTGTGGCACCTTAGAGATTAACAATTTATTTGAGTATAAGCTTTCGTGGGCTACAGCCCACTTCATTGGATGCATGCAGTGGAAAATACAGTAGGACGATTTTATATACACAGAGAACATGAAACAATGGGTATTACCATACACACTATAACGAGAGTGATCAGTTAAGGCGAGCTATTACCAGCAGGAGAGAGAAAAAAAACCTTTTGTAGTAATAATCAAGATGGGCCATTTCCAGCAGTTGACAAGAATGTGTGAGGAACAGTGGGGGGTGAGGGGGGAGAATAAACATGGGGAAATAGTTTTACTTTGTGTAATGACCCATCCACTCCCAGTCTTTATTCAAGCCTAATTTAATGGTGTCCAGTTTGCAAATTAATTCCAATTCAGCAGTCTCTCATTGGAGTCTCTGAAGGTTTTTTGTTGTAATATTGTGACTTTTAGGTCTGTAATCAAGTGACCAGAGAGATTGAAGTGTTCTCCGACTGGTTTTTGAAGGTTATAATTCTTGACGTCTGATTTGTGTCCATTTATATCAATGTGCCATCCATGCCCCTCTGCCATGTACATTGGCCAAACCGGACACTCTCTACGTAAAAGAATAAATGGACACAAATCAGACAAAAATTTCAGTTTTGCAGATATTGCATTTTCCATCAAAACAAACACAGATGAGAAAAGGAAGAGCCAGCTCTTCTCAGCATCTGGCTCAGGAGCTGTATGTGCACAAGGGTAGATCAACAATAGCAGTGGCAGACAACAATAGGGGCTATGCCAGCAACGCCACAGAGTCATTGTTTTTCAGACAGACAGTGTTAAGGGAGTGGCAGCCCACTTCCCACTCCCACATTGTTAAGACTAAGGTAGCAGCTTTCATTTCTCCCTTCAGTTACTTGGCAAGTTGGCATTACAGCCAACAGTACAGTACAGTGAATCAAGTACTCTAGATGAAATGAGAATTGACTCTGCTGCACACTTGTTAGTGTTTGGGTTTTACTGCTTGGATTCCTTTGTTGATGAAGTGAAGTATTGCATACTATTAAATTATCATTTCATGCTACTTATGATAATGTGCTGATATTATTACTTTCATTTATAACTGATCAACATGCATTGTTCATAGTGTGTTAGTGTCTTTTTTAAGGAGAGTGGAGAAATGTGAGATTTCAGTTGGAAAGAGTTTGTTGTGTTCCTATATAGATTCTGAGCGTGCAAAGAGGAAAAGGAAAATAACGAGGAAAGAGAACTTGTGTGAAAAGATGTGAGCGGGGATAATGTTTGTGCTAGTAACTGATTTTATGTCTCTGTGATTATGGCATTGAATGGACTATGCTGAATACTCCTACAGTTAATAATCCTTTTACCTGCTCTTTAAGACACCTGGCTACTGAGTGTACTACTAAGTAGCACAGTGTGGAGCCATTTAATGAGGTTGTGTAATTCTATTATCTATCCCTACTGTTTATTCACCACCTGCCATATTTTCCTCCTCCTTTACAGGTTATGTTAACAAAATTAATCCCCTGGGTCTGATAATCCTGTCAGCTCTACACGTGTGACATGCATGTGATGGGATGCGGAGATCCTTTTACTGCAGTTTATATCTGTCATTCTTTGCTTGCCAGGTGACACAATAGCCAAGCACTGTATACAAATACAGCATATGGATACCCATAAAATTACCTCTTACCCAATGTAATACTTCATTTGCTACCTGTGCAAATGAGCTCCATGACCTACATATATATGAATGTGTTGTGTTGTTAACACTGACTCTTTCTGTAGGAGAAAGTCTGGAGGAATCAGAGTGTTGTGTAGATGATGGTAGTGTGCTACTATAATCATAGAGCAAATAACTGACTTCTCAGGGCCTGTGTGCCTATAGACCAGAAGGTGGAGAGGATATTGTTGCTGGGAAGGAAAAAAAAAATAGAACTGAAAACACACCATATGAATTGATTAATATTGGGTAATAACACCACTTCCTTTTGAAAGAACCTATCATGCTTTGAGTCCAATCAGGACTAGAAAGTAGGGCTGGATGATATTGTCAAGAATGGTGTGAAATTGCATGAAAAAACATTTTCCTGTGACATTTAAAGGGCCCCAAGTTCTCCATATTTTTTCACAAGTTAGCTCATAGCTTGACATTTTGTAATTTTGCCGATTTGGAATTTCACATGGAAGTTACCAGGGCAGCCATCATTGACAAATTTGGTTTGCAGAGTAATAGCTAGGACGGATACAGCAACACACAATAACTCCCAAAAGCATTGTTGTTATAATACAGATATAGACACACAGGCAGACAGATACAGAGAAGGTCAGGTAGGGCAGTCTGATATCACCGTCAGAACTGGCATGGAGATCTGTACCAGCTCCTTAACACATTAGTCAAGAAGATGGAATTTGGGGTATTTGGAACACGCAAGTGAATGTGAGGCTAAGGATATCATGTTTGTTGTTGTTGGTATTGTCATGGCGTGACATTAATTATATTAAGCCAGCCTGTTTCCCACCAGATCTCTACACAAGATCCAAAACATTTAAGGATTCATACAACCTGTTCATAGCGAATTAAGTAAAGAACAAAAAAAACCCAGAACTGATGTTGCCAAGTTACATGTAAAAAGCATACCCCATGTGTTGCAGTGGCATTAGGTGTCAGACAGATCCATCAGATTTTGGCCAGTTTTCTGCAACCTTATTGCAATTTAAATAGTAAACAAGATAACTGTTAACAGTGGCTTGGCATCAGTGAAAAGGAGGTGGTGACAGACGACCAAAGCTTTCACTTGCCCCTTCCTTTTGGTACTCAAATCCAGAGCAACCTACCTGTCCAAAGGCCCCACTTAAACCTACAGCTCTGATGGACCTGCACCATTCCAAGGCCTAGCCAGTACCTACAGTCTCATGCAGGCTACTCCCCAGGGAAACTCCCTCCTGGCATTATAAATCCACTCCATCCATTAACTTCCAAGGAAGGGTAAATGGATATTTGTGATGACACATGGTGGAGCTGAATGAGGCCTGCTTTTGCCTTACATGGCATTTTATGAGCGATATCGTGGAGAAGGTCAGAAATAGCTGTTATTTTTTATATATATATATAATCTGTTTCTCAGTTTGCCTGGTTGGTATTGCCCTGCCTGACTGCACAGAGTCAAATCAAAGGCAGCTGTTGGGGAGAAACCAACAGGAAATGAAACAATGGTAAAGATAAGGTATGGTCTAGAGAATACCAGATATCCTTGAGAAAACAATGGAGACGCTATTGCTTGGGGAATAGCCCCAGCCTGTCTCCAGCCAGGCTAGCAAGGTTTACTCTTCCCAGGTGTGAGCCTGGGATCAAAAGGGACTATAAACCATTAAAGGATCCCAAGCCTAGAAAGGAAGTGGTGTAGACTGAGTTATTAACAGCAACCAGATACAAGTTGTGACAGAGAAGGCTTCAGAGCAGTCTACTTCTCTCAGTGCAGAGATGGAGGTAACTGGGTGAATGGAATTTACCAAATCTGGCAAGGATAGGTTAAGGTTTAGGAAAGGGAAATAGGTGTATGGGCCTTTATTGTAACCCTTGTCTCTGATAGCGATGTACCTGTGGGTGAGTGAAGAAATAGGGCCTTGTTTTGACACTATCGACCCTTCTTGAGTTACTTTAATTAGCCACTGTCACAGGCTTCCAAAGAAAAAGGGATTAGAGGTGCCAAACACAGCTGGGTCTTGTTGTGTTCACATGGTTGGGCACCTGGTGGGCTGCCACCCAGAGCAGCTGGTCATGGGGTTCCATTCTTGAGAGACGTAAAGGAAGCTAAGTCTATCACCTGAAGGGTGAACTTGAGAGGACTAAAAGGGGTCTAAAACACAGCTTGCACTGTAGCCACTCACCAGTCCCAGTGCCTTTTAGAGGTTACATCATCTTTTGTGGGAGGGAGACAAATCCAGCACCACTTTAAATCAGGTTTCAGAGTAGCAGCCGTGTTAGTCTGTATCTGCAAAAAGAAAAGGAGGACTTGTGGCACCTTAGAGACTAATACATTTATTTGAGCATAAGCTTTTGTGAGCCACAGCTCACTTCATCGGGTACATGTGGTGGAAAATACAAATGGGGAGATTTTATATACACAGAGAACATGAAACAATGGGTGTTACCGTATAGCCTGTAACAAGAGTGATCACATAAGGTGAGCTATTACCAGCAGGAGATGCGGGGAGTGGGGGGGGAGGAAAGAAACCTTTTGTAGTGATAATCAAGGTGGGCCATTTCCAGCAGTTGACAAGAACGTGTGAGGAACAGTGTGTGTGTGGGGGGAAATAAACGTGGGGAAATAGCACAAAAACAAATCCACACAGACACACCCCTAGAACCCCGACCAGGGGTATTCTTCTATCTGCTACCCAAGATCCATAAACCTGGAAATCCTGGTTGCCCCATCATCTCAGGCATTGGCCCTCTGACAGCAGGATTGTCTGGCTATGTAGACTCCCTCCTCAGGCCCCATGCTACCAGCACTCCCAACTATCTTCGAGACATCACTGACTTCCTGAGGAAGCTACAATCCATCGGTGATCTTCCTGAAAACACCATCCTAGCCACTATGGATGTAGAAGCCCTCTACACCAACATTCCACACAAAGATGAACTACAAGCCATCAGAAACAGTATCCCCGATAATGTCATGGCAAACCTGGTGGCTGAACTTTGTGTCTTTGTCCTCACCCATAACTATTTCACATTTGGGGACAATGTATACCTTCAAATCAGCAGGACTGCTATGGGTACCCGCATGGCCCCACAGTATGCCAACATTTTTATGGCTGACTTAGAACAACGCTTCCTCAGCTCTTGTTCCCTAATGCCCCTACTCTACTTGCGCTACGTTGATGACATCTTCATCATCTGGACGCATGGAAAAGAAGCCCTTGAGGAATTCCACCATGATTTCAACAATTTCCATCCCACCATCAACCTCAGCCTGGACCAGTCCACATAAGAGATCCACTTCCTGGACACTACGGTGCTAATAAGCGATGGTCACATAAACACCACCCTATACCAGAAACCTACTGACCACTATGCCTACCTACATTCCTCCAGCTTTCATCCAGACCACACCACACGATCCATTGTCTACAGCCAAGCTCTAAGATACAATCGCATTTGCTCCAACCCCTCAGACAGAGGCAAACACCTACAAGATCTCTATCAAGCATTCTTACAACTACAGTACCCACCTGCTGAAGTGAAGAAAGAGATTTACAGAGCCAGAAGAGTACCCAGAAGTTACCTACTACAGGACAGGCCCAACAAAGAAAATAACAGAACGCCACTAGCCATCACCTTCAGCCCCCAACTAAAACCTCTCCAACTCATCATGAGGATCTACAACCTATCCTGAAGGATGACCCATCACTCTCACAGATCTTGGGAGACAGGCCAGCCCTTGCTTACAGACAGCCCCCCAACCTGAAGCAAATACTCACCAGCAACCACACACCTCACAACAAAAACACTAACCCCGGAACCTATCCTTGCAACAAAGCCCATTGCCAACTGTGTCCACATATCTATTCAGGGGACACCATCGTAGGGCCTAATCACATCAGCCACACTATCAGAGGCTCGTTCACCTGCACATCTACCAATGTGATATATGCCATCATGTGCCAGCAATGCCCCTCTACCATGTACATTGGCCAAACTGGACAGTCTCTACGAAAAAGAATAAATGGACACAAATCAGATGTTAAGAATTATAACATTCAAAAACCAGTCGGAGAACACTTCAATCTCCCTGGTCACTCGATTACAGACCTAAAAGTGGCAATTCTTCAACAAAAAAAACTTCAAAAACAGACTCCAACGAGAGATTGCTGAATTGGAATTAATTTGCAAACTGGATACAATTAACTTAGGCTTGAATAAAGACTGGGAGTGGATGTGTCATTACACAAAGTAAAACTATTTCCCCATGTTTATTCCCCCCCTCCCCCCACTGTTCCTCACGTTCTTGCCCACCTTGATTATCACTACAAAATGTTTCCCCTCCCCCCACTCTCCTGCTGGTAATAGGTCACCTTACCTGATCACTCTTGTTACAGCGTGTATGGTAACACCTATTGTATCATGTTCTCTCTGTATATAAAATCTCCCCACTGTATTTTCCACTACATGCATCCGATGAAGTGAGCTGTAGCTCACGAAATCTTCTGCTCAAATAAATTTGTTAGTTGCTAAGGTGCCACAAGTACTCCTTTTCTTTTCACTTTAAATCAGTTTCACCCTAGTATGCTAGGGTAATACAGCCTCTCTGTAGCCAAACTGCATGTAAAGCCCTCTGCGAAGCCGTCTCAGCATGATCAGAACACATACCAATTGAGGAATGAGGAGTGATCCTTATACTGTATAATCTGGAAACTATCCCAATGTATGAAAGGCCCCTCCAGACTATGCATCCACCTTAAAACTTTATATTCAAACTTTAACAGAAGGGGATGATCCCCAGTTCAGTAAGGTGCTGAAGCATGTGCATAATTTTTAGCCTGTGGGTAGCCCCATTGGCTTCAATGGGCTTCTCATGAACTAAAAGTTAGGTTCATATTTAAGCAGAATGCTGAATCTGGCCTTAGTGGTCTCTTTTTGCTTTCAGTAGCTCTTCATTCAACAGTAACTTTCCTTAGGGTAATAAGGCACCAGCTCTAATGCATTCAGAAGAGAGAGTTCTTTCTACTCCTTGGCCAGAAAGATGAATGATACAAAGGAGGGGAAAATCGGGGGAGATAGGGGGCCTCATGATCTCTGACTCAGTCTGAGGAAAAAAAGACTTCTCTCCTTTCAGAAAAGGTGAACTTTCAGAAAATTGGGCTAAGCAAAGAGCATTCATGTTTCCTTTAAACTGAAGACACACTTATCACATCCCTCTTGTTTAAATTAAGTAAAAATCTGAGCTATCCACAGTCCAAATAAGGGAAACATATGGCCCTTCCTTGGTAATTTAAAGGGTAATTTGGTTAAGGAACTGAAATAGGCTGGTGCACTATTGCACAATATCAATGCAAATCAGAACCCTCCCCAGATAGTCAGGTCACAGTTCTCCAAGACGTTTATATAATTAATTTTCCTTACTTCTCACACATCTTCCTTAGAGCTTTACGATATCTCCAACTTTTTAATATAAAAACTACAACTTTGCTCTGAAAAATACACATGGTGTAAGTGATGAACCCAAATGAAATAAATATGTTAAGGTCAGTTTTGTTAAGAACAGTCAGTAAACAATTGTAGTTGTTCTGAAGAATTTAGATACTGAGCTTGATTTTCCCTCTGATTTACACTAGTTCTACACCAGTGCAACCCCACTGACTTCAATGAAACTATTCCCGATTTACACCAGTGCATGTGAAAGGAGAATAATGCCCATTGCCACTGGATGTCCCAATTAATGGTGTAGTATGCTTAATCATATAGGCCAAACAATATATGCAAGGCACTTAAAGTTGCATAAAGTTGCACATGCTTAAGCATGTAAGTCCCAATGGAGTTAATTAGACTAGTCTTGTATTTAAATGCTTTGCTGAATCATGGGCCTTCTACTGTAGAAGTTAGTTTGCAGATTTTTGTAGTTTGCTGATTAAGGCCCTGATTCAGCAAAGCAATTCGGCATGTTTTAAGTCTATCCCTATTCAGCAAATTAAACAAACATGCTTAAAGTTAAGCGTGCACTTCAGTGCTTTGCTAAAGCAGCTTGAATTTTTAGACCCTGATTCATGTGGTGATTCTGAAGCAGGTGACAGGCCTAGTTCTGCTCCCCTACCACTGAGAATCAGGCATAAAATCTGGCCCCATTGAAATCAATGGGAGTTTTGTCATGGAATTCAACGGGGGCCAAGATTTCACTCTAGAAGCCATTACACCAAGATAAAGCCATTGTGAGATCAGAATAGGCCCAAAATATTTTCAAATGTGCTTTGTGGATATTCTTGTGCATATACAGACATCCACGGGAGGCGTCCACATAATGTTCTGTAGGACTTTTTCCCCCTCTGGAAATAGGGCAAAACGGAAGGGAATACACCGATTTGGACATATACAGATTCCTTTCTTTTTTTAAGGACAAAGTGAGAGTCCATTTTTTATCTGAGAATTAAAATCTTCCCATGAGAAAAGCTAGGGAATATAGTATATTAGTTAAGAGTTAAAAATTATGGATCATGACCTTTGAACACTCCCCAAAGCTGCACAGCTAGTGATGAGGTGGTGTGAAAAGCTATTTTTCTTATAATGAGATACCAAGCAGATTTGTCTTTTTAAAATCTGGCATTTAAAAATATATTTATTTCTGTTATGTTTATGTTATGTTGTGTTTATTATAATCTTGACATACAATTGTAAAAGTCTTCTTATAAATTTTATTTAAGGAAGTTTTAGCCAATGATTTACTATATGTAAATTTTCTTCTCCTCCACTGTGCAACTGAGTAGCGTCATATGAAAAAATTAGGGAAAATGGACACCCTGATGACTTTTTTTCCACAGGACATCTGCTCACCTTAGACAATTGGCTGCAAAAGATCTGGATAAGACCATCTGGATAAGATCAGATTGAGGGGGATGGGAGAGAGAACTAAGAAAGAGATGGATTTGGGAATATTTCTTTTTACTTTAATGAAACAAAAAAGGGAAAGAAAAAGGAAATTACAAATATCTGTAGGAGAAAAATTTATAAATTTTATTAGTTTTAATGACTGCATAATTCAGTTCCAGATTTTTTTTTTAAAAAAGATAGCTTAAATTATTAAATAACAAAATATGTGATTCAAAGCAGCAATTGCACTCTTTTTATTGTCATGACCTCTCCCGTGGGTTAGTATCGGGTTCTCAAACTAAATTTCTTTATACTTTAAACACTTTAATGAAATGTTATATAGATGGCATTAGATTACAGGATGCCTTTTTATGTTTATATCAAGATGAATACAGAAATGTACTGTATTCATGAGAGAATGACCTTCAAACTTCAATGGAAGGTCGTCTCCATTTTATACCATCCTACTCAATTTTAATTTTTTTCCATGCTGTATACAAATATGAAATTCATCTCATCATCTCTAACAAATATATTATCAATCAGAGGAGATGCAAAACCATCAATGTTTGTATTAGGTTGCTAGCACAGGCAATCTCCCCTAATGACTTAATAATGTCACAGTGAAACATGCATATGCTCAAGTATTTGCACTTGTGTTTCTGATATTTGTCTTTACTTGCCTATGAACCCAATCCTGCAAACACACATGCATTTAACTTTGAGAATGAGTAATTCCATTGATTTCAGTGGATCCAGTCACATGCTCAAAGCTAAGTAGGTGCATAAGGTTTGCAGGACCAGGGCCTAAATCTGTATGACAAAAAGCAATTAACTACATTTTTTAAATAGAAGAGGAAAGGGTATTCTGGAGGGGCAGAAGGTAGATCAATACTGAAATTAAAAATCCCGATAAAACCTTGGAACAAACAAACTTTTGAAGTTCTTACCTTAGAGGTTACACACCAAAGATAGAGAATTGCTGTAGATTATTTCTAAAACATTATGAAGAATACATAGTCCTTACTAGGTCAGTAATTAATACCTCTAGTCTTGAGCATTGATTTTTCTCCTTAAATTCCATTAATATCATTTGCCTAATTATTTAAGCTTGCATTTTAAAGCCTTTGTCAAGCCAAAACAGCATACTCAGTGAAGTGTTCAGACATGTGACCTTATGAAAAGCTAGGTGGATAGTTAGAAAGCTAGATAGACTCTCTGAGTAACAATAGTGATGTACGTCTGATCATATTTGTCTAGGCTTTGGTCTTGTGTTCTGCTGAACTAATTTTCCCTTTCAGTCATTGGTCTTGCTGTCATTCTGTCTTGCATGAAGCAGAGTTGGACAGAGAATAGATGCTACCACTACAGCATCAACTGCACAAATAATGTGGCATGTGCTAGGGAATTACCCATAGCCAAGTTTGATGATGGCATTGCCCACCTATGTGAGGTGGCAGATAGAACTTTTTGTGGTTGACAAGTATGATGAGCTGATTTTCCTGATTAAATTATTTATTGTATGAAAGAAAAAAACAGGAAAAAAAGTATAAAAATGTAAGAAATAATAGGTCAATTTCATTGTGAGTATAAAATACATTGAGTATATGAGTTACACTGCAGATGGATTTGGTTTATTATTTATTACTGACATTTAAAAAAAAAAAGAAGAAGCAAGAGATGTGACAGTGGTGACAAAGGCAAAGTCAGACTTTTTACTCAGCTTCAACATGTGCGCATGTGTATTGCAAATGTAGTTTTGGCTGCTCATACCCAATACACAATCCATTTTGTAAAAGACCAAGCAAGACATTTTTTAAACAAAAAAAGCTTAAGCAAATCTAGATTGTTATATGCACTACACATGATCACATGGGCAAATACAGCACAGACAGCGAAATGCCTGCTAGCGAAAGCCAAGCAGCGTGGAGATACCAGAAGATGCCAATCGACAAGCTACAGCTATAGCTAAGTAGTGTTCTAGGCTAGTATTACAGCCAATGAGGCTGATAACAATTGTGTTCAGGCTGCAGAAATCCTCTGTATCCTGGGCCAATTTCACAGGTGGCATGTAAGGTAATGTACATTAGACCTTCTTACACTAAATCTGACTCCCTTTCAGGTATGTACACCCACTCTATTAATATATAATTTGGGGGAATTTATACAGCAAAGAATCAGAAAAAAGTGTCAGCTAAGAAGCCCCCTAACACAGGCTCTAGACCAAGGGCCACAATTTCATCTTTGCTATGCAAAACACAATCTTTAGTCGGAGTTTTGTCTCCTTTTCTTCCACAGAGATTGGATCATTTCTGTGGGCTACAAACTGCATAGGAAGTGTTGTATACAGAGCTAACAAGAAGTTGGTAGGATGCAATAAACTTATATAGTGCAATAAGATTAAGTGAGAGAAGAAAAACAAAACTCCTCCAGACAAATACTGGGTCCTTGAGTGTTCCATAGCTCTTTTGACCAGTGTAATCTTTCCATTGGATAACTAGGCATGACGGTAGGAAATATCAGATGTGTTTTCAAGTACCCCATTTTTGGAGCACAGTTTCACACTAAACTGGGCTTGAGTTGGATGTGTAGGGTCACATTTACTCTTCCAGATCTTCCATGCAACAGATTAGATTGATAAAGAAACTTAGTTGTTGTGGTACTCAGCATCACCACCACTAACATTTAGGTGCCTAGAAAAATCACTACGTTTCACAATGCCTAAGTTAGGCAGCTCCTTCAGAATGGGAGAGCTGGGTGCCTTAGAATGGGATTCCCAAAAACCAGTTCACTAGGAGACTCCGTGCCTAAGATAGCCTGTGGGAAGTGCCACGCTGAGGGGTGCATACTAAATCCTGCCCCTCTCTTGGAGATAGGTGCCCAAGTCTGGGTGGCAGGGAGAGGTATGCCTCTGCTTGGGATTCTCAGCTACAAACCCTCTCTGGGCATTGAGTGTGTAAGTGGTGACCTGGCACTGGTGGAGAATTGTCCTAACCTGCACTAGTCAGATGCACTTTCCTGTAATTCTTTCCATTATATTGCAATGGTCATGAACACTTTCCTCTGACTGCTTTCACAGAAATGTACCAGCCCTTTTCAGTACCCCTGAAGATGAGAAGCAATGTGCCAGGATTGCCTTTGCAGCAAATCTATGGGCTCATTGCTGGTTAGTAGATAGCTTTCACCAGCTCCATTTCAGGCTGTAGTCACCTCCTCTGGTTGTCATGGAAGCTGCCAAAAAGGATCAGACTTTGTAACAGCACTGACTCTTCCCTACATCTTTATTTGATCATGCAGCATTGCAGCACTGAGACCTTGGCACATTGCTTGAAGACCATGATTCATGGAGATAGAAAGATGTAACTAGTATCACTTAACTGCAGTGCTTTTTGGGGGGGCATCTTTTCTCCCGGGTGAGCAGTTTGTCATTAAAAGGGATAACTAGGCTCTTGTTATTTATACATTGTTTTCCCTTGCTTAGAGAGATGATTCTGCATCTATAAAGGATTTTAAAATAACCCCTTCCTTTAAATTATCTGCCACCACAAAAAGGGAGAATGAAAAAGCCATGTAGAGCATAGACCTTTTGCTGGTTTCCCTGCTTTTTAAGTTCAAGCAATAGTCTTTCCTAGCCCCATTATTGTTTTAAAGGCTTTTCAAGATATTTTGTCTGGAAACCAAAATGAAATCAAAACAGCTATATGATATATTTTAAACTAATGGAGCATCCCCAGGAAGATTGCTCCAGATAGACTCCCCATAGAGGCAGCAACAGGAGTTGGAAGAATTTTTGTCCCTCAGATGAGTTTCAGTGGTTCTCAAACTTTTGTACTGGCAACCCCTTTCACATAGCAAGTCTCTGAGTGCGACCTTATTAATTAAAAACACATTTTTATATATTTAACACCATTATAAACGCTGGAGGCAAAGCAGCGTTTGGGGTGGAGGTTGACAGCTCATGACCCCCCATGTAATAACTTTGTGACCCCATGAGGGGTCCCGACCTCCAGTGTGAGAACCCCTGGTTTACATGATAGATGATTCCATAACAAACTGAAGAGGGAAGCTTTTGCCCAGTTTACTGGATGTTTGCTCCATGCACAGCAGCAAGAGACATAGCTATGCTGCAAGGGAAAATGGCAGACAACCGGCTTTTGCCAATCCTGTTTCAACCAATATAGGTTTTACACACTGAGTAGTACTTCACTCCAGAAGCATCCCTACTGAAACCAAACTACATGTGGAGTGAGGTACTTCAGCTCAAAGGCTGAAGAATTAAACCTGTAGAGAGTTAATGCTCGCAGGAAAATATGCATACACCAAAACTGTCATAAGCCTCTCTCCTTAAATATTGTAAATGAAAATTAAGAGCTGAGAGGGTCATCTTTTCAGGTGGGTGTTCATGAATTTGTGCTTGTTATATGTGAGCAAACATAACTTGCCAGGCGCATATGCATATATCCAATTAGCTTGAACAGACTAGCTGCATGAAATTGTATGTGCAAGCAGGGCCAGATTTAGAGGCAGGTGACCCAGGTGACTGGGGGTGGGGAGGCCTGGAGTCGTGATGCTGTTTTCATTGTTAGCGACAAAAGAGAAAATAGAATGTTTGAAGTAATGTGTTTCAAGTATTCTGTACGTGGATTCATTTTTCCACTAACCTCCTAGTATGTTCTGGACCTTTGTAGAATCTCATGGAACCTTCCAGACTTTGAGAACTACATTTGCCTCAAACCTCCCCATGTCAGCCATGCCCTTGTGGATATATAAGGGGCAGGGCATCATAGACTCAGAGAAGATTAGAGTTGGAGGAGACCTCAGGAGGTCACCTAGTCCAACCCCCTGCTCAAAGCAGGACCAACCCCAGCTAGAGCATCCCAGCCAGGGCTTTGTCAAGCCGGGCCTTAAAAACCTCTAAGGATGGAGAGTCCACCACCTCCCTAGGTAACCCATTCCAGTGCTTCACCACCCTCCTAATGAAATAGTGTTTCCCAATATCCAAGCTAGACCTCCCCCACTGCAACTTGAGACCATTGCTCATTGTTCTGTCATTTGCCACTACTGAGAATAGCCTAGCTCCATCCTCTTTGGAACCCCCCCTTCAGGTAGTTGAAGGCTGCTATCAAATCCCCCCCTTACTCTTCTTTTCTGCAGTCTAAATAAGCCCATTTCCCTCAGCCTCTCCTCATAAGTCATGTGCCCCAGCCCCCTAATCATTTTTGTTGCTCTCCACTGGACTCCCTACAATTTGCCCAAAACTGGATACAATACTCCAGATGTGGCCTCACCAGTGCCAAATAATCACTTCCCTCGATCTGCTGGCAATGCTCCTACTAATGCAACCCAATATGCCATTAGCCTTCTTGGCAACAAGGGCACACTGTAGACTCATATCCAGCTTCTTGTCCACTGTAATCCCCAAGTCCTTTTCTGTAGAACTGCCACTTAGCAAGTTGGTCCCCAGCCTGTAGCAGTGCATGGGATTCTTCCATCCTAAGTGGAGGACTCTGCACTTGTCCTTGCTGAACCTCATCAGATTTCTTTTGGCCCAATCCTCCAATTTGTCTAGGTCACTCTGGACCCTATCCCTCCCCTCCAGTGTATCTACCTCTCCCCCCAGCTTAGTGTCATCCGTGAACTTGATGAGGATGCAATCCATCCCATCATCCAGATCATTAATGAAGATGTTGAACAAAACCGGCCCCAGGACCGACCCTTGGGGCACACCGCTTGATACTGGCTACTAACTAGACATCAAGCCATTGATCACTACCCATTGAGCCCGACGATCTAGGCAGCTTTCTATCCACCTTATAGTCCATTCAGCCAATCCATACTTTTTTTAACTTGCTGGCAAGAATACTGTGGGAGACCATATCAAAAGCTTTGTTGAAGTCAAGGTATATCATGTCCATCGCTTTCCCCATATCCAAGGAGCCAGTTTTCTCATCATAGAAGGCAATCAGGTTGGTCAGGCATGACTTGGCCTTGGTGAATCCATGTTGACTATTCCTGATCACCTTCCTCTCCTCCAAGCGCTTGAAAATGGATTCCTTGATGACCTGCTCCATGATTTTTCTGGGAACTAAGGTGAGGCTGACTGGTCTGTAGTTCCCCGGATTCTCCTTCTTTCCTTTTTTAAAGGTGGGTACTATATTTGCTTTTTTCCAATCATCTGGGACGTCCCCCGATCACCACGAGTTTTCAAAGATAATGGCCAATGGCTCTGCAATCACATCGGCCAACTCCCTCAGCACCCTCGGATGCATTAGATCTGGCCCCATGGACTTGTGCATGTCCAGCTTTTCTAGTAGTTAACCTGTTTCACCACTGAGGGCTGCTCACTTCCTCCCCATACTGTGCTGCCCAGTGCAGCAGTCTGGGAGTGGACATTGTCTGTGAAGACTGAGGGGAAAAAAAAAAAAAAAAAAAGCATAGAGTACTTTATCTTTTTCCACATCATCTGTCACTAGGTTGCCTCCCCCATTCAGTAAGGGTCCCACACTTTCTGTGACCTTCTTGTTGCTAACATACCAGTAGAAACCCTTCTTGTTACCTTTCACCTCCCTTGCTAGCTGCAACTCCAATTGTGCTTTGGCCTTCCTGATTATACCCCTGCATTCTCGAGCAATATTTCTATAATCCTCCCTAGTCATTTGTCCAAGTTTCCACTGCTTCTAAGCTTCCTTTTTGTGTTTAAAGTTTACTGAAGGTTTCTCTGTTAAGCCAAGCTGGTTGCGTGCCATATTTGCTATTCTTTCTGCACATCAGGATGGTTTGTTCCTGCGCCCTCAATAAGGCTTCTTTAAAATAGACTCCTTTCCCCTCATATTAGCCTCCCAGGGGATCCTGCCCATCAGTTAGAGTCATAGAATATCAGGGTTGGAAGGGACCTCAGGAGGTCATCTAGTCCAACCCGCTGCTCAAAGCAGGACCAATCCCCAATTTTTGCCCCAGATCCCTAAACAGCCTCCTCAAGGATTGAACTCACAACCTTGGGTTTAGCAGGCCAATGCACAAACCACGGAATGATCCCTCATCCCCTCCCTAAGGGAGTCAAAGTCTACTTTTCGGAAGTCCAGGGTCTGTAGTCTGCTGTTCTGACTGCATCACCAGTCAGTCAGTGAGATATAAGAACAAGTGAAGTGAAGTGAGAGCCCAGCTGCAATATTGTGAATCTGGTTTTATTGTGTAATTGTGAGAGTGTACTTCTGCTTTAAGAGGTGAAGAGTGTAAGTAGTGACTAATAAAGGACATATTTAATGAGATGCCAGAGATATCTATCGAACCCCTATCAACGCAACAATATAAGAGAAATACTGTTACTTCTTTTGCCATGCTTCACATGTAATGTTTAATGACTTTCTAAGATTGTGGAACAGACTTTTGCTCTCCCTAATACGGTCTGTTTTCCCCCCATAAAAGGAAAAGATGCCCCTGAAGAAGCCCTCAGGAGCTCAGTATAGGAAGCAAAAAGCTCATTTGCCATCTAGTTTGCAGCAAAGGGCAAATTTGATGTGAAACAAATGTGGCGTGGGGGGTGGCGCTGAAGAGGTTTTTCACCTGGGGTGCTATTTGGTCTAGGGCTGGCCCGGTGTGCATGAGCACCTCTTTCAGCATCTGGGCTATATAGTTTTTCTGGTTTGTAATGGTGTGTTTTAAAAGTTAATCTATTTAATGTTATGTGCTACAGACAGAAGGAACTTGTGAATATATGAGGCAGATCAACTGAGTTTGTGGGATCTGCCATGTATTTTCCTATTATTTTCTGTTATGATACAAGAAAGTAAGCAAATGGAAATCACTGACTTCTAGTTTTCATGCAAATAAAACTGCAGATGCTAAGCAAACTTCCTTAAGGAGCACAGCAAATTTTCACAACTTTAGTTTTCCCCTGAGAATTATAGGTAGCATAGTTAAGAAAAAAAAAATCTGTAGATTAGATCCCAACATTTACTAGCCGTTACAAAAACGGCCAGGCCCAGCAACACTGGGAGCAGAGAGACAGGATAGAATAAACCTTCCATTGTGCCAAGTCATAAAAAGTTTAAAATTAGAATAGTCACAAAGAAAAGTTATGTCCAAGAATGTAAGTCACAATGGGGAAAGAAAGTAAATTGTATATGTAAGAAAGTGAAATATTTTCCTTGTAGCAGGCAGTAAGCAAGACAGAGACCAAAAAAATCTCACAAGCATTAGACTTCCTAACAATAGTTCATATCAACTCTTGGAGAGCAACTCCACATTTAAAAGTCTAAATAATTTTGGAAAGCCAAAAAATATAAATGTAAAACCAGCAGTAAATTGCACTGCAGAAAGTCTTCCAGGATGAAGAATACACTAATATTCTACAGTAATATAAAGGGTATAATCTTGCACAGTATAGGATTCATACACCTCTAGGTACACTGAACATATACAATGGTCAGTTATCCATCCAGTTCACAATCCTGTCTGACAGTTGCTAGAACTATATGTTTTGGAGGAAGGTGCAAAATACCCAACAGTGGACAATTAAAGAATAACCTTCTCAGAGCAAAATTTCTTCCAAACCCCACCTAGCAGAAGTTGGCAATTGACCTGAAGCACAAGGGTTCATATCCCTTCTAAAAATATGTTTTTTTACTATAAATGTAACTGTGGAGGCTCTCCTTACTCAAAATTGCATATCTTTTTTGAATGCTATTAAGTTCTTGGTCCCATTTATATCACGTGACAGCAACTGCCATGGGTTAATTATAAATTGTGTAAAAGAGTATTTCCTTCTAGGAGTTTAAATTTGTTGCCTTTATATTTCATCAGATGTCTTTGTTCTTGTATTATTAGAGGGTAAATAGGAGTGCCTGAGAGATCCTCTCTACACCATTTGTTATTTTGTACGCATTCACCATATCCCCTCTAACCCAAACAGTCCCAGTTTTTTCATCTTCTCTATTCAAATGTGAGTCATAGAATCATAGAATATCAGAGTTGGAAAGGACCTCAGGAGGTCATCTAGTCCAACCCCCTGCTCAAAGCAGGACCAACCCCAGCTAGAGCATCCCAGCCAGGGCTTTGTCAAGCCTGACCTTAAAAATATCTAAGGAAGGAGATTCCACCACCTCCCTAGGTAATACATTCCAGTGTTTCACCACCCTCCTAGTGAAAAATTTTTCCTAATATCCAACCTAAACCTCCCCCACTGCAACTTGAGACCATTACTCCTTGTCCTGTCATCAGCTACCACTGAGAATAGTCTAGATCCATCCTCTTTGGAACCCCCTTTCAGGTAGTTGAAAGCAGCTATCAAATCCCCCCTCATTCTTCTCTTCCGCAGACTAAACAATCCCAGTTCCCTCAGCCTCTCCTCATAAGTCATGTGCTCCAGTCCCCTAATCATTTTTGTTGCCCTCCACTGGGCTCTTTCCAATTTTTCAACCTCCTTCTTGTAGTGTGGGGCCCAAAACTGGGCACTGTACTACAGATGAGGCCTCACCAATGTCGAATAGAAGGGAATGATCACGTCCCTTGATCTGCTGGCAATGCCCCTACATATACATCCCAAAATGCCATTGGCCTTCCTGGCAACAAGGGCACACTGTTGACTCATATCCAGCTTCTCGTCCACTGTAACCCCTAGGTCCTTTTCTGCAGAACTGCTGCAGAGCCATTCGGTCCCTAGTCTGTAGCGGTGCATGGGATTCTTCTGTCCTAAGTGCAGGACTTTGCACTTATCCTTGTTGAACCTCAGATTTCTTTTGGCCTAATCCTCTAATTTGTCTGGGGCCCTCTGTATCCTATCCCCACTCTCCAGCGTATCTACCTCTCCTCCCAGTTTAGTGTCATCTGCAAACTTGCTGAGGGTGCAATCCACACCATCCTCCAGATCATTTATGAAGATATTGAACAAAACTGGCCCGAGGACCGACCCTTGGGGCGCTCCACTTGATACCGGCTGCCAACTAGACATGGAGCCATTGATCACTAATCAGTCTCTCTAATCTTCTCTCTAATCATTTTCATCGCCTATCTCTGAATCCCTTTTATAAAGACAAGGTGACCAGAACTGAATGAAAGTGGGTGAAATCCTGGCCCTATTGAAATCCATATGAGTTTTGTCATTGACTTTGGGTGATGCCAGAATTTTAGCTAATATTCCAGATGAGTACATATTATTGATTTACATAATGGCACTATAATAGTCTAAGTTTTTTTCTAGGTCTTCATTAAGCTGTCCATTATAATGTCCAGGTCTTTATTCCTGAGTGGTTGTTGTTAATTTGAAACCAAGCAATGATAGAAAAGCTGTGCAGAAGATGGCCGTTTTTTCCTCCCCATATCTTTTCCTCTTTCCTTCCCTTCTCCTTCCTTCTTCTAGTCACTGTCAGAAAGGTCAGATCCTCAAACTGCAGATGGCAGCTGCTACTGTGACAACAGGTGGATTTAAAACCGGTATTGGTATAGCTCTGGCTATATCAATCATCATAGCTTGTTGTTCCAAAATTGCAGCGAAGGCCTGGTGTTGTCACTTATTTTGACCAGTTCCTCAGGGTACAGGATGTTGATAGGGGGCACTGCATCCAGCAATGTTTCCCTAGTCTCTCCACATTTACATTTGAGGTCACTTCTTAGCAGCTTCTGCTTGGTCATATTGTCATCAGTCTTTGTCACCCCAGCTTGTGCTCAATTTGAAGTACCCCAGTATTTCTGTTTGTAGGTCAGTGCTTGGGAGGAGTTGTTCTGAAGGAGACAGATTCTCTGGGATCATCAGCACTTCCACAGAGGTATTTTGGGGCAAGGGATTTGCAGAGGCAAAGATCTTTCTGGAATTCAGCCTCTTGGATAGTGGAATATGTCCATACAGTGAGTGTCTTGGATCACAAACCTGGTTTTATCTCTTCTTTCTTCTAAAGGCATCCAGCCTGAGTGATGGTGGTGTAATTCCTATGAGGTGGTACAGCAGGAGAGTGGGGGTTAGTTTCAAAGCTGCTATAATGATCCTACTGAATTAAGTTTAGTATCAATTTTGTTTGCATGACTTGACTGATTGCATTGGGGCACAGTACACCACAACTGAATGACACAAAGTGAGACTGGTTGCTCAGAGTCATAGGCACGGGAACTAGGGGTGCAGGAGGTGTTGTGGTTCCCCCAGGTTTTATGTAGGGCTGTGCTGCCAGCCCCGTGCCCAGGATCCCAGCTGCTGGCCCTGAGCCTGAGGCTCCACTCTTGGCCCCTCACCTGCCCCAAGCTGTGGCCCCAGCCTTGGCCCCCTTACTCCTGTCCAGGTCCCCCCGTCCAGGAGATATGTCCCTGCTCCCAGCCCCAGCTCAGGGTGTGTGCTGACAGGGGTACAGGGGCTGGCTTTCAGCACTCCCTACTATTAAAAGTGTTCCAGCACCACTGCTCAGTGTTTGGGGGTCAGGTCCTCATTTTGTACTGGTCAATTTCTGGAGTACACAGGTCCTGGAGCTCACGTTCTTTTTCAGCTTCTTGGTGTGCTCTTAGTATGTTAGCATGCAGTCTAGTGTGACCCCAAGTTATACCAGATGTTCATAGTGCTCATGGATTTGGTCTGGCAGTGTTTCAGATGGAAGGCACGTATTTGTGTCTTGCTAGGATTGGCATTCATGGACAATGTATAATAATATTCTCCAAGTACATTCAGGGAGCCAGTTAGAACTTGCTCAATATCCTCAAATCTTTTTGATTGGCTGGTGTCAAGGTTCCTTCCCCACGCTGAACTCTAGGGTACAGATGTGGGGACCTGCATGAAAAACCCCCTAAGCTTATTTTTACTAACTTAGGTTAAACTTCCCCAAGGTACAAACTATTTTACCTTTTGTCCCTGGACTTTATTGCTGCCACCACCAAGCGTCTAACAAAATATCACCGGGAAAGAGCCCGCTTGGAAACGTCTTTCTCCCCAAAGTCCCCCCCAAGCCCTACACCGCCTTTCCTGGGGAAGGCTTAATAAAAATCCTCACCAATTTGCATAGGTGAACACAGACCCAAACCCTTGGATCTTAAGAACAATGAAAAAGCAATCAGGTTCTTAAAAGAAGAATTTTAATTGAAGAAAAAGTAAAAGAATCACCTCTGTAAAATCAGGATGGTAACTACTTTACAGGGTAATCAGATTCAAAACATAGAGAATCCCTCCAGGCAAAACCTTAAGACACAAAAACTGGAATATACATTCCATTCAGCGCAGCTTATTTTATCAGTCATTTAAACAAAACAGAATCTAACGAATATCTAACTAGATTGCTTATTAGCCCTTTATAGGAGTTCTGACCTGCATTCTTGCTCTGGTCCTGGCAAAAGACAACACACAGACAGAGAGAACCCTTTGTTTCCCCCCTCCAGCTTTGAAAGTATCCTGTCTCCTCATTGGTCATTTTGGTCAGGTGCCAGCGAGGTTATCTTTAGCTTCTTAACCCTTTACAGGTGAAAGGGTTTTTCCTCTGGCCAGGAGGGATTTAAAGGTGGTTAGCCTTCCCTTTATATTTGTGACAGCTGGTGATATAAATACATCTGCATAAATTAATCTTCACACTTTGGGGAATTCTGGTTGGCCATTTGTGTAGACATTAAACAGCTATATCAGTGAGAGGATTTAAAAATCAATAGATGATTTTCAACAGGGGTCAGCAATCAAAACTCCACAGAAGTCAAAGAAGCTGCATCTAGTTTTGTCAGTAGGGAACTGGTCTATGGAATTATATACAGCTAAGTGACCTTATCATAAATATATCTAGAACCTGGGGACTTTAGCTTAAAATCTGGTGGCATGGTATGACCCCAGTGAAATCAACAACAGTTTTGCCCAATCGTCAATGGCAAGATATGGGTCTTAGAATTTACCTTCCCCTGATAAAAATGCCCCTCTGACCCACTCATGGAAACTCCCCTCAGAAGTTATGAGGTAACTCATCTCAAGGAGATGATGCCACATATTCGTATCTCAATCAGATACATTTCACACAGATAAGCTATATATTCTCTTCGTATTGTGTGTACAACACATACAGTAGTATAACCAAAAATCCACATTCCAGCAGACACCAAACTTGAATATGTCTGCTAAAGTTGCAACTTACTCAATTTATTTTATGCACTATAATGTAGTCTGCGAACACAGTTTTCCTGTGTCATTAATTCTAAAAGAAACAGGCATCCCGAACAATGCTGACACAATTGGTTATGGACTGATGGTAGCTAAATTAGTGTCTCCACATTTTAAAAGTGACTATAACACTAAAATTATCTTATTTAGTCTGATTACATGAGTTATTTTCCACAGTATTTAAACTACTAAACACAGATTCTCAAATCGTTGCCAAAAAAAGCTCACATTATTAAATGGGTGGTGGGGGAGAGCACAGATTTAATTTATAAGCAAAATAGCAGGTAGGTTTTTTATTTAACAGTGATATTAGGCAAAGTGGTTTAGCAATAAATATATATGAGCATAGTTTCTGTGTAAGACAAGTAATAAATTGTACGAATGAGTTTAATTAGAAACAATGGGCACTATAAAGTTAGTGTATAAAACAAAGAAGACAGGCATATTTAGGGAAAATGGAGGGGAGGGAAGACGTAGTTGTCCCTTCTCCCATAAAAAAATTCTGTCCCCAGGCTGAAATTCAAGCTACTGTACAATATGGTATCTTGAGATACATTAATTAGCCTAGTGGTTAGAGCAGAGGACTGGGAGTGAGGAATCCTCGATTTTATTCCCATTTTTGACACAGATCACTTAAACCCATATCCTCAAAGGGACTTTGTAATGCTGAGCCTCACAATGTCTCACTTTTAGCTTCCCAGAAAAATCCCAGGAACAGCAACGTGATCAAGAAAGCCTGAGTTAGGCGCTTAACGGTGGGAAGAGAGAAGTACCTTAGAATGTGATCAACAAAAGCCAGAAGATTAGGTGGCAAGCTGCCTAAACTAGCCAATGGGAAATTCTGATGTGGGGTGTGTGTCCTAAGCCCCTCCCTTCTCAGAGATTGGTGCCTAAATCAGAGCTTCAGGGAGTCACCTAGCTGTGGTATAGAACCACAATGGGAAACCATCTCCTGGAGTCTGGCAGCTTACATGCCTAAATAGAGTCTTGTGAAAATGAGTTAGGTGCCTGCCTCACTCCACACAAAATGGCTGGAGGGGGTGATGGTGCCCCCTTACAACTTTTCACCCAGTGGTTAGTGCACTCACCTGGGAGGTGGGAGACATAGGAGAGGGGGGAATTGAAACCAGGTCTCCCACCTCTCAGGTGAGCGTGCTACCTGCTGAGCTAACATTTATAAAGTGGGGGACCCCACCACCACCTCCTTCTCCTCCAGTCAGATTTTGTATGGGCTGCAATCCTGTAAGTGTGCTCAGAGGTCACCTACTGCATTGGGCCCCACAGGTGAAATGGGTGGAGATGCACTTATCTTCCCCTTGTCTCTGGCTTGTTCTAGGGTTTAGGCTGAAGACAGATGTCTGCATATGTAAAGCGAGGCAGCAGTGAACATGGCCAGAGGCAGGAGTGTAGGCACCTAGGGAACTTTTACAGTAGAAATGTAGGCACCTACAGGGTTAGATGGCAGCCAAGTGCGAGTTTTGAGGATTGCACTGGAGCCTAATCTGGGATTGAGGTGTCCAAGTATCTTTGTGGATTTGAGCATTAATCTCTGTGCCCCAGTTTAAGCTGTAAAATGCAGATATTACCCACCCACTGCTTTTATTATGAATAATACTTCCCTATTTTTGGAATTGCTTTGAGATTCTTAGATGAAGGATGCTATATACCAGTAAATGCACATAGCTGTTTTAAGAGCTGTATTAAAGGAGTCTTGAAGGTAAAAGTAGGGAAGGGAACATTTTTCATTGCAACATGAGCTAAGGAGAATAGTTTATAAAGTTCATTGTGTTTAGCTGTTATTCACCTTCTATAGAGGATAATAAAGATGGACAGAAGACATTAAGATCCAGACCTAAACTTTTCTAGAGCTCAAGTGCGTTTGGATCCAACATTTTAGTTTTGTCCATAGTATATTTATATTAGAATTGAATGGAATTGCTTTTGTTTACCAAGTATTTTACAAACATTTTAAGTGAATCTGAGCTACTTTTGGGAGAAAATCTGGGTCAAGTTTCAGGTAACCTGAAATTATGGTTTCAAATCTGGTTTTGGTTTTGAACAGCTTCCAATTTGGGGCATGGCCAGAACTGAAGTTTTTAGTTTGACTTATTTGAGCATTAGGGTGTAACTGCAAAATGCAAGCCTTTGAAACTGAAGCCCTGAAAAGTTTGGGGGTGTTTGGATCCAAGTTATCTTTAGCTAACATTGAAGCAAAACAAAACTGCTAAGTTTCACATTGTGCTAATATGTAGATTAGCAGATGTGCAATAATCACATGGTAATACATTAATAAAATGTAGCAAGTTATAGAATATTAAATAAGGCATTTCTACAAGAGAGGGGAAAAGAATAACTCATCACTCAGAGAAAAGCTTTGTTACCACAAATGCAGTACTCTAGAAATAGCACTGCTTTTAGATAACAAATCAATACACTAGATAGAAATCCATGCACTGATTTTAAAAAAATAAATAAAAAACCCCTTCAAGTGGGAAAAGGGATGAAAAGCATTCAGGTTTTATTTGCTGGGAATTGAATTAATTGGAGTAAGTCTCCAAGCAATGGATAAATATCACAAAGGATAGGATTACTTATATAATGGAGTAGTATTTAGCATTTAAACTTTTTGAGAATAGGTTTACACCAGTAAGCTATCATTAAAATGCAGATTATTTAACCAGAAATAGCACCAAAGAGAATAACACGACAAACTAGATTTCACTAAGTAGAAAGGGTGTATTTGATAGGAATACACTTTCTGATTGAATGAGGGAACAGAATAACAAGGGTGTGACCGTTACTATGATACACCCCACCTTCCACAAAGAGACTTATCAATAAACTTACCTGTGTAGGAAGGTTCATGAAATGGTAAAACAGCCATAGAGTTTTCAGAGGGAAAACTTTGACACTAAGATTCCTAGGGGGAAAACACAATAGCAGTAGCTGTGAAGCAACCTTTAGCAGAGTGTTGCCCAATTATGGCTCACTTCATGCCACCTGACCCTTTTGCAATGCTTTAAAACCTGGTGAGGCAGTAGCCTGAGCTAGTAGATAGGTAGGTTGTTAGAAGGAGAGGAGCTTTTGAAGTAGGGTTTTCATGGGTGTTGCTAGGTTCTAGTTAGGAAAAAGAACATTAGGTAGTTATTATATACCTATGTAGCTGCTGTAATGAGCTGGGCATTTTACAAGTGTATTAGAAAACAGATCCCTGAACTCAAGAGTTTACAAACAAAGTAGATCACATACAGACCTAAACAAGAGAGCGTACAAAACAAGATTTTCTCTTTAACAATTTCCACTAACAATTATTTAACTATAATTTGCCTTCCTTGGGGTTGTCTCTTTCCACATGTTTATTTTTACTAGCCTTTACCTTTTAATTGTCTAACTCATACTCAACTGTCTCTTGCTTTATAGCCTTTATTCAATGTTTCCTCATTTATTTTATGCTTTCCTATTTACAGTTTGTTTACTAGCAAAAAAGTCTATAGAAATACCTGCCCTTATATCTGGAGGTATGTTCCCTGGGTTTCTTAGCATGAGTATAAAACCTCTGTGCTCATGAATAGAGCATCTTCCCCTAAGGATCAAGACCTATGAATCTATCAAATCAGAATACCATAGTTTTCCCATATAAACCAGATCTAATTCAGAAGACATAAAATGCCCTTTAAACAATTCACCATAAAATAATAAGCTTTCTCAGTAGAAATCCCTATATTCCTTCAAGGAAAAATAAACCCCCATAAATAGGCCATGGGTTTCAAACTGGTAAGGAAAGACTACAAGCTAAGTAGTAAAAGGAGTCAGTACCAGCACAATATTCATGCTGGTTTGTAGTAGTACAGCAAAGGGCTATTTCATCAGATTATACAAGCAACCTCAGGAAACCATTCATGATACAGATTGAAATGGAGACCAGTTACAACTATGTATAATAGCACTCTACAGCCAGCCACATGGCACAGTGGTGGGTCCTGCAGGGGTCTGTCCTTGGTTCAGTACTATTCAGTATTTTCATTAACAGCTTGGATAATGGAGTGAAGAGTATGCTTGCAAAATTTGTGGATGACACCAAGCTGGAGGGGCTGCAAGCATTTTGGTGGATAGGATTATAATTCAAGATGGACTTGACAAATTGGAGAATTGGTCTGCAGTCAGTAAGATGAAATTCAATAAAGACAAATGCAAAGTACTACAACTAAGAAGGAAAAGTCAAGTGCACAACACAAGATGGGAAATAACTGGCTGGGCAGTAATACTGGTGAAAAAGATCTGCGTTGAGTATGAGTCAACAGCGTGATGCAGTGGCAAAAAAGGCAAATGTCACTCTAGGCTACATTAACAGGAGTGTCATATGTAAGACACAGGAGATAATTGTTCTTCTTTGCCTGGCACTGGTGAGGTATCAGCAAAATTGGGCACCATACTTTAAGAAACATGTGAACAAACTGTAGAAAGTTCAAAGGAAAGCAACAAAAATTTTAAGAGGTTTAGCGAGCATGACCTTTGAGGAAAGGTTGAAAGAATTGGTCCTATTTAGTCTAGAGAAGAGAAGATTAAGGAGAGCTTAACAGTTTTCTCTGGAACAGGTGAGACTAACATCTGTCAGGGATGGTGTAGTTTTACTTAATCCTGCCTCTGTGCGGATGAACTAGAGGACCTCTTTTGATTCCTACCAGCCCTACATTTCTATGATTCTATTATTAAAATTCTACTACAAAATTAAGTTAGCAGTAAGGTAGGTTCCTGCTTCTGGTGCAGTTCACTCCCCACACTTGGATTATTCCTGTGGCTCATAAAATACTTCTGCAGAACAAATACTTTTGCTTTTGGAATGGACCGGTTTTACAGGTCTCAGGTACTTTCAAAAACTTCCCCAAGGGAGAACATCTCCTGCTCCTCCCAAAGGTATTTCGCTCTATCTGCCATATTGCACAAGCTGAACATTGTGCTGTACAATCAATGTACCCGACTTAGTTTTCTGGAACAAAATCTAAAGATTCCTAGCAAATTCATTTAATATAAGTTAATTTACCCTACTGAGGCTGCATCCTTCCTTGTTTACATCAGAATTTTTGCTGTAATTGGGAAAATAAATGAAAAGATTTCTTCATGCCCTCCTGCCCTTGTCCGGAGCCCACACCCTCCCAGAAATTGGGTTTATTATAGGTTAAAGGCACATTTTTGTGGGAGTCCTTTATTAAACATTGATAGTACATTGCTTGGCACCTTCATACCCAAGAGTTGTATTTTCTCCTGGTTAGGTTACAGGATAAGAGAGGTGACACTGAATAAGATTTGTTTAAAATTTAAGTTGGGGTTAATAACTTGTTTTAACTTTACTTTTCTTCCATAGAAGCAGTTGTGATCCTGAGTTTCTTTCTGTTTACAGCCCTTCTAGCCTTTATGATGTTGACATTTCTTCCAGTTTCTTGGGAAAGGCTCTTTACTAGCACAAAACATTTATTTCATTAGGAAGCAGTATTTCTGATTGACTGAGTTACAACAGTGTGGTCCCTAATTTGTGAAGAAGCTTGGGCTGCACACTTTTCATTCCATATGAATAGTAGTGCCCTTGAAGGCAAAAATAGAACATTTTTCTGGGTAGGTTGTTTTCCTTCATTAGCAAATAGACAACAGTTTCAAAACTCCCTCTAATGGTATAGATTGCTTTAGGCAGCAGATACCATTTAAATACCTTACCAATCCATGCTATGTGACTATGGTAAAGAACCACAGAAAGGGTCATTTTCTCAGTACATGGAACTTGTAGTAGAATATGAAAAACAAGATTATCCCTAAAGCTACTCTGTTTTACTGCTTCGCTGTAGTGATGCCTATTGCTGTAGCCAGCACAACTCCTGCATGGCTTCCTGCTATAAATGTAAAGAAACATATCCCTGTGGCTGACTTTGCTCATACTGGTTGTGAAGGCCCTATGGAGAGTAGAGTGTTATGGACATAGTGCTATTCATATAAAAGATCAGAGTAAGGGCAGCTAATTTACAAAACCCTCTTTAATTCCTTAAAATACATACCATTCAGGCAGTAAATTAATATTTACTTTCGATTTAAAAGGACAATTTCATGGCCCGATTTTAAAAGGGCCTTTGACTCCCAGTGTCTGTCGGAGTTGTGCACCTTTCAGCTTATCTCATTGTCGATATAAAATATTTTTATATGCACAGTTCATACAATAGCTATTGGGAACTTTTAACTGGATATGAACCCTGCCAAAAGCCCAGGAAAAAAATACCCACAAAAGGGATAGGCGAGGGTTTGGCTTTTGAAACTGGATTAGAATTTCAAAGTTGAACCCACTCTTTAATGGGCTGAAACAAACCCCAGTATGGGAACACCCCAAAACATCTGGAATGATTTTAAATCTGAATCTTGATCCAGATATAAATTTTGTGGCTTGGGTTCATCTTTATTTTCAGCCGCCTGACTGCAGCAGGCTTTTATAGGCACCAGGAACTGCAAAGTAGAAAAGCAGAGTAACATTTTGGCAATTAATTAATAAATAGGTATCCGTCTTCCAGATGGTAAACCTCAGTAAATACTGGATGTTTTTAATTATATCTCAATATTCATTTACAGTGTGGTACTTTTGTATTAGCCTAAATTAAATCTGTATTAGAAACAAGTAATTTAAATATCTTTCAGAAGCTTTTGTGATTGTGAAAATAAATAAGTGGAAAGAAAAATCTGCTTTTCTGAGTTACTGTCAATGAAACATCAAGTTGTAAAATCTAGCATTACATGGAAAATCTAGTAGCACAGCACTAGTACCAGCAATTTGATTCACATACACCACACAAGATTAAGGCATCTGCAAAGAAAAACTGTCAACTCTTCCATGAAAGTCTGGCAACAACAGATCTTGACATTATTAAGAATGTGATGGTATCACATTGATAGACCCAGTCTGAGCTCAGTAGTGAGAACACTTCCAGGCCACAGACACCAGCTCAAAGAAGGATAGGGAAGTTTACTTTTTTTTTTTTTAACCACAATGTACTAGTATATTGGGTGAACCAAGTAAACACTTTGGATTAAGGTCTTGTTTGTTGTTGATATAACGGTATACCAAAAGCTGTGTAACTATTCATTTTTGCACCTATTTAACTTAGCACTGAGTGCAGAAAACTCCCCTAGTTATAAACACCTCTAACCATGTATAAACTAAACAAGCAATGGTACTTAAAGGGCCTGATGTTCAGACAAATCTCAGTCTGGCTTATTTTTTCGTGAGTGTAATTTTATGGGCCTATTATTGCACGCCCAGCTATGTATAAGTACAGGACACACACACACACAAAACTCGGTAGATATTTAATATGTAAGGGACAGCAGTTACTGAAATTTCCTAATGCTGATAGTGTCTCATACATTATAAAGCCAAAAGGGACCAAGGGACAGTAGTTGCACCTACAAACTGTGGGTAAAAAATGGGAGGGTAGGTATTAAAAATTGGCCCAAAATGTCTTCTCTTGATATACTCCAAGCCCTTGCCCCTCTTTTCCTACTCTCCTCAACAGAATCCCAAGCCCCCATGTCATAAAAACTATTCTTCTATGAGAGGAAAATGTTTCATTGTCCACTCTGGATTTTGGCATTGCTGGAGTGGTCACAAGAGTCTTTGCAGAGTAACTGCGGATGTAAGGCACTCTCCACACATCAAAGGAGAATACAGCAAACTAAATTCTGCTCTCAGTTACACCAGAATTTGTTCCATAGCTTACGTAGTGCCCCGACACCCAGCTGACCTGCAATCAAATGGTCACTGATTTCAATGTAGCACATTATTTATTTATTCATTTGTATTGCAATAGTGCCTAAAGCTCAAGATATAACCAAAACTGAAGTCTGTGTATCAAGGCGTAGAATTGGGCACAGTCTCTCTAATAACAGAATTTAAAAAAACAATGATAAAATTACAGCAACAACAGAACATATCATGCTAAACAGATGAGAGTCAACATTTGTCAATACTGGTACATTGAAGGGGGAAGTATAAGAGGTGGTGCTAAATTGAGTTATGCAGGCTCAGTCTGCACTGCTGACTACTTCCACAGGGAGAACAAAGCTGTATCTCATAGTCACCTGTTATATGTAGTTTATAGTACTTTCATTAAAATTTTAACAATTCCAAGTTATTGGGAAAAACTTTCCCCTCCCTCTTAATTCTCTGCAATCTGCTTGTATGACCAAGGCCGGTCCTCAACCAAATGGTGCGCTAGGTGAGGAGCATCTTCAGTGCCACCACCCTTCATTTGTTCAACTTTTGAATACCTTATTTTTATTGCATTTGTAGCTCATTTCACAAATTTAATGCATGATTTGCAAGCATGATTTATCCCTGTCATATAAGATGATAAATTTGCATGCTAGGATGTATAAATCTGTATTTATTCATGCCATATATAAGCAATTTTTAAAAAAACCTGTCCTTTATTAGTTTCTATTTACACTCTTCAAGTCTTAAAATACAAGTACACTTTCACAATTACACAATAAAACAAAGTTCACAATATCACATCTGGGCTGTCACTTCACTTCACTTCATTCTTATATTTCACTGACTGCCTGGCAACGCCCTGCCCCTAATATACCCCTGAGAGCATGGCTGACATGAGAGCATTCTAGGAGGTTCAAGGAAAATGTAGTTCTCAGAAAGTCAGGAAGGTTCCATGAGATTCTACAAAGGTCCACAACATTCTAGGTTAGTGAAAAATGAATCCACATACGGAATACCTGAAACATGTTACTGCAAGCATTCTATTTTCCCTTTTGTCGCTAACAACAAAAACAGCAACCTGAGCCCAGCAACACCCAAGTGTGGCATCCCAGGCAGTTGCCTGGGTCACCTGCCCCTAAATCTGGCCCTGTGTATGACCATAAATTACTTATCTAGGTTGGGATTCAATAGGCTGAGTTGTCAAATTGATTGTCTGAGATGCTCTTTTTCTGTGCTTGCCAGTTAAAATGTTTGCATTTGTAGGATGGATGAAACTAAAGTGTACTATTTAGAAGATTATGTTTCTGTTATTAGTAGAAATCAATATTGCATTAGTGGATTAATTGAGGGTATTATCAAGACTAAATAACAATAGTTCTCATTGAGGCATTTGATACATCTCTATGGAAACTTATTGGAAAACCTATGTGCAAGTGGGCGGATCTGGTATTTCCAGTCTCATCATCTCTTTTAAAAACTACTTTTTTTCATTTGAAGGCTTCCCTCACAATCAAAAGCCAAGATAAGTATAAAGCTTCCTCCACAGTCTAAGACCTGATATTTAAAATGAATGGAGTGGGCCTGTAATATATACATAAGTATAGCATTTGGTGCTTTTTTTCAAAATGGCAACTTCAAGTCTTTATAAGTTTTGTTGAAGACTATTTGGTTCTTTATTATCAAAGTTGAGAGGTACATATGTCTGTGTCTTCAAGAACATTGAATGGAAACCTACTTTTTTCCGGTGATTAACTTTTGGAGATGAGGAGGCTGCTAACCCAATAGCAAGTAGCCATGGGCTACAACTGGGCTAGAGGTTGCACTTTGACTACTCCTGTGCTTAATGATTTCCAGGTCAGGTTACTTTGATTTCGGATCTCGTCAATAATTCAAATAATGTATTTTAAAGCCCATAAATTTAAAATCATCATTATTTTCCCCCCTTGGGTTATGTTTATAGTGTTTCAGAGAACACAATTTGACAATCCATTTGAGGTTAAAATGCTATTTCTTTTAAACAAATGTCTAATATGATCTTGTAAACTTCACTTTGTTCTGGTGAGAGAAGCTACAATTTAGGCTGCTATTACCAAGAGACTTTCTGCTCCAGGCAGTGCAAGTCCTTGTCATTGAAACATCCTAAAGGACCCACTCCTAAACTGACTCAACCATTTCTTGATGCTCTTAGACACAGAGCTCTTGTGTCTTATTTAATCACAAGGGTATATTCCATACAACGGTGAAAAAATTCAAAGAGACCCTGCAGTGCACATCAGGGTTAGAACACTTGTACAGTTATTTAAATAAGCACCTGCTGTATGGTTCTGTGAGAGTGGATTTTATCTGAGTATGCTGCCAGTCTGGAGTTTCTGTTGGAGGAAGATCTGATCTAGCTCATCTCCTGAGTGCTTTGGTCCCTTTTCTGACCAGCCCTGTCACCATTACCATTTTAGACTTCAAATGCGCCTTTCCCTCCTCCAGAGCAAGGTGGGTTGTGGCTGCTTTCTACTGCTACAACACATATACTTCCCACCTGGGGAGCCATTATCAGGGATGATGATGGCATAAATGCTGTTAGTTAATCTGAACACTGTTTTTTCTTTTGTTTCGCAAACTATTATTTATTGAAATTGCTTTTTCACATGGATTAAGAAAAGAGGTGGCTATGACATAACAGCTCAGCCCAACTAGTCTGTTGCGCTCAGGACTTCAGATCTCTGACACTCGACTCCTTACTAGTAAGTGTGCATAATGACACAAGCACAGTTGCTGTTGCTCTAGTGTGTGCAGCCTACTGTGTCAGGGCCTATTGGAACTCTCCACAACACACGGGCAATTGACCAGGCTCCAGCTCATAATGTGGGATTGTTTGCTGTGTGAACACTACTTAGATAGTTCTCAATATGTGTGCTATTGACTCAGTAAACTCTGTTGGCTCTTTCTTGGTACTATGGTCACCTCAGTCAACATTTCTGGTGGGTAAAGAACATTAAATCAGAAGCCCCAAATGCCTTAAGAACGTATGAAGAATATGTATTGAACACTTGAGGTAACCATTTTCTAAACTAAGTATCTTGGTCCTGAATACTTCACTTCACTGGAAAGCCTGAAGGGAAAAAAGAAGTCCCACCATTCCACAAGGAGCACTTCATTGAATTCCTGGCTCATGCTTCCCTCAGGGTTTGCAGCCTTGCAAGAGGTAGAGAAGAGGAGGGGAGGAGTGCGATCCTTAAACCCTGTGCAGACTGAAAATCTGTAGGCAAATCAGACTGTCCCACAAACCCCTGTGTATTGGGCGGGGCATCCACAAAGAGGGTCTGCCTGTCCATGCTGCTCTCTGAGTTTTCCTTACCTTGGGCAGAATGGCTATCTCAGAAACTATGGTGCCATTGACGACCCCTGCAGCTATGCATTCTTACCCCATTCAAAGGAGACAATGACAAGGTGAGGGAATTAGTACTGGTTGGATCAGCATTGGATCTGTAGCAGTTTGTCGCAGAGTTTAGCTCCCCTTTACCAGAGTTGCATTAATTGTAAAGCAGCTCTTCCTTTGTCTCACCATGTCTTCTGAGTAACAGTGGAGTTCCAACCCAATAGTGGCAGTGTGGAAGGGCTTCTGTAGGCTTGGGAATGGAATGAGTTGGCTGAACTGGCTCAGCCTCCTCTCTCTTTGATGGCTCTTCGACCTGCTCTCTCTTTTGGCTCCCCACTGTCCTGTGGAAGGGAAGGGGAGCATTTGGCCCATGGCAACTTTTTATTTTCTCCTAATTAAATACCAATCTGCTAATGGCCTGTGAAAACTGAGTTTACTAGTATAAGTGGTCTTGGATCAGAGAAGCGCGTACACACACACACTTTAAAACTACTATTATAGTAGAACCTCAAATTTATGAACACCTCAGGAATGGAGGTTGGTTGTAACTCTGAAATGTCCATAACTCTGAACAAAATACTATGGTTGTTCTTTCAGTTTACAAATTTACAACTGAATATTGACTTAATACAGCTTTGAAACTACTATGCAGAAGAAAAATGCTGCTTTCCCTTTATTTTTTAGTACTTTACATTTAACACAGTACTGTACTGTATTTGTGGGTTGTTGTTTTTTTTCTTTTTGGCTCTGCTGCTGCTTGATTGCATACTTCTGGTTCCAAATGAGGTGTGTGGTTGACTGGTCAGTTTGTAACTCTGGTGTTCGTAACTCTGAGGTTCTACTGTATTTTGTTCACTTCTCATTTCAAAATAGCTCAACCAACATTTTCACTTTAAAAAATTCTTCTCTGGATAATTTTGGCCAAGAGTGTATGTTTATAGCTATTTTCTATACCACTAAACGCGGGTATTGAACAGAAACTCAGCCATGTGCCACTTGAAGTACAACACACACGCACATGTGCTACATTAATGGGATTTAATTGGCTGCTAATATTTATTGACAGGAACAACTGATATTTCTCTGAAAACAAAACATAGCAAGAGAAACAAAAATATGAAAGGTTCTGTGCTTTTGTGTCACATTAACACTTGCATAGGCACATAGATGATACAAAATTACTAAGATAGTTAAGTCCAAAGCTAATTTCAAAGAAGTACAAAGGGATCTCACTAAACTCGGTGAGCAACAAAATGGCAGATTGATACTGATAAATGCAAATCAATGCACATTGGAAAAAATATGCCAAAACAAAATGATGGGGTCTAAATTAGCTGTAACCACTCAAGAAAGAAATCTTGGAGTCATGGTAGATAGTTCTCTGAAAACATCTGCTCAATGCAGAATGAAAAGGAGTACTTGTGGCACCTTAGAGACTAACAAATTTATTTGAGCATAAGCTTTTGTGTAGCTCACGAAAGCTTATGCTCAAATAAATTTGTTAGTCTCTAAGGTGCCACAAGTAGTCCTTTTCTTTTTGCGGATACAGACTAACACAGCTGCTACTCTGAAACCTGTCAATGCAGAATGACAGTCAAAAACTCTAACAGAATGTTAGGAACCATTAAAAAAGGAATAGGTAATAAAACAGAAAATATCATATTGCCACTCTATAAATCCATGGTATGCCCACACCTTGAATACTGCATGCAGTTCTGGTCACCCTATCTCAAAAAAGGTATATTAGAATTGGAAAAAGTGCAGAGAAGGACAATAAAAATGGGTATAGAACAGCTTTCAGATGAGGAGAGATTAAAAAAACTGGGACTATTCAATTTAGAAAAGAGACCACTTAGGTATGTGTGTGGGGGGGGGAGGGGCGGAATAGCATAGAGACCTCTAAAATCATGAATGGTATGGAGAAAGTGAATAGAGAAGTGTTCTTTACCCCTTCACATAACACACAAACCAGGGGTCATCAGACAAAATTAATAGACAGCAAGTTTAAAACTAACAAAAGGAAGTACTTATTCATACTACACAATCAACCTGTGGAACTTGTTGCCAGGGATGTTGTGAAGGCAAAAAGTATAACTCAGTTCAAAAAAGAATAAGATAAGTTCATGGAGAATAGGTTCATCCATGGCTATTAGCCAAGATGGTCAGGGATGCTACCCATTCTCTGGGTGTCCAAAACCTCTGGCTGCCAGAAGCTGGGACTTAGCAACAGCGGATGGATCACTTGAAATTGCCCTGTTCTGTTCATTCCGTCTGAAGCATCTAACACTGGCCACTGTCAGAAGATGGGATACTTGGCTATATGGACCATTGGTATGACCATTCTTATGTTCTTAAGTGAGTCAGGATCTGATTCCACTGCTTAACATAGATAAAAACAGTCATATCCTTTTAACAGTGATCACTGTACTGTATGCTAGGAAAACCCTTTATTTCTTCAGAAGAGTCAGCAATATGACCAGAGTTATCACATGAGGAGATACTTTAATGAAGTTTATAACCTGCCTCTCCAGGAAAATGCAGCTTGACCTTGGGCTGACCTCGAAATTTATGAACAGAAGGAAACAGTCATTAAACTGGTAACAGCTTGCATAAGGTTTAGGTAGCAAATACTATCATGCAATGTAATTAAAGCATAAAGATCATGAACATAACCACATTTTTTTAGTTTTGTCAATGATAAAATGTTTTTCTGGCTATCCATATAGTAGATGGCAACCTTAAGAACAGCAATCTGTCTGAGGGTGTATTGAAAGAGAAAAGTAGTCTACCGGTGACTGATTTCCAAAGATGTGAGCATGAACTTGTATGTACACAAATACCACACTTGTCCATGCAGCTTGCTTTTTATGCATAAATAAGGAGTTAGATGTGTTATTTGTTAAATATTTTCCATGTGCAAGCTGGATATTTGCCTGAAGCCATCTTTGAAATACAGAATGCTGAATACCTACATTTAAAGTCAGTGTGGACTGTAGACAATCAGTACCTCATAAATCAGGCCCCTTGGTGTCTAAATTGTATGGAAGAATAGCCAGGAAATACAACAAAAACACTAACCCCGGAACCTATCCTTGCAACAAAGCCTGTTGCCAACTGTGTCCACATATCTATTCAGGGGACACCATCGTAGGGCCTAATCACATCAGCCACACTATCAGAGACTCGTTCACCTGCACATCTACCAATGTGATATATGCCATCATGTGCCAGCAATGCCCCCTGCCATGTACATTGGCCAAACTGGACAGTCTCTACGTAAAAGAATAAATGGACACAAATCAGACGTCAAGAATTATAACATTCAAAAACCAGTTGGAGAACACTTCAATCTCTCGATTACAGACCGAAAAGTGGCAATTCTTCAACAAAAAATCTTCATAAACAGACTCCAATGAGAGACTGCTGAATTGGAATTAATTTGCAAACTGGACACCTTTAAATTAGGCTTGAATAAAGACTGGGAGTGGATGTGTCATTACACAAAGTAAAACTATTTCCCCATGTTTATTCCCCCCCACCACCACTGTTCCTCACATGTTCTTGTCAACTGCTGGAAGTGGCCCACCTTGATTATCACTACAAAAGGTTTTTTTTCTCTCCTGCTGGTAATAGCTCACCTTACCTGATCACTCTCGTTACAGTGTGTATGGTAACACCCATTGTTTCATGTTCTCTGTGTATATAAAATCCCCCTACTGTATTTTCCACTGCATGCATCTGATGAAGTGAGCTGTAGCTCACAAAAGCTTATGCTCAAATAAATTTGTTAGTCTCTAAGATGCCACAAGTACTCCTTTTCTTTTTGTAGATTACAGTATGATTCTTTTGTGGTCTCATATGAACCAAATGACATTACAGCAATGTAAAGCTGGAGTAATGTAGTGGTGAATTAGCTCCTTTGAATTATTAAACTTTGAATTACAAATCTTTTGACTTGATCAGTGTCAGAAGATCTTCACTAGCAGATCAATGTACATGCTAAATAAGTCGTTAGCCTCTTTGCAAAGATTACCAACATGGTCATCTAATTGTGTTGGTGGGCATTTTTAATGTGATGGACACTTGGCCACTAGGGTCTGGACTGACAACAATTTACTCATAGATGATGTTTCACAGACTTCCTTTGTGAACGAGGTACATTCACTTATTTGTTTTGTGCCTTGATTTCTCTGTCTATAAAAGGGAAATAATACTTATGTAGCACAGATGAATTTGTGAGGCTAAATTAAGTAATGATTGGAAGGTGCTACAAAAGTGTAAAATTATTATTATTATTATTTTATTTATTATTTTATTACACTACATTTACACAGCAAGGACATATCTTACACCCATTCCCACCTCACCAATATACTTCCTTTAAACTAGAATAAACTAGAAAACAAAGAAGTTAAACTATCATAAAACTGGAATAATGCTATGATAAGTCAGTCCAAAAGTGGGCTTCAGTTTGTTTTGCATTGCCTCTAATTGTCCCTGCCTTCCTGTTTGAGAGAAACATAACTATTTCCTTTAACATCAATTTAATATCATGCCCAGATGAAAACACTATGTGATATGAACTAGTATATCTGACTCTTTTTTCAAAGTGAATTACATTCTCATGAATAGTTAGTTAATCTCTGATGAAAGGAAGACTGAAATTCTCTCTCCACAAAACAGGTACCACATGGGATCAACAGTGCAAGAATTGCACTAATATATATATATATCTCAAACCTGACCTGGAGGGATCCCCTCTAGGGAAAAGAAGGTAGTTTGGTCTCCATGTCAAGTAAATCCAGTATCTCTGCTGAAGCTAAGAAGTAGGTCTAATTATGGTAGCATGTTTTGTGATTTGGACTTCTGTATACTAGACAGAGAGAACTAACTCATTTCACAAAGGACCTGTAACATCCATCAGCAGATGGTAACAAATTTGGCCAGTCTGATCTGGGATGGATTTGAACAGGTGTTAGACTTTTTATCCCAGTCCCCTGAGCTCTCCAGCCACCAACATCTGGTCTTTGTGATTTTCAATAACTCTGATTTTTTCCTAAATTTTTGATGCTTTTGTTTATTGAGAGAAGAACATAGCTAAACATTCACTTTTGGATTTAAAATTCAACATGATTGCTATGTGAGTGTATGCCTGTGGGGAAGCTAAAACAGGGCTGCTACTTGGAGAGATGAAGTGATTGAATTCAGTGCCTGAGGCCACAAACCTCATTTTTGTGACTGCTAATATGTAGAACTAACTGAAAGCCAACTTGTGAACAAGTACATGTTTTTTTCTTTATCTATAAAAACTAACATTACACATACTAGTTGGGCGATATATTTATTTTGTAACAAAAAGAACCAGCAGTGTGGATCACAATCAAGTGATGAATTGCTCACAAGAGGACACTGTAGCAATAATTTGAAATTGTATCTAAAGCCACTCCTCGGTGAAACAGATAATTGCTAATCACACATTGTTTAACTCTGTAATATTAAGTAATTTGAGTTCCAATACTGCAAGCTGTTGGGTGCTGCTGAAGACAGTGGAGAGAGCTAAAGAGAAGCTTCCAGATGGTGTGGAGAAATCTGTATGGTGCTAAGAGAAATGTGATCTTGTCTCTATGCCATCATTGAACTGAGAACTGTTCAGTAGGGTTAAAGTGGAGCATGCCCAAGAGGCTTAGCCAGGGAACAGTGGCTTAAATCCAATCAATTGCAATTTTTATATTTCTAGATATAGAAATAGCATTTTCATTATCTCTCGAGACATTTTTGCCATCCTGGCGTACAGCTTTACCTGAATATGTGGTAGAGCTGATCTTAGGAAAAGTGAGGGCCAGCCATGTACTAAAATTTGCTTCTGATGGTTCCCATGAAACTGTCTGTGACGTTGCACCCCATAATGCTTTATAGAAATACGCTTATGAGTGTAAATATGACATAACTGGAATATGTTTTATGCTAGATATATCATGTAATATATCTTTGCAAAGGATATGTTCTACTGAATGTATTCATCCTATTCGTATGCATGTATCATTTTTATATCTGAAGTTATGAGCGTTGGCTCTATGCTTGTATTTAAAGTGTTTGCTGTAGGAAGCACATAAAGCTGATTTGGTCAACATCATGTGAAGGGGTTATTCAAGTAATTGGGAGTACTTAGCTAACAATGGACCTTGAGAGACGCCAATCCACATCTGAGTTGTCCTGGGAACATTCAAACTAACATGTAAACAATGGCGTCAACCTGTAAAGAACTGAGTCATGCATGGACATGTGACTTGCCCATGTGACTCCAAAACTGCATCTTGTAGCTGTGATTCTGCACAGAACACAAGGGGTTTCCACCCCCAAGAGAAAGACTATATAAGACCCTGGGAAACCCCTACACTTTGTCTTCAGCTGGCTCAAGAGATAGCCTCTCCACCCCAAAGAGATGCCTGAAAGAAACTGGAACAAAGGCCAGTAACTATGGGAGTGTGAATGATTGCTGGACACAGACTAGGAAGGTGTCTAGTCTGTCAAAGAAGCTTATTGGAACATCTCTGAGGGTGAGATTAACTGCATTTAGTTTCTTACTGTATTAGGCTTAGACTTGTGTGGTTTTGTTTTATTTTGCTTGGTAATTTACTTTGTTCTGTCTGTTATTACTTGGAACCACTTAAATCCTACTTTTTATATTTAATAAAATCACTTTTTACTTATTAATTAATCCAGAGCAAGTAATTAATTCCTGGGGGAGCAAACAGCTGTGCATATCTCTCTATCAGTGTTATAGAGGGTGAACAATTTATGAGTTTAACCTGTATAAGCTTTATACAGAGTAAAACAGATTTATTTGGGGTTTGGATCCCATTGGGAACTGGGTATCTGGGTGTTGGAGACAGGAGCACTTCTTAAGCTGTTTTCAGTTAAGCCTGCAGCTTGTGGGGGACGTGGTTCAGAGCTGGGTCTGTGTTTTCAGCAGGCTAGCGTGTCTGGCACAACCAGGCAAGGTACTGAAGTCCCAAGCTGCCATGGAAAATGGGCTTAGAGGTAGTCTCAGCACATCAGGTGGCAGTTCCCAAGGGGGTTTCTGTGACCCAATCTGTCACACTGTCAGCTACTCAGTGTCTCATAACACATGCGGGACACATTGTGGTTGCTGGCCCATCAGCCTGAACTGCCAACTTTGCTGTGTACACCTAACTTTAATGTATCATTAGCAGTGAAGCACCATGTTCACCATCCTTACTACAGTCAGCATTACCTCAAGCCTTACCTTACCCAACAGTAAATATTGCTTTCTCATAATCCTCATCTGTACCCCTTTAGTTCTACTATGGAGTGTTGACAGCTGTGATAGGTAAACTTGATTTTTGCCAATTTCCAAAATCCACAAAATAAAATTATATAGATTTCACAAGTGATAGATTAGGCCTGGGGCCGATGTAGAATTGTTCTGCCAAAAGTTAAGTGAATTGGACAAGGCGTTCCTGAATTATGGTACCTTAAGTAGAAAAGCTCACCCAAAATTCAGAAGTTTTCTTACATTTTTGCCATCTGTAGAGAAGAATAAGGCGAAGGAGGGAAGAGAAAAAGTAACAACCTTAAATTTACTGGACTCCCCTTGTTGAAAACTGGCACACAGCACCAAATTTTAGTTGATTGTAGTCTAATTTCTTATTTATTTCTTATTGCATTGCTATGGATCATCAATTCCAGTGAGCTTAATTTATCAGCTCAAATGACTATTGGAGACCTAAGGCTTCATTTAAAATAATGAAGTCTGTGTCCCTTTTTATTTGTTAAGATAGACCTTAAAATGTAATCTGACCAACAAGAAGTTTGGTCAATGAACGATGAGTTTTTTTCTGCCAAAGACTTGCAAGGGAGGCTGACAAGTTCCTTAAGGGTTGTGGAGGAAGAACAAGCTTCCTAAAGCTCCTGAAGGATGCTGAGAAGCCTTCTCAGGCTCACTGTGATCAGAACCAGATGATCATCTTAAACCTTGGAGAGGCCCCAGAGGCCTCCTTAATTTTGCTCAGGGTCAATGACTTGGAAAGCCCCATGGAAGTGTAACGCCCATAGTGAGATTTAATTGCAAAGAAAGAAAGAAAGAAAGAAAGAAGTTAGCTATGAGGATGGGATGTTTTGGATAGGAGCACTATGTGTGCTAGTGATTTTTCCATGCTACTTTCCAAATGTCCACTCAGGAGCAGTTATGAGAGTTATACATACATTATCTGTACAAAGGTAACCCAGTAAATGTGAGATCATATCAGATTGTGACCAGGGATTTCTGCTGGTAGTATAGAGCTGCACTAAATTACTAGCTTTTGCTTTGTAACCGTTCATATGAGAAGATGAGTTTTCCTCCTTTTTACTTCCTCAACATTTTAATACTGGAACTAAGCATTTTTAAAAACTTTTTTATAAACACAAAAAAAGAATAAAAGTTTCCCAAGTTTTACTGAAAGCTAGATCTTTTTTTTCACAGCTGTAGATAAAACCATCCTTTATCATCCCTACAGTAATTTTATCACCTGTATGGAGATGTTTTGTCCTGTGCATAGATCTGATCTTAATCTCCACATAATGCATGGGTTAATAAATGAATTATGAGCTCAAGTGATTGACGTGACAAGCTATGCAGTATCACAGAGATGAATTTGAAAGAATCATTAAATTATACGATAGCTTGACTAAGTGGGGACACTATGACTAATACTGTAATAACGCCAAAGAGGAAGGGAATTGTTTAGCATAGTATAAAGGGGAAAACCAGGGGGCAGATTCTCAGCTGGTATAAATTGTCATAGCTCCATTGAAATTAGTAGAGTTAGAACAGTTTACGCCTGCTGAGGAATAAAGGTAATAAAGAAATTAAAATAAAAGAAATTGTATTTTGCTAAACAGGATTAAAGCATCCTGACAGTGAGAAATAGAGGAAATGGTTGGAGTCTCAAGCCTTGAACTACACAAAACAATACTGGGCAAAGCAATTGGAAATATACTTTAGGGACCAATTTTAACTGGCACAGGGATGAAATTAGACAGCCTAATAGGTCCTTTCCATCCCTAATCTATGACTGCTGAAGACTGGCCGTATGAAGAAAAGAGTAGGAAGAGGTTGGCAATGTTTCTGCATGTATTGAAGTGAGCTGTAGCTCATGAAAGCTCATGCTCAAATAAATTGGTTAGTCTCTAAGGTGCCACAAGTACTCCTTTTCTTTTTGTGTATACATGGTTATCCCTCAAATGGCTGAGGGGGTATTATGCCCAGGGGGAGAGGTTTCATTGCAGGCGAAGTCCAATGTATCATTTTTATACATTTCTATTGGGTGCAATGTTTGTAATGAAGAGCTTTTTTTTCTGACATAACCTGAGATGGTGAAAATAGGGCCTGATTTAAAGCCCATTGAAAGAAATGTGAACCTTTGCATTGGCTTCAGTGGGCTTTGGCTGAGATGCCCGTAAAGCTGAGGTCTTTTTCCTTGGGCTGATAGTGTGATGCAGTACTTGCATTGGCCAGAGCAAGAGCAGCTGTTAAATTATATTGGAGACTCTGTTTCCAGCTTAAAATTGAAACCTGGACTTTAAATGGGGGAAGTGCAACATTCATCCCAAAAGAGCATCTTCAGTTTTAATATACATGTGTGACTATCATTTGTTTTAACTCACATTCAGCTATCAAATTTTGTGGTGGACTATAAACTTGTTGAGTCATTAGCCTGGCTGCTTAATGGAGGAAAACTAAGTTCCTGTTTCTGCATAATGACACTTATTCACAGCAGACATTTGCATCACTAGGAAACGATAAAACCACATCCTTCATAATGAAGTTCTGAGCTGACAAAGAGGAAAATATAGTGTTGTGGGACAGCTATGAATATAAAACAAGCTTAATAAAGAAATAGTGACAAATTATAGGATGTGAAATGCAATGCGATAAAGTCGGAAAAGTCATAAATAATCTAAATAGTTTTTGACTGTCAAAGCCTTGAAAAATATATTCCTTTAAAAAAACGAGGTGCAGGATAGATGCCAGTTTAATTGCCATCATATTTTGACAAGTGTGGAGAACCCTTGTCTTCAGCTTATTTGCTAGATTTAGCTCACTTTCCCCACGATGAAATGATGGCAGGAGGACTATTAGCCAGTTTTGTCATTTCAGTGTTGCTCCATCAAAACCAGCTGTCTCAGCAATTTCAAACTATTGCTGTTTTAGCCTTGGATCAATATTTGTACATTCTCATGATAAATTTAGACAGATGAATCCATATAAAGTAAGGAATGTTTTCTGATTTGAATGGTAAGTAATGTTATGTACCAAACACTTAAAATCAATGTTCTCTTTGGCCAGATAAATATACTGTCTGCTACATTTCTGTGGGTCAGTAGGGGGATGAAGTCCCATTAGGCTAGTTCCATATATTACACAAGACTTTGTCTGATCTGTGTGTACAAGTGACTTACTTTCTATTGTACCAAAAAGTGCACATTATAAAAGGAAAAATAGTCACTGGTATTTTAAACATTGTTTTGCTGCTCAAATACCAGTGAATTAGTTCCTGCTTCTGTTGAAGTTCATGGAGAAAGGAGCAACAGAGGAAAGATAGATAGTGCCAATACTAATGACACTAACAGTCAGGTAGGTGATGCTGGCAGTGGAATGACTGAACTTAATCAAGTGAGAAATTTGGACAAAGCCACTCAAAAATAGGTAAGATGTCTGTACATCAATGCAGGGAGCCTCGGTAACAAAATAGAGGAACTAGAACTACTGGTGAAGGAAGTAAAACCAGAAACATAGGGTAATAAGAACATAAGAATGGCCACACTGGGTCGACTAAAGGTCCATCCAGCCCAGTATCCTGTCTACTGACAGTGCCCAATGCCAGGTGCCCCAGAGGGAGTGAACCTAACAGGTAATGATCAAGTGATCTCTCTCCTGCCATCCATCTTCACCCTCTGACAAACAGAGGCTAGGGACACTATTCCTTACCCATCCTGGCTAATAGCCATTAATGGACTTAACCTCCATGAATTTATCTAGTTCTCTTTTAAACCCGGTTATAGTCTTAGCCTTCACAACCTCCTCAGGCAAGGAGTTCCACAGGTTGACTGTGCACTGAGTGAAGAAGAACTTCCTTTTATTTGTGTTAAACCTGCTGCCCATTAATTTCATTTGGTGGCCTCTAGTTCTTATATTATGGGAACAAGTAAATACCTTTTCCTTATTCACTTTCTCCACACCACTCATGATTTTATATACCTCTATCATATCCCCCTTAGTCTCCTTTTTTCCAAGCTGAAAAGTCCTAGCCTCTTTAATTTCTCCTCATATGGGACCCGTTCCAAACCCCTAATAATTTTAGTTGCCCTTTTCTGAACCTTTTCTAATGCCAGTATATCTTTTTTGAGATGAGGGGACCACATCTGTATGCAGTATTCAAGATGTGGGCGTACCATAGATTTCTATAAGGGCAATAAGATATTCTCCTTCTTATTCTCTATCCCTTTTTAAATGATTCTTAACATCCCGTTTGCTTTTTTGACTGCCGCTGCATGAAACATGGTGGAATAGTAGTCGTGACTGGAGTAGGGCTATTGAAGAATACATGCTGTTCAGGAAAGACTGAAGTAAATGTGGTGGAGTAGCATCATATATTTAATTATGAGATAGACTGTAAAGGAATTAGAAGTGAGGGAATGTATAAAACAGAATCTGTTTGGGTCAAAATCACTTTGGGGAAGAAAGCTAACAGAGGCTTCACTGGGATAGTGCTTGGCATATGTTACAGACACCCAGGATCAGATTTGGATATGAATAGAGACCTCTTTAATATTTTTAATGAAATAAATACTACTGGGAATTGTGTGATTATGGAAGCCTGTAACTTCCCAGATATAGATTGGAGGACAAGTGCTACGAATAATGGTAGGGCCCAAATTTTCCTGGATGTGATAGCTGGTAGATTTCTTCACCAAATAATCACCAAACCAACCAGAGATGATGCCATTTAATATTGGTGAGTAGTAAGGATCTCACAGCAGAATTGATTGTTGAGGACAACCTTGGTTCAAGTGATCATGAGCTAATTCAGTTTAAACTAAATGGAAGGGTAAACAAAAAATAGATCTGCAAATAGGGTCCTGGATTTCAAAAGAGCAAACTTTAAAAAATTAAGGGAATTAGTTAGGGAAGTGGACTGGACTGAAGAACTCAGGGATCTGAATGTGGAGGAGGCTTGTAGTTACTTTAAGTCAAAGTTGCAGAAACTATCTGATGCCTGCATCTGAAACAAGGGGAAAAAATTATATGGAAGGGTTGCAGACCAAACTGGATGAGCAAGCATCTCAAACAGGTGATTAATAGAAAGCAAAACCATGGAAGATGGGATAGATCAGCAAGTAAAGCTACTTATTGGATGTCAGAAAGCGTAAGGGAAAAGTGAGAACCGCCAAAAGCCAAGCAGATTGGATCTTGCACATGAAAATAAAACAAAGAGTAAAAGATTCTATAGTCATATAAATAAAAAGAAAACAAGGAAAGAAGTGGGACTGCTAAGTACTTGAGGATGGCGTGGAGAGTAAAGATAATCTAGACATTGCCCAACAGCTATAGAAGTACATTGCTCAGTTTTTAATGAGGAGGTTAGGGGTAGTGGCAGGATGGCTAATAGAAATGAGGATATGGAAGTAGAAATTACCACATCCAAGGTGGAAGTCCAACTTGAACAGCTTTATGGGACTAAACTGGGGAGCCTGGATAATCTCCTTCCAAGAATGTTAGCGAAAGTGGCACATTAAATTGCAAGCCCAATAGCAAGGATTTGTAATGAATCTGTATACTTGGGTGTTATATCCTATGATTGGGGAATTTCTAATATAGTTCCTATATTTAAGAAAGTGGGGGGCGGGGGAAGTGACCCGGAAAACTACAGACCTATTAGTTTGACCTCAGTTGTATGCAAGATCTTTGAACAAATTTTGAAAGAGAAAGTAGTTAAGGACAATAGAGGTAAACTGTAACTGGGATAAAATACAACATGGTTTTACAAAAGGTAGGTTGTGCCAGACCAACCTGATCTCTTTCTGTGACAAGATAACTGATTTGTTAGCCAAAGGAAATGCAGTAGATCTAATATACCTGGATTTCAGTAAGGCATTTGATACAGTTCCACATGGGAAAATTTTAATGAAATTGGAGAAGATGCAAATTTAAAATGAGAATTGAAAGGTGGATAAGGAACTGGTTAAAGGGGAAACTACAGTAAGTCGTACTGAAAGGTGAACTGTCAGGCTGGAGGGAGGTTACTAGTGGAGTTCCTCAGGGATCATTTTTGGGACCAATCTTATTTAACATTTTCATTAATGACCTTGGCACACAAAGTGGGAGTGTGCTAATAAAATTTGTGGAGGTATTGTCAATATGGAGGAGGACCAGAATATCATACAAGAAAATCTGGAGAACCTTAAAAACTGGAGTAATAGAAATGGCATGAAATTTAATAGTGCAAAGTGCAAGGTAATGCATATAGGGACTGTGATGGGTATACAAACCCCACACTGGGCAACTAGAGCTTAAGGAGCTCAGCCAGCCCCACCACACCACACCTGCAAGAGATGCACTTACTGGAGGAGTTAAAAAGGAGCAGAACAGCTCACTTGATGGCAGATCAAGGAAGAGAGCAGACCTGTAACTCATAGCTTCTGGGGAAAAGGCTGAAGCAAAGCAGGATCTCTCCCAATAACTGTCCGAAGGTCCCTCCCTGAAGCTTTAGCTCAGGGGTCAGCAATCTTTGGCGTGCGGCCCATCAGTGTAATCTGTTGGCGGGCCGCGAGACATTTTGTTTATGTTGACCATCCGCAGGCATGGACCCCTGCAGCTCCCAGTGGCTGCAGTTTGCCATTCCTGGCCAATGGGGCTGTGGGAAGTGGTGCCCAGCACATCCCTGCGGCCCATGGTCTCCTTCAGATACCAGTGGCCGGGAATGGTGAAACATGGCCATTGGGAGCTGCAGGGGGCCATGCCTGAGGACGGTCAATGGAAACAAAATGTCTCATCGCCCACCAGTGGATTACCCTGAGAGGCCACGTACCCTGCTTTAGCTGCCCCTGAGAGAAAGGCATTTTCTTCTCTCTCTCGCATATGAACTCTGTTTGTGTTAATTCCCCTTAGTTGTTTATGGACTACCCTGACAAGGGAGAGACTTGGCACTGACCTGGCTGGAGGGCCAAGTCTCAGGAGGAGATAGTTGCCACCCTGAGAGAGAGAAAGAGAGCTGCCACACCAAGCATGAACCCAGCACTGAATTGACCCCCTTCACACCTTCTTGCCATAGGCTGCGAACTTTCGACAACAGTGGGGTGGTAGGACATGGCTCAGGGAAGGCAGCCTTAAGGTGCTCCTGGGTGTCAGATCTTTGGTATCCATCGTAGGGCCCTGGGCCAGAGGTGGTGGAGTGGGAGGGCCCTGACTTACTGAAGTATTTCTAGTCATGAAACAATGGCTAAGTTAACAGCTATTGTGATTGTGTGCAACACCACTGCCCTCAATGGAATTGCCTCTGCTAAAACCAGCAGTGTGTCTCTGTGTATAAAGATATATATGCTGCACAGTCTCATAATGTAGACATGTTTAGTTTCATAAAGCATAGTAGTTATGCCCTTTTCTTATACGAGAGACTGAACGGGGCTGTATGGTATCTTCTTTTTTATCGATAGCAAACCAGTGCAAAATCATGTATTCATGACAAATTTTGCAAGTTGATGGTAGCATTTTGATTTTGATAGTTTTAACATAAAAGGAAGACTGCCTTTGCCTGTGGGAACTGCCACTTAAATCAAATGCTTGTTAAAAAGTCTCAGGTTTTGTAGGTGTGCATTTCCAAAGCCAACTGGTCATTTCGCACAGTCCTAACCATTGTAGTCATCAAGTCAGTTTATTATCCTTGAAACACAAAAATAGAGGTGAACGGGCTGGCTTTGCTCTGGTTTTAAGTCTGGTCTGATTTTTCTCTGTATGCACATCACTCATTATTGGTTAGAATGTACTGTACAGAGTTTTCCATTATAAATCGGATCTTGGGGCCATTCAGTCTAGTATCCTGTCTTTTGATAATGTCCAATAACTGATGTGTCAGACTCACTTAAATTGCCAATTCTTCTGAGCAGAGCCATCGGGGTACCAGTCATTGTGGTCATGTTTAAGGCTTGTAAACATTTCCTTTTGTTTTAAAATGCTTCTTTTAGCATGAACAAAACTCAAACATTTAAAAAACTAAAATGAAGTGGTTTTAAGACTGAAATGTGGCTGCAGGAATTCCGTCATAGAAGGAGGAAATCCAAATTGGCCACAATGCGGCTACTGGCAAATTAGGAACACTGTTCCAAACCCTGCTGTTTTAGTCTCTTAATACTATAGAGAGGAACCAAGCAGATTGCTGGATATTTCTCATAGATTTTATGAACCTATTTTTCACTCCAACTTAGGGCCCAACTGTTCCCTTTCATGACAAATAAAGATGCAAGGGATGAAAATATGAAAAAAATATGTGCTCCAGAAAAGAAGCACCAATTACATTTATCTTCTTCCTGTTACATGTTCCTCAGGCCTTTTTCAGAGTCCACAGAAGGCATGTGTGACAGGGTATACCAACCCTGCACTGGCAAAGCAGGGGTTAAAGAACAGTTCTTCCCAACATGGCTTCCCAAGAGGCCATGCCCCCTCACCCCTGCTGAGTGTACTCCCAGTGGAGGGATCATTCAACAGGGAGCAGCTCAGCTCAGTCTGGGCTGACTGAGGAGGAGGGTGGTTGTGTGCGACAGCCTCCTGCCAGGAAGCTGTTGTGGTTGAGCTTCCTAGCTGCACCACGGGAAGCCAGTCAACAGCTGGAGCTGAGAGGGATTGCTTGCTGTTGCCAGCAGAGGAGCTGCCAGAGATGAAGGAGAGAGGACGTGAAAGACACTCCATGTCTGACCCCAGAGACAATGCCAGAGCAATGGGGACAAGGGTAGGAAGTGACACAAGGAATGTACTTGGGGTATTGGTACCTGAGCCCTGTGCCAGGATACCTGGTTTCAAAGGGCCCTGGGTCAGAACCCAGTGGACTAGGGCAGGCCTGAGTTCCCCTGCCCTACTCAAAGTCACTGCTAGGTGACTTTGCTCCAATAACACTGCTAGGAGAAGCAGCCCCTTTGAACTCTCGCCAGCAGGCATTACACCATTAGGCCATACTGCCAGCCTGGGACACCCAGAAACCCCCGACATCATGTTCTACAGCAATGCTCCATAGCCAAATAGGGAGCAAGGGTGGTTTCTGAAGTGCTATCAAGTCAGTTCTGTATGGCAGTTCCCTGGGCAACAAAGAGCAGAGCTGACGTCAGCATGGGCCTTCACACTTGAGTAGACGATCTTCCTACTGGCCATTGGCCTCTTATGCTTTGGCAATATGGATCAGTGCAGGAATAGTGCTGGTCCTGTTCACAGATTGTTGAGTACAAGTCCACTCTGGTAATAATGCCCTGGCCAGCTTGCAAGTATTAGTGATTCAAGCAACAATGTGGTGTTTGTGCCAGTAAGAAGTTGACCTACCCACATGTTGTTGGTTTTTTTGTTCAGTATTTGATTTATTGTTTCAGGTTTACTGGTAAATTTAGAAAATAATAAAGATAATGTTAAAAAAGTAGCATTGTTGAATGGGTTGGTGCAGCATGGGGCATCACAGCATTGCAGCCAAGTCACTCACCTGCAGGTGTGGCATGGAGGTCTGTGTGCTATGGTTGGAAACACTGCTTTATGGCAATCTGTGAAACACAGCTAGGTGTCCAATGGCAGAGGGAAGCTGTATCCACAATATGGAGCTTTGATATCACATACACAGGTTCAAGTAGTATGGATTCCACAACACATACTTTAAAGCATCCCTGATCAGCTTTAACTTGTTCACTAGTGCTCATAGGAGGAATGTATGGCATTCCCAATCATCTCTCCATTTAGTATATTGTAGACCCCTTTTAGGAACTATGCTGCTACCTGGTGCATCAGGGAGTATAGAGTTAGAAGTATGAGAATACTCCCCAGTCAGAGCTATTTGCCCTCCTGTGACAGTAATTTGGTGCAGCTTTCACTCTTTTTTGATTTCCTATTTTTGCATATCAAAGAGTATAATCAAACTCTTAGCTATTAGGAACCTGATCGTCCTTTCCACTGTGCACATGCAATTCTCATGAACTTCAGTGGGAGTTGTGCTCATGATACTGAAAGTTCCATGGGATCCCTAGGGAACAGAGAGAAGGAAAGAAGAATAAGAATCTTGGCAGGAATACCAGAGTTGTCTCTTACTATTTTGCAAATAGTTACCACAGGACACCATAGTCAGCCAACATGAGTAATAAAGGTCTTGGTTTAATTATCATTAAACCTTTAAAAGTGTCACATCATCTTATTAGACAAGTTATTCTGCATTTAAATTATTGTGTAAACCCTGCATTCATGTCCTACTGCCTCAAAATGAGAGATGCACCAACTATTCCATACTATACTGACAAAGTCCCATCTGTGAGTAACTTCAAATGTCCCTTGTCCCTACAAACTCCATAGATTAAAGACTTTTTTTTGTTTTTTCCCCATCCCCATTCTCTTCCTACAATGCACTTTCTCTTTTCAGAGTTGTTACTTTTAACTTAAGGTGTACACTTGATCCCAGAATATGTCATCTCTTAGTCCCTTCTGCATGTCTTTTCTTTCTCTTTTTTTCTTGGTTTTAAATTTACTTACATCTGGGTTCTCTCTGCACTATGGCTATACCTAACTGGAGAAAGAAAATGGCAGATGGACCCCTATAGAATAAGGGGGCATAATTTTGGGGCAGCCCATTTATACATACAGTTCTGATTCTAAAAGGAATCAATCTGGACTTAGCTCTGGTTCAAAGCTTCCTTTCTATAGCATAACCACTTATGTAGATCTCACAGTGCTATCCATATGTGTTGTTTCCATCATTTGGTTTCCTCACAGTTACAGGGCAAGCTGACTTTAGACCCCCTTTTAGTGCCTTCTGAGTGCATCCCTTTGGAGACAAGTTTTGCTATCTTCGCTCTTCCCTAGATGGAACTATTCAGTCCTACAACTCTTAGACTGGATCTCTGTGTAGTAGCCCCACTGTTTATCAGCAGTGTTTACCTGACAGGCCAAGGTGAGTGTGGCACCTCTAAGCCCTTTTCCTCCTGGAGCCTGTAGCCGGGGAGCTGAATAAAGAGACTCAAAAGCAGCTTCTTCCAACAAAACATTATTTATTCATCCAAAAGGATACAGCGCACAGAGCAAAGGTCAAAAACAATAAAGATCTATATTCTTAAATCTTTCCTAACCTTTAACTTCTCCTTGCTTAGTTAAGCAGGCCCTGCTTAGCCCAGGCAGCCATCTGTCTTGCACTGGGTAGAAGAGAGAGATTGCCTACAGTGCCTGCGTCTCTGAGTCCTCCTTTTGCCTGTGTGCCACCTTTTATCCAGCTCAAATGTCTTAGTTTCCGATTTCCCTCCAAGGTTTCTCCTCTCCAAGTCCTTTCATCTGCCCTTGGTGTGGGCAGAACTGGTTTATTCCTCTTCCTAGGGGGGCTTTGCCCCTCTCCTGGCATTGTCAGCCAGACTTCAAATTGGCAGTGAAACTTCAAAGGAATTCACACATGTATTGTCTTTGGAATATGGCTTTTCAAAAATCACTGTCTACATCCCCTGCATATGGCCAGGCTACAGCTCAAGTCTGACTTAACCCTTTGAGTCCAGGTAGGTAGTAGGGAAAAATTGAGCAAGTAAACTAAAGTGCACCTGATATTTATAAGAACATAAGAATGGCCATACTTGGTCAGACCAAAGATCCATCTAGCCCAGTATCCTGCCTTCTGACAGTTGCCAAAGCCATGTGTTTCAGAGGGAATGAACAGAACAGGTAATCATCAAGTGATCCATCCCCTGTCACCCATTCCCAGGTTCTGGCAAACAGAAGCTAGGGACACCATCCCTGCCCATCCAACTAGTAGCCATTTTATCATTCATAAAAAATGATACAAATATTTCCCACATTCTCCACAGGTTTGTTCCCTTTGTACCTCTCTAGATGATGTAATTTCTGTTGCATATCGGAACATGTGTTATTGCTAAAGGATGATTATGCAATGTCTAGGTCAGGTTTTACCACTTCTGATTCACTCTTTACAATTTTTCTTCCACATTCATTTGTGAAATGTAGAACAACCAGGTTACTCTAAACAGTTTAATTCAGGTGCTGAATTTATAAAGAATATGCAATCAAAGAATATCAACAAACTGTAATTGACATCACCTCAGCTTTTTATCACATCAAGAATTACCCTTCCTGATTGATGCAGAGTGATGTGTAATCACTTGTAACTGATTGGAATTCATTCAGTATAGAATGACATGATGATTAATTGCCACCAGGAAATAATGATTTGTTACAACTGATACCAATAAAAGGACATACCTTTATCAGTCCACAATTTTGGGCTTCCTCCTCCAAGCATTTATAAAATGGATACTATAGTGAACAAGTTGTAGACACTGGGCCAGTGCCTCATCTATAGTATATTGGCGTAGCTTTATTGACTTTGATGGATATGGCCCATGTCTCTTCAGGGGAATAAATGATGAAGATGGATGCAACTAGGTATAGCTAATATTTCCTAAGTAATACTTATGCTTACCTGAAGTACTTTGAACAGTGAGAAGCCATGAAATATTTATTCATGCTCAGAAGAAACACCTTTTGGAAGTACAATGGTCAAATTTTCCAGCAGATAACATACAGTTAACACAATTATTTCCTAGGAGGAAAAGATGGTATCTTTGAAGTCCATGGAGCTATGCTGATTTACACCAGCTGAGGATCTGGCCTGGTCTTCAGAGGTAGTATGTTTAATAATGGCAAGATTAAATCGGTAGTACCCAGAATTTCAGAGGTAAGTCAGGTGGCAGAAATACTCAGTCTGCCCACCATAGACACATTTCAGGTGTTTGATTTTTTTGCAAGTAGTGGTATAATCTGTCGTGTGCCAAACTCCCTTTTTAGTGACACTCATGTAACCCCATTGACTTCAGGGGGCTCCAGTAATCAAAATCCTAACTACAAAACCTTTAACATGTTACGTGCATCAAGTTTAGAACCCCATAAGGCAAACACTTAGCTAAAAGAAATTCCAATCAATTTTCTTTGTTTCTCTATTTTACATAAAATGATGTGTACATCATTTTATTTACATTTTCTCTGAGTAGATCCCGGTGTCAGACACCCACATAAGGTAATGTTGTTCCACATGCATGGCAGGCAAGTTCCCTCTACAACCTCAAAGACAACTACAATGGGTTGTGCTGGTGTAAATTTGTCCCACATACTGTAAATCCAGGCCCCATTCCCCTGTGCATTCTTAAAGTATTCAGCACAGAGTACATAATTTTACTATGCTTGAAAACTTGCCTGAGAGATTTAACATCTTTTCAAGAGAAGTAAGCCTTTAAAAATAACATGCAATCGTAATGTACAAATCTTGTATTGTCCATATTTATAAAACTCCCAATACAATCTGTTTGCAACAGCCTCATCTTCCTCTACAAAAGCAAGGGCTAGAGCTACAGGGGCCTGAAAGTACACAATTCTGACAAGAAACCCCTTGCAACCCAATCTTCCATTTGGCCATTTTGCCCTTTCTCCATCACAAGACTGAAATTCTCCTTTTCACATGCAATGGAGTGTGTGTGTGTGTATGTATGTGTATGTATATATGTGTGTGTGTGTGTGTGTGTGTGTATATATATATATATATATATATATATTGTTGGCACAATTCTGAGGATTATATATATATATCCTCAGAATTGTGCCAACAAGTCTCTGGGAAATTCAGACTGCTTCAAATTTGGGAGACAGTGGAGCTGCTGAGACCAAAAAGTTACAGGGAAAAAGAGATCTGACTAGGCCATAATCTCATTCTGAATGCTTTTTTTTTTTTGAACATGTGAAGCAACCGCAAGGCTTGACTGAATCAAATAGAACAGAAGGGGACAGGAAGGCTGATCTGAGTACCAAAGCATCACTGTCCCCTTTTTCCCCTGAAAGAGAGAGGACAGTGTAATGTAAATTGGGAAAATAGTGGGCCCAATTGGCCTGTTCTACACTAAAAAGTACAGAAGGGGGAAGATCTTGTGGCCCAAACAGGGCATTCTGTGTACACACAATTATTTGGTAAAAAGCAATGAGCCTGCACTCAGGAAAGAAATGGGTAGTGTGTCCATAGGAATTCACCATTGCCCATAGGAAGCCAGAGACAGGGTGAACTATTGTAAACACAGAGTAAAACAATGACATGAAGGTAGTGGCAGAACTACAAATGGGTTATACTGGCAACCACTTCATTCTAAGCCTGTCTGGTGTGGGATCCATAGCTTAATTGTCATCGATTAGCAAAAGCCATCTGTCTACTCTCACTGACTCATGTACAAGGTGGTACATAGCTCATGTCACCAAAAATGTCTGTATCTATACTGACAGGAACCCAGTGATGACTTTTGGGGATTGTTCCTCCTCACTGTTTCTATGTTAGATGGATTTGGGGCTATTGTAACACCTGATCTGCATTTTGGGCACACATGGATTCACTGCTTTCCGCTGGCTATCTCTGGATTATTTGGAGATCCTCCAGTCTATGCACCATTTTTCTCCCTGACTAGGATTATTTTCATCGGAAGCTTCTGACTGGTTCTCTGAGTATCCACCTTTCACCATAGTAACACTGGAATGGATGGCAAAACGTATGGGCTAGAACTTCCCAGGGCAGCTTTGCACTACATCTTCCATGTCTGGTCTTTTAATTTGCATAGGTAAGATTCTTTTCTTGTTGATTATTTGTATTGTGGTAGACTCTAGAGGTCTCAGTCCCATTGTACTAGGGATTGTACAAACACACAACAAAAAGACAGAGACCATACTGGCCAGTTTTTGACTGCATTACAGCAGAGGTGACTTTCAAGGAGGAACTGAACTGGAGATCTTTCTTCTGACCATGCCTCCATTTTGGTTTGACATGTCCACTTTTTGTTGCATTTCTTTTCAAATTACAAGTCACTTTGTGTTCATCTAGGAAGAATATAGATATGCTCCCTTTTTCCATGCACTTCATCTGTGTGTACTGTGACAAAGTTCCTCCTCTGCCTCAGTGCGTCCTGCGCCTATTGGCAGATTTGCTTGCATCAGAGATTCACAGCAGCCCTCAGTTTGGCCACTCTTGCTAGTGGCTCAAACCTGCCGTCCACTCAGCTAACCTCATCACTGGCCAGCATGGAGGAAACGGAGAACAATCCCCCCAGGCTCTGTGTCCCACCTAGTGGGTCGGGGACAGGGCAGATCTCTTTCCAATTTAGACCTTCCCGTCTGGTGTTTCTCACAGACCAGGTCAACTCCTCCTGTGTCCGATCAGGAGTTGGGGGGGAACCCAGGCCCACCCTCTACATCGGGTTCCGGCCCAGGGCCCCGTGGATAGCAGCTGTCCACAATGTTTCCTGAATCAGCCGCACGACAGCTACAACTCCCTGGGCTACTTCCCCTTGGCCTCCTCCCAACACCTTCTTTATCCTCACTGCAGCATTTTCCTCCTGAAGCCTTATACGCTTGAACTCTTCACTCCTCCAGCAACACAACTTCTCACTCCCTACTCCAGGCACACCCCCCTATTAACTGATGGGAGGTCCTTTTTAAACCAAGTGGCCTGATTAGCCTGCCTGCCATAATTGAATCTAGAAAGTTCTTAATTGGCTCCAGGTGTCTTGATTAGCTTGCCTGTCTTAATTGGTTCTGGCAGGTTCCTGATTGCTCTAGGGCAGCCCCTGCTCTGGTCACTCAGGGAACAGAAAACTGCTTATCCAGTGGCAATATATTTGCCTTCTAGCAGACTCCTGTACCCCACTGGTCTGGGTCTGTCACAGCACTTATAACAATTATTGCCTTTTCCATTCTATGGAGTACTCAGCCCCAGGCATGTTTTCTTTCTGTCGTATTTAAGGTCAGTGTGGGCCAGTCAGGGAGAGAACAGAAAAGAGAACAAACAAACAAATGTGTATTTTTAATAAGACTTGTTTATTATTCCTACATAAACTGAAACAAAACAAAATCACACACCATTTCCTCTGCTGGAGAGGAAAGTAGAAAGAAAGAATCATGCAACCCAAAAAACACCTGACAATGCTTAGGCTACTGGTGCACCGATACCACTGCCTATCGGGCTGACCAATATTGTCTCATTTTCTTATACTGTCCACATCTATCTGTATCCCTCTGTTCTCTTGTTTTATACTTAAATGATAAACCTTTGCTGGCAGGGACCATCTTTTTGTTCTGTGTTTGTACAGCACCTAGCACAACGGGATCCTGGTGCATGACTGTGGTTTGTAGGCACTATGGTAATACAACTAATGATGAAGAGCCACGCATGACACATGCTAGTCACATTGTTTAAGGTGTCCATGCATAGCACTCAGATAGTTTAGTGATGGGGACAGTGTCAGAACCTGAATAGAACAGAACAGAATTCCTGTCACTTAGAGCTGAATTTAAACACCAATCAACTTCATTCAACCTCATTGTAGAGCTGATTCCTAGGCCTGAAAAAGGTCATTCATTACTTTTCGCATATGGAGAACAACTATGTGGATTTAAAGAGCAGCAAAACACATTTTAAAAAATGCTTTTCACCGTGCCACTCTATTGGCCACTGCAGGGGCGCTGTGGTCAATTGCTGTTAGTCATTGAGGATCATTAGCTTCTAAATACAGTTCTCTACTTAGTATTTCCTAAAAACACTTCGAGTCAATATTGTGCTTTCTAGTAAACTCACTCAAGTCCTACACTTATTCTTAACCTTTCCATTGCTTTTACAGTGAGGTTTAATGTGGTTGTTTGCTGAGGCCTTGAACAAGATTAGTAGTTGTGTTGTGGGACCAGGTGTAGATATAGGGCTCACTGGGCCACCACCATTAACAGAATGGGGGCAGGAGGACAGAACAGTAAAGTAGCTGGAAGGCTGGAGACGAGTTCCTAATGTAAAACAAAGTGCACTTTGAAGTGATTTTTTTTAAAAGTCATATAGAAGAATCTGAATCTAGAAGTAATAGTAGTAGTAAGCCACAGCGGATTTGCAAGAACAAAAAATAATCTTTGCTAGCAAAAAAAAAAAAAAAGACTTTATACCTGATAATACATTGTGTGAAACTGCATGGGCAATAAGACACAATTTTCACCTCTTCATGAAACTGGCAAAAATATATTGTAAATTTTACCTTTTTGGAAGGCAGTGTGAAATTTTTCACACAGCTTTGTGCTTCACTACAGTACAGTGTGTCTGTTGTGACTTACCTGCTGTCCCAAAAGAGGAAGTATTAATCAAACCAACTGACTGTGTCAGTTCTGAGGCATCCTAGTTCAAAAGTTTTGTAAAATGAAGAGGAACAAGATTTTGTAAGCACTGGGAATCTCTAGCTTATCTGGGAATCTCTTCAGCCTTTGAACAATTAGTTGATGAGCATCTTTTTTTAAATAACAAATGTTTTCTTATGTTGTGGTAGGTGTAATATCACTTAAACGTTGCCTCCCTGGCAGGGGCCAGGAGTTATATCTCCACGTGGTGCCTTGGCACCAGCAATATTCAGAGCCCAGGGGCCCAGCTCCACCAATATTTGGGGCCGGGTGTCCCACCTGCCGGCCCTCCCGTGCCTCCCCCAGCCCCCTCTTGCTGCCCCCACACACCTCCCCAGGCCCTGGAGCAGAGCGTCCCTGGCTACCTCCTCCATCCCTAGCTGCCTCTTCCGAGCAGCTCCATGCTGCCTCCCTGCAGCATTTGCTGCCACGGGGTCCTAGTGCCCCCCATCTCTAGTGTCAGGGCAGACTGACTGAGCCTGCCCTTCCACCTCAGACCCTTCCCTTTTCCGGCGGGACCCTCCACCAGCACAGGGTCCCCTCCTCCCCCTCCGCCCACAGTCACCACTCCTGCCCCATGCTGGGCAAAGAGGCAGCCCCATTCCCCAGTGAGGCTACAGGCAGGGGCAACAGCAGGGGAGGAGGCGCACGCAGCACCCCCCGGCACCCACCACGGGGGAGGCGAGGGAGATTCCTGGATGTGAGAGGGGCCCTAGGACCACATGCAGTGACAGTGGTGGGGGTAAGTGTGCTGCTGGGGGTAGGGGGCGGGAAAGGGGGGCTCCTCCCCCAGAGCTCGCTGCTGCTGGCAGGGAAAGGGCTGGGGGGAGTCCTCCTCTCTGGCCCCTGTCCCGGAGCAGCCTGCCTGCACCCCAAACTCATCGCCAGCCCTGCTCCACCCCAGAGCCCACACGCCCAGCCAGAGCTTTCATGCCCCAGACACCCTCATCCCCCTGCTCCCTAACCCTCTGCCTGAGCCCCTCCAGCATCCCAAACACCTTATCCCCAGTCCCAGCCAGAGCCCTCATCCCCCTGCACTCCAACCCTCTGCCCCAGGCCTGAGCCACTCTAACACCCCAACCCCCCCAGCCCCAGACAGAGCCCACACTCCCCCACACTCCTACTCTCACCCTGAGCCCCTCCCACATTGCAAACCCCTCATTCCCAGCCCCAGACAGAGCCCTCACCCCCTACACCCCGACTCACCCTGAACCCCTCCCCCACCCCACAGCCCTCACCCCACACCTCTGCACCCTCTCCCTTTGCACCCCTCCCATCCCCAAACTCCCTCCCAGAAGCTGCACCCGCTCCCTCCACACCCCCTCCCATCCCCAAACTCCCTCCCAGAGCCTGCACCCCAGATCTCCTCCCCCACTCAAACTCCCTCCCAGAGCCTTGGGCAGGTGGGGAGCAGAGTTTAGGCAGGGGTGGGTTCTGGGCACCACCAAAAATTATACAAACCTGCTGCCCCTGCTCTCTGGTTGCTTTTTGGGGCAAGCACTATCTCTTACCATATTGCCGTACAATGTCTAGCACCATGAGGCCCCAGTCTTGGTAGGAAGCACTACTGGTTTATAAATAAATAATACAATATTGCTACTAATTGGACAAAAATTTCTCTTATGAAATGAACAAACTAAGCCATGTTAGCCTGACTAATATAATATACAAATATCGTATATTAGGTCAATATATTTTATCAAGACATAATCCAAATACCTATGATGTGCATTGTTTGTTTTTTGTACATAATGGGCTATATGATCCAAACACAGGAGCTGAGGCTGTACTACATGAAACAGGCATCATGATACACACTTTACTGTGATTCTTGAGTCAATTCCTGTGGTGCTGTAAATTGGTCCCTCCAACTGGTGGAGCCATCTCTGTCATAAACCAGAGCCACACCCCTGCTATTCCAGCTCAGGGTTCCCCTCGCTGCTTTTAGACAAGCTATGTACCAACTCTGGACCCAAGTGAAATTGTGCAGTTCTTCACCAGGCAGTCAAGGGGGTTAAGGGAAATGCCCTTATAGACCTGAGAGCTCTGCTACCCCTGGTGTCCCATACATACCTCCACTCTCCTTAACACACCCACAGCTCTTGGCCTGCTGTCCCTCCAACATACCTCTGCTTCCTCCCCTTTCTCCTCCCCAGATCAACATTATCTTTGAAAAGCCATGGAAGATGGGAGAGATTCCAGAAGACTAGAAAAGGGCAAATATAGTGCCAATCAGTAAAAAGGAAAATAAGGACAACCTGGGGAATTACAGACCAGTCAGCTTAACTTCTGTACCTGGAAACATAATGGAGCAAATAATTAAGCAATCAATGTGCAAACATCTAGAAGATAATAAGGTGATAAGTAATAGTCAGCATGGATTTGTCAAGAACAAATCTTGTCAAACCAACCTGATAGCTTTCTTTGACAGGGTAACAAGCCTTGTGGATAGGAGGGAAACAGTAGACGTGGTATATCTTGACTTTTAAAACTTTCGATACTGTCTTGCATGGCTTTCTCATAAACAAACTAGTGAAATGCAACCTAGATGGAGCTACTATAAGGTGGGTGCATATCTGGTTGGAAAACTGTTCCCAGAGAGTAGTTATCGGTGGTTCACAGTCATGCTGGAAGGGCATAACGAGTGGGGTCCCACAGGGATCAGTTCTGGGTCCGGTTCTGTTCAATATCTTTATCAGTGATTTAGATAATGGCATAGTGAGTATACTTATAAAGTTTACAGATGATACCAAGCTGGGAGGGGTTACAAGTGCTTTGGGGGATAGGATTATAATTCAAAATGATCTGGAGAAATGGTCTGAAGTAAATAGGATAAAATTCAATAAGGAGAAATGCAAAGCACTCCATTTAGGAAGGAACAATCAGTTGCACACATGCAAAATGGGAAATGACTACCTAGGAAGGAGTATTGTGGAAAGGGATCAGGAGGTCATAGTGGACCACAAGTAAATATAAGTCAACAGTGTAACACTTTGCAAAAAAACGGAACATCATTCTGGGATGTATTAGCAAGAGTGTTGTAATACTTAGTCCTGCCATGAGTGCAGGGGACTACACTAGATGACCTCTTGAGGTCCCTTCCAGTTCTATGATTAACCATTATTAAGAATGAAAAGTAGGATAGGGTAGGGGCATAGGGAGAATGAAGAAATGCAGGGGTTGGGTACAGTCTAGGGGCAGTGGAGGTAACCAAATAGAGGCAAGAAGAGACACCTAGGGTTTATGCTGGGAGAATCATGGTGGTGAGGAGAAGCATAGCTTAGAAGATCTCCATATTGATGAGCCTATATGGTTGTCAGAAAGAAACTTCACCACTGATCTATTCCTTCCCTTCTGAGGTCCTGGGAAAGGAGAGGAGAAGGGCTCTGGAGAGAAGGGAGAATCTGAAGGGAGCATACCAGAATGGGGTTGATCTGTGAGACTCTCCACTGTCTTTGACTCTTGCTATGTAACTTCAGCTCTGCTTTCATACAGAGTGACCTTTGTTCTAGTCTAATGACACTGTTTTGTCACTCACCTTATGGATAGATAATAAAAGAAGAGCACCTGTAATTTGAGGAATGCCCACACCACACCACATTTCTCTGACCAAGCCCCTTTTCTTTGCTATGGTACGGGCTGCAATGGCCGGTAGTGTAGCTCATGCTACTGGTGCTCTCCACAGGCAAACAGACAGGCCAGTTCATATGGTTAGGTTACTTATGCAAGACTTCAAGCAAGTTTATATCAGTGGAGTGGGGTAAACTGACAGTAATGTACTCCAGAATCTGTCTCTGTACCTATGTCATGATAGATCATTTTCATCCCTCTTTTCTGAATTCTGTGAAATAAATCTGAAACTAAATTGCATGAGAAAACAGTGTATAAAACAATTTTCCACCAAATCTCCTTCAAAAACACCTGCTATCTTTGAATGGGCCCACTCCCTCAGACTGAAGTCAACCAAGCTCTTTAAATTATAAAATAGCATTTGACTGGTCATTTGTGTGCACTCATACCTGATTTGCAAACAGCCACCAGATGTTATTTGCATGCAGATGTATGCAACCAATTGAGTCCTGAACTTTGAAACTCTGGCCCTTAATTTTTTTACTCAGGTTCACATGCATTGCCAATTAGTCCATTCACTACAGTAACATTCTGCTAAAAGCCCCCAAAAGCTCTCTCCAATCCCAGTTCCCATTTTCATGTTACCTCCTGAATCCTGGCTTCACTTGCCTGTTCTTTGTATTAGTGCTGCTGCCAATTGTTATTACATCCTTCCATGTCACTTCTCACTTGCTGTGTTCTGATTAGCTTTTGAGGGATCAAGTAAACAGTGATCCTATCATTTTCCCAGCTTCTAGCCAGATGAAGAACAGTTTCCTTACAGTACATAGCTAGCTCTCTTAAACTATCAAGGCCTAAGCATCAGACACTGGTTTATAACATTCTGCAAACACAGATTAGCACTTTCCAGAATTGTTTTGCTCCTCTTTAGACTGTGGGGCCATTTATGCCGTGTATAATCACGACAGCTGCTTGAAATATTTTGTTCAGAAACTTTTTTTGTGTGTGAAAAATTGCTTTTTTTTCAAAACCACAAAGTTGTTTGGAATATTTTCATTTTCTCAAAAATGTTCTTTCCCCCCAAAATAACAAAAAAAATGGAAAAAAAATTCAGTTTTGGAAACATTTTCTGGATTTTTTGTTGTTGTTTTTTTTCTTTCGGTTTTTTGTCCTTCCTTTCTTTCTCTCTCTTCTTTTCCCTTTCCCTGGCCATTTTCTATTTTGCCATTGAAAAATAGCATAGCATCAGTGTCTAGATCTGGAAAATTACCAAGTCTGGATGTGCTCAGATCTGGCCCAACTTAATTAAATAATGCCACATGGAGGTGATACAATATCATGGAGGATATTGACTTTAATGAGAACAGAATCAGGCCACAGAAAAGGAAATCCACTTCTCATATCTGTGGTTTGTTGAGCTGCCACAGGTCACAGTTAATATGGCTTCTGTTTGAATACTATGAACAGAGTGAAGGAAGGAAGGATTTGGAAAAGAACATCTTGTGAAATATAAATTCTAGTATTCATTTTCAGTAAAAACAGTCTGCCATCATTTTATGTTTGCTTGTGTTTTTACTAAACAGCTGAATGCTGATACAATATAATACTTTTGCTAGGGCTTTTGCAGAGTTCATTTTGGCTTATATTTTACTAAAAGAAAAAACCCACCAAAAACAAAATTCATAAACAAGTTTCCTCACCCAGAAACAACTTGTACATTTAAACATTTTTGGATTTAATGTTCATTTCTTATCTCAAACACAATTACTACATTTTCCTCTAGCTCAGATCAAGGCTGAGAACAGACTTTCATTGAACTGTTTTTGAAGCTCCCAGGAACATTGACTCCACTGGCTTTTTCTGCTGAGATTTTTATAGTAATTATGATAAAAAATCTGAAGTTGTTTATAGTTATAACATCTATTTTCTGACAAAATCAGATGTTTAACATTTTAATTATTTCCCCTCATATTGGTTAGCTGTTAATATTTCCTCTTTGTTGTTCTTCAATTTTCTAAAGACTTCAAGTTCCAGATAAAAAGCTTGTTCCCCAGAAACATGCAAAATATGTAACCTTTCTTTCCTCAGGTAGAATAGCAGAAGTGATCTCAGAAAATGAGTTGGCCCTAATTATAGGACTTCTGGAGTGCAAGAAGCACAGGCTCTAAAATATATTTACAATAAGCTTCTGTGTAGTTAGCAGAACAAGACAAGATTTATAATCTTGAAAGCCTAATACAGTCTGGTTAAGGGAGGACCTTGTGCCAAAAGATGAATTTTAGAAGAAATCTGTGTCCTGTTTGCTTGAGGCAATGTTCTGAAAGTTCACCAAAAAGGGAAGAATACTGCTGTGTATGCAAAATAAATCAGTTTTCAAACAAGTTTTTAGTCAGTTGGCATCTCTCAGATAGCAGTAGGCAGTGGAGATATGAGCAAAGGGTTTTCCCGGAGTGGAAAAAAAGAGAATAACAATGAAATACCATAGTTGCTCTAGAAGAAAGCCTATTAAACCCAACTATAAAATAAGAATTGAAACTGGAATTAATAACATATTGGATACTTCTTCAAACATGCAGTGATACACACATATGCAGTTTATAACTGTGAACCAAGTAACAAAATAAATTGGCACCTGGCATTTAAACCACCACAAAACAAAGTATTGTAATTATCATCTTTATATTGACCTAAATTTTACATTCAGATGCACATGTCCACTGAAGTGAATGAGAGTTGCTGGAATTTATCTGAGGGCAGAATTTGGCTATTGGAAGCAATAACTCAACAAAGTGATCATAGAATCATAGAATATCAGGGTTGGAAGGGACCTCAGGAGGTCATCTAGTCCAACCCCTTGCTCAAAGCAGGACCAATCCCCAAATAAATCATCCCAGCCAGGGCTTTGTCAAGCCTGACCTTAAAAATATCTAAGGAAGGAGATTCCACCACCTCCCTAGGTAACCCATTCCAGTGTTTCACCACCCTCCTAGTGAAAAAGTTTTTCCTAATATCCAACCTAAACCTCCCGCACTGCAACTTGAGACCATTACTCCTTGTTCTGTCATCAGCTACCACTGAGAACAGTCTAGATCCATCCTCTTTAAAAACCCCTTTCAGGTAGTTGAAAGCAGCTATCAAATCCCCCCTCATTCTTCTCTTCCGCAGACTAAACAATCCCAGTTCCCTCAGCCTCTCCTCATAAGTCATGTGTTCCAGTTGCCCTCCACTGGACGTTTTCCAATTTTTCCACATCCTTCTTGTAGTGTGGGGCCCAAAACTGGGCACAGTACTCCAGATGAGGCCTCACCAATGTCGAATAGAGGGGAACGATCACGTCCCTCCATCTGCTGCCCCTACTTATGCAGCCCAAAATGCCATTGGCCTTCTTGGCAACAAGGGCACACTGTTGACTCATATCCAGCTTCTTGTCCACTGTAACCCCGAGGTCCTTCTCTGTAGAACTGCTGCCAAGCCATTGGTCCCTAGTCTGTAGCGGTGCATGGGGTTCTTCCATCCTAAGTGCAGGACTCTGCACTTGTCCTTGTTGAACCTCATCAGATTTCTTTTGGCCCAATCCTCCAATTTGTCTAGGTCCCTCTGTATCCTATCCCTACCCTCCAGCGTATCTACCTCTCCTCCCAGTTTAGTGTCATCTGCAAACTTGCTGAGGGTGCAATCCACACCATCCTCCAGATCATTTATGAAGATATTGAACAAAACCGGCCCCAGGACCGACCCTTGGGGCACTCCACTAGATACCGGCTGCCAACTAGACATGGAGCCATTGATCACTACCCGTTGAGCCCGACAATCTAGCCAACTTTCTATCCACCTTATAGTCCATTCATCCAGCCCATACTTCTTTAACTTGCTGGCAAGAATACTGTGGGATACTGTGTCAAAAGCTTTGCTAAACTCAAGGAACAACATGTCCACCGCTTTCCCCTCATCCACAGAGCCAGTTATCTCATCATAGAAGGCAATTAGATTAGTCAGGCATGACTTGCCCTTGGTGAATCCATGCTGACTGTTCCTGATCACTTTCCTCTCCTCTAAGTGCTTCAGAATTGATTCCTTGAGGACATGCTCCATGATTTTTCCAGGGACTGAGGGGAGGCTGACTGGCCTGTAGTTCCCAGGATCCTCCTTCTTCCCTTTTTTAAAGATGGGCACGACATTAGCCTTTTTCCAGTCATCCGGGACTTCCCCGGATCGCCATGAGTTTTGAAAGATAATGGCCAATGGCTCTGCAATCACATCCACCAACTCCTTTAGCACTCTCGGATGCAGTGCATCCGGCCCCATGGACTTGTGCTCGTCCCACTTTTCTAAATAGTCCCAAACCACTTCTTTCTCCACGGAGGGCTGGTCACCTCCTCCCCATGCTATGCTGCCCAGTGCAGTAGTCTGGGAGCTGACCTTGTTTGTGAAGACAGAGGCAAAAAAACCATTGAGTACATTAGCTTTTTCCACATCCTCTGTCACTAGGTTGCCTCCATCATCAGTAAGGGGCCCACGCTTTCCTTGACTTTCTTCTTGTTGCTAACATACGTGAAGAAATCCTTCTTGTTACTCTTAACATCTCTTGCTAGCTGCAACTCCAGGTGTGATTTGGCCTTCCTGATTTCACTCCTGCATCCCTAAGCAATATTTTTATACTCTTCCCTGGTCATTTGTCCAATCTTCCACTTCTTGTAAGCTTCTTTTTTGTGTTCAAGATCAGCAAGGATTTCACTGTTAAGCCAAGCTGGTCGCCTGCCATATTTACTATTCTTTCTACACATCGGGATGGTTTGTCCCTGTAACTTCAATAAGGATTCTTTAAAATACAGCCAGCTCTCCTGGAGTCCTTTCCCCCTCATGTTATTCTGCCAGGGGATCCTGCCCATCAGTTCCCAGAGGGAGTCAAAGTCTGCTTTTCTGAAATCCGTATTCTGCTGCTCTCCTTTCTTCCCTGTGTCAGGATCCTGAACTCGACCATCTCATGGTCACTGCCTCCCAGGTTCCCATCCACTTTAGCTTCCCCTACTAATTCTTCCCTGTTTGTGAGCAGCAGGTCAAGAAAAGCTCTGCCTCTTCTTGGTTCCTCCAGCACTTGCACCAGGAAATTGTCCCCTACACTTTCCAAAAACTTCTTGGATTGTCTGTGCACTGCTGTATTGCTCTCCCAGCAGATATCAGAGTGATTGAAGTCTCCCATGAGAACCAGGGCCTGCGATCTAGTAACTTCCGTGAGTTGCCGGAAGAAAGTCTCGTCCACCTCATCCCCCTGGTCCGGTGGTCTATAGCAGACTTCCACAACAACATCACCCTTGTTGCTCACACTTCTAAACTTAATCCAGAGACACTCAGGTTTTTCTGCAGTTTCATACTGGAGCTCTGAGCAGTCATACTGCTCCCTTACATACAGTGCAACTCCTCTACCTTTTCTGCCCTGCCTGTCCTTCCTGAACAGTTTATATCCATCCATGACAGTACTCCAGTCATGTGAGTTATCCCACCAAGTCTGTGTTGTTCCAATCACATCATAATTCCTTGACTGTGTCAGGACTTCCAGTTCTCCCTGCTTGTTTCCCAGGCTTCGTGCATTTGTGTATAGGCACTTGAGATAACTCGCTGATCATCCCTCATTCTCAGTATGAGGCAGGAGCCCTGCCCTCTCACGCGCTCCTGCTCGTGTTTCCTCCCGGTATCCCACTTCCCCACTTACCTCAGGGCTTTGGTCTCCTTCCCCGGGTGAACCTAGTTTAAAGCCCTCCTCACTAGGTTACCCAGTCTGCTTGCGAAGATGCTCTTCCCTCTCTTCGTTAGGTGGAGCCCGTCTCTGCCTAGCACTTCTCCTTCTTGGAACACCATCCCATGGTCAAAGAATCCAAAGCCTTCTTTCCGACACCACCTGCGTAGCCATTCGTTGACTTCCACGATTCGATGGTCTCTACCCAGGCCTTTTCCTTCCACGGGGAGGATGGATGAGAAGACCACTTGTGCCTCAAACTTCTGTATCCTTCTTCCCAGAGCCACATAGTCCGCAGTGATCCGCTCAAGGTCATTCTTGGCAGTATCATTGGTGCCCACGTGGAGAAGCAGGAAGGGTTTAGCGATCCGAGGGCTTGATGAGTCTCGGCAGTCTCTCCGTCACATCGTGAATCCTAGCTCCTGGCAAGCAGCAGACTTCTCGGTTTTCCCAGTCGGGGCGGCAGATAGATGACTCAGTCCCCCTGAGGAGAGAGTCCCCGACCACCACCATCCCCCTCCTTCTCCTTCTGCTAGGCAATAGGGCATTTAGGAGAATGGATCTGGAAAAGAAGTAATTCTGCTTAGAAATTGTATCTCTTTGGCGTGGCTGTTCCTGATTTTTATTTAATCAAATACAATGTTGCATGGAATGCAAATCCTTACTAAAGCTTTAGTTTTCACAGGCAAAGTTTTAATCCCTATTGAAGTTCTCTTATCATTCTAGGACTTATTTCTCCCCTTGCTTACCCAAGTTGAAATCATGAGAAATTCCAGTGAAATCAATCAAATTAATTGGTATAATGGGATAACCAGGTTTCTAATATCATTCTGACCTCCCCAGAAAGATCTCCTTATACTGCCATCAATATTGTGGCTATAAGCACCAAGAACCAATTTCCAGCACTGTTGCTCCTATTTATTTTGGCTTTGTCTTTCTGCTTAATCCATAAGTAACATTGGGATTGTACACACTGTCGGGGGCAAGGGAAGAAACAGATGTAGTGGGAATACCAATGGCAGGTGCAATTTATGTGCATCGTGGAAGGAAATGCTGCCAGAGCTGCCATTGCTGCATCTTTCCTGTTTATTCTGAAGCACTGCCAGTTTTGTTTATTGTAGGGGATGCAGTGATTTTTGGAACACGTACCCAGGTTCTTCCTTTGATACATTCCATTTTGTGCGGATTGAATTCCTTTTAGTCACCTGTTCTATGTTGTCTAAATCCCAGGTTGTAAACTTGTGAAGGCATGCACTATCATTGGGTTGGTTGGTTGGTTGTACAATTCCTCTCACAATGGTCCATGACTGGGGTCCTTAAACAATATTAATAATTTTAATAGTTAATCTGCTACTATAAGACATACAAAACTCAAAATTCCAATTAAGAATATAAACACTCTAGAAAAACTGAAAGAAGCAAATAGGTTACTTGATTGATTCTGTTTCAGAAGAAGTCAAATATATATATTTTGCTCCAAAGCCCATGGTCCGTCCTTGTCTTCCAAGGTCTCCCCCTATAAACAGTGAATAGTGCTGATTATGTGGATATAATCCAATGAGAGACCAAGTAACATGGTATGCTCTATGTGAACTTTGACCTTCTAAGCATCCCACTGTGATGCTTTATTTCCACTTTTTACTTTATATCCAGCAAAAAAAACCCTCTGTTTTTTGGCTGAAGTAAAAGTCATGAGAGCAGTGTTTGTTATATAGAGAATTTCTTCCCCATTTTTATGAAGAGTGCAACAAGAGGTAAATTTGGGGATGGTTTCATTAAGGGCCAATCTTAGAGAAACTTGAAAGGAGTTTGACATCTGGGTAGCCATATGGAATGGGACACTCAGAGGCACAGACTTTCATCTTTGACTCCCCTATGGGGCATCTTAATTTGGTTTTAGTATGGGCACCATCAAAGATCTATGGAAGCTCTAAGCAGAGTGACAGTTTTCACTTTACAAACATCATGGTCGCTGAAATCACAATTCATGGTTTATCGCAACTTTGAGGAACATTTATGGGGAAAGAATGAAACAATTATATTAAAAAAGACCTCTTAGTGTGAGGGCCAAGTGTAATAGAAATTCTAGTGAACAAATGAACTAAAAATTATTAGTAAAAGTGATATTCAAAAGTGATTGGAACATAATACTTATGTTTATTATTATGCTATTTCTTACTTGTATAGAAATGACTGTGGAAAAGGGTCACTTTCTTGTTGAAGTTGTTTTAATCACTTACAAAGGCAGAGAAGACATCTTCCCTGGGCCTGATTTACAAAAGAAGTCAATGGGAGTGTAACCCCTTTGGGGTTAGAGAGCACGGCTCCTTTAAATCTTTTTCCTAGGGGGACGGGGAGGGGGAGAGAAAGGAGGGAAACTTGGGGGTGTGGCTCTGGAGTTCCCAGGAGAGAAGGGCCGCAGGCTGGAAGCCCTGGACAAAGTAAAGCAGCAGAGAACCTGCCTGAAGCCTGGAAAGGACAGGGCGGCCGATAGGGGACACCCCAGGACAGGAGCCAGGAGAAGCACTGTGCCAGGGAGGAATTGCCCGAGAAGGACAGGCCAGAGCTGGACCCAGTATCACTGCTGCCCAGAGCTGCCTGGGACTGTGAGTACTGGGGCTTGTGACTCTGCACTGGGAATAAGGAGGGAGGCTGCTAGCTAGTTAAGTGGGGAGGTGGTTGCTCTGTGGGGCTTTGCATAGAGCAGCAGAAAAGGGCACCGGAGGGGTTTGTTGGGGAAAGTTCACTGGCACTGAAGACGACCAGGAGCACCCAAGACTCACCACTGTACTGGAACTTTGCTCAGGACTCCTGAACTCAAACACTGCTCAGTGTCTGTCCTTTCAGACTTTGCTACCGCTGGGTCTGTGGGGCATTGGTTTTGATGCAACCCTGTTCTACTGCTCCCCCTATACTTCCCCTTGTTTTTTTCTCCTCTCATCCCTCTGTAAATAAATATCTCCCTTTGTTATATCCATTGTACTTTTCCTGTGGGGGTGTGTGTGTTCACTCTGGGGGGTTTGGAGCAGGTGCCCCTGGGATAGAAGGGATTTTTCCTGTTGCATTCCTGCATGCGCTTTCTCTTGGCCAGAGCTGCCTGCAGAGCAGACTCCACCTTGGCCACGAGGGCGCTAAAGTTACAGGAGTATTGCTTAAGTTAAATACCTTTGAGGATCTGGGCCTTAAAATCTCTGTACATCTGTAAAATGGGGATAAAAAATACCTAATTTCTCCCATCCTTTGTATTTTTTGTCTATTTAAATCTCAATTCAGAAAAGTCAATGGGACTATCCACATACTTACAATTTAGGCATATACCCTCCTGAATCAGGGCCTTAGAATGTAAGCCCTTTGGGGCAGGAACTATCTGTGTTTGTGCCACACTTGGCACAATGGGACTGCAGTTTCAGTAGGGACAGCCAGGCACAATCGTCTTTAATTAATTAATTAACGATATGCAAACATATGTAAAAGTACAACCAAGAGCTTAGGATTTCAATGGAGCTAGTCCTGTGCTTAAAGTTAAGCATGTGCCTAAGTGCTTTGCTGGATCAGGGCCTAAAGGAGTTCCACAGAGGTCTATTTAACAGTCATGCTTTTGTTTTCTAAGATTGCAAAAGTTGTGGAATCAACAGCATAACAGTGGGTCACCTGCTTAGAGACTTCAGTCTTCAAGATACAGTTCTGTTCTCTAAGGGCACTAGTTTGGGATTCCCTGTCTCTGAAATTCGTTTTTATAAACTGGTAATAGTAACATCCTTTGTGATATTATTAACTATGAATCTTCCATCTACGACAAAGGATTGCACATTGTTTGAAATTTCCAAAATATGTTGTCATTTTTTCCTCTCAGCATATAGAAACAATTCATTATTTATTGCTGCTTTAAAACAGCGTACTTTCAGAATAATTCCAAAATTGTACTCTCCATTCCTTTTGTGTTATAGTAAGCTTTTTGTCATGAAGGTTGTAAACAGGATTTATTATCTTTCACCATTAAAACTCAAGCTTTCACATCAACCTTTCTGTTTCCTAATTACATAAGGAGGATGGCTTTTTATCAAAGTGTTTTATTTATAAATACCATTCTTTGTGTGGCTTCAGTGGACAAGTTATATTGCTCCTGACATCAGGCAGCAGCAAATTAGCTTTCAATTTAGTCTCATTCTAGTCGACATGAGATTTACTTAGTCAACATCTCTGAAATCAGAGCAAAAATAAGTCTCCATGGGTCTGAGTAATTTAGTACCTGAAACACAGGACAGAACACCTAGTGGCTCTTAACATCCTGCAGCTGCTGTTTAGACGTTCAACATACATATGAGGTGACTAGAGAAGACAGTGAAAGGGTTTGAGGCTGTGATATGGGGATGGACCCAGCTTTGTCTACATTTCATAAGACCTGGATGCTGTTGCTGATTGATTTACCCAGTGTCTGACTACGACTGGGGTTTGGATTAGATTAGCTTGCTGAGATTTTCATTCATTTATGATTTGAGGCAACGCTGATAGGCAGAAGTAGCAGAAGTTATATCTGTTCCCTTGATTGAGGGGGCTTGCCCAGCATTTGTTGGTTAGGTTTGCTTCCTAAGAGACTTACTGGATCCCCAGATGCTTCTAGATGTCCAATTAGCAGCCGTGTCCGTGAGTGTTTTATCTGAACTTGGCAAGAAATTTGTAACTTATTCTTTTGGATGTGGACATGACCCCTTTGTCACTTCAGGAATGGGTTACTGCTATGTACTCTGCATGAAACTACTCTAGATGGCTTTTAGAAATTTGTGCTAGTGCACAATGTACTGGCCTGATCGCTTAATGGTGCTCATAAGAAGAACATTACACTAGTTCTCCATGATCTGCACTGACTTCCAGTTAATTTCCAGAAGCTGGTTAGGAGATTGTTTTTGACCTTTAAACCCCTAACTGTTATGGGTCTTTGTTACCTAAGAAATTGAATCACTTTGTGTGTGCCAATAAATGTGTTATGATCAGCAGAGGCCCTCAAGCCTGTAGTCCGTTCGTTAAGTGGTGGTGGAGTGGAACCGGTGTGAATGCATTTCACCAGGGAGACAGGTGTGAGGGGTCCTTGACCTCCTTTAATTTCCCAGAGCCCAGATATACTGCAGGGCCTATTTGATTTCCCAGGTTTTCCCTACAAAGGTTTGGCTTGCCTTGGGGCATACAGTGGGTAAAGAGGAAGGTTTTACTTTTGAATTCAGGGATTTCTTAGGCATTCTTTTTTGGTAATTTAAATACATTTCCTGTATTTTTTCCCTCATGCCTGAAAGATTGTTTTTACCTCATGCAGGCAGATGCAGATAAATCACATCTATTTATTGGACCCCATTTGGCGAGGAAGAGCTTCAAGTGACTTTCTGGAGAAACCTCAATGTTCTTGTGACGATTGGAACTTGAGGATATTCTATCAAACTTTCTAAGGTAAGAGGAAAAATAACCATAGCAACAAAACAAACAAATATAAAACCATATGAATACTATTACTACACAGGGAAGAATCTTGATGAAATGTGAGTCACGATCCAAGGCAGCTTGCATTGAGTTTTACTGGTATGACAGGTATGCTTCATTGTTTATTAGCCAAGGGTAAAAATAAAAAAAACCTGAGGTGAACTACAGGGAATTAAACTCACATTTAAATAGGGTTACTTAAATAAGGATGTAATTTAGATTTGATTAAGTGATTGTATGTTATTTTAAATTCTATTTTTACAAGAATATTTTAATGAAATGTATAATCTAATTAATAAAATACTTGTGTGTCCATTAAACATTTGTTGAAATTCACTGGATATGCTACTTGACTAATAATTAACGATTTGTGCAACTAAATCTGTTTTTTAGATTTAATAACACAGTTACTGCATATTATTGTGTGCGACAAGAGAAGAATTTCCGATTAATTACAGTCCAGAAAAAGATGGAAAAACATATGAAACCTGTAATAACATACACACAGATGTATGCACAGGATATTCTCCCAAACAGTTATTCATGTTTTAAACTTAGTCTTGAATTCCTTGGCTAAGATTTTCAACAGTGACTAATGACTTTGGGTGACTCAATTTTTTGACGCACAGTCTGAGACATCTAAAAGGGGCTTGATTTTCAGAGGATGGATGCTCAGTACGTTATGAAGTCTAGGCCCTTTTCAAGACTCTCAAGATGAGCACCCCACAGTGAATGCACGTAGCATCACCAATCATTTTTTTAAATCCTAACCATAATGTATTTATAGTGGCCACAATCCCAAGTTAATGCCACTAGAGAGTCCAAGAAAGAGACAGGATATGTTCAAACTCGTGAGGAAAGAAAATTACATCTGTTTCCTTAAGTGAGTTTCGTGATTTCAAGGTACTGAACTGACATCCCTCAAAATCAAAATTGTGAGGAATGAAAGAAGATAGAGCACTGGTTATGATGGTACAAATTTTGCCACACTCTCCAATGCTGTATCGCAATCATGAACTATTAGAACCAGCTCTGTTTAACTTTCAGTGCTTAGTCAGTCCTTCGTCTTTCTGCTGAGATTGCCAAGGAGGGTGCCAAGTTTGATGTGGACACCTACCCAATAGGAATTAGACTGCGGGCTTGTCTACACAAACACTTAGTTTGTGGCAAGTTGTAGTATAAATCTACCTTGCCCTAGCCTGCTACGCAAAAAGTCTCTGAGTGGATCCTGCTGCTGTGCACTAAAAGTCCCCTAGTGCATCTGAATCTGCTCGTATTTCAAAGTAGGGTAGATCAAAGCACACTGTGGAACTTTTAGGGCATGGCAGCAAGGTCCACAGAGACACTTTTTGCACAGTATAATGGTGCGAGGTACATTTACACCCCAGTTTGCCATGGCCTAAGTGTTTGTGTAGACAAGTCTGGAGACCACAATCTTCTTCCACACAGACAGCCATCAAATGGCAAAGACATCTGACATCAAAAGGCAAATGCAAACTGAGTCTGAAACAGTAATCTAGGGGAGAAAGGCTCCATGCTCTAGTATCAATTCCAGCGTGACCAACATTTTAATATGGTGTTTAGACTAAGCTTTCAGTGAATGGCTTTTCCCATTTGAAACACCTCATTCTTGCTTAGATGTTTAACCAGTTTATAAAAGCTATATACTGCTTTGTAGGCTCCAGTGGCATGCCATGAGACACACTAAGCATGTACTAAACATACATTGCCTTAGATCCAGTGTTGTAGCAGACAGGCAAGGTACTAACAAACTTCAACAGGACTTTATTTTTAAAGTGGAAACCTCTTTACCAAGCTGCTGCTGCACCCTCGGTAGCTCTCACTCCGCCTCCTCAACTCCCCCCCTTCCTGTTTCCTGTCCTTTCAGACTCCCAACAGCCAGTGCTCCCAGTTCTAATAATTACAAGCAGCATCTAAACACCACACCCAACCCAGCGCAGCCCAGTCAAAAATTCAGATTTGTAGTATTTTCTTTGTGGGTTCTAACATTTCTTTTGGCGGCAACATCTGAAAAAGACGAGCAGGAGATCACACCAGCTTCAATCAACAACAACAATAATCTGGGACTGTTACATCAGCTAGAGAAAGCCCAGCAATGGCTGCTCAAGAGACTTCACAGGCCTTTGTGGAAAACATGGCATCTGTCTCACTGCTCCCTGGGGGAAAAAAAGAAGCTACTGCAGATATTGCTGCGATATTCAGATAAATAAAATGGACCCAGACAGTCATTCTTCACAGCATGGGAGAACTTTAAAGGAAAAGTAGATGCAATGGATGCTAAATTGGATAAATTAAACGAACGTGTGCATGCAGCAGAGAAAAGAATAAGCAACATAGCCGAAAGGGAAGCTGAAAAAGAGATCTATGCAATGAGAAAGGTGGTTGGTTGTTTTTGGCTTTTTGGTTTTTTTTTTGTGTTGGACAAAACAGAGAAATTAGAAAACAGGACTCATTGTACTTGTGTTAGAATTATTGGAAAAAGAAAGTAGAGAATTGGATAGTGTGAGTCTCTTCGTTCAAAAACGGATCAATGAGATTTTAAAATGTGACAAGGAAGAATAAGATTTTGAACTAGGAAAACCCCAGATAGTCCAAAGGGCTAAATCTGGGCCACTAAGAGACCTGGTGATAATGCTGCTGAGATTCCAAGGTAAAGATTATCTGCTAACAGAATCATGAAAGACTGACAAAGGCTTAAATCAAGATCAGCAAATGTTCCTTTATTCAAACCTCAGCATAGAAATGTTGTGCACAGGCAAAGAATGGAGCACGTTCACAGACTAGCTGGTGAGAAAGGGACTGGAGCTGGCAGTGTAGTATTAAGTTACTATTTGATTGCTAGAGAAATTTTTCCAACTCCTCTCAAAACTTGTAAAATTTTATACTATTAATCTCTTTGAGATTAAATCAGTTTGCAATTCCCCACCACAGTGCCTAAAATAGAAGACAGAAATTCCTACTGAAATATGGGATTGTGTCTCTTAAGAGTTGTCCGCCTGTTACTTATGTATTGTTGTGGAGGGCGTCCTCAGATGGCACTGTTACATATTGTCTTACAAGTTCTTTTTCTTTGTACGTGAGCAGTATATAGTCAGTGAAGAAATGCTGTATTGTTGAGTTTTTTTTACATAGAGACTTTTGGAAGGAGCTGTTGCAAACAGTGAAAGTTTGTTATTTGCTTTAATCTCTCTAAATTGAGTCAGTTCTTGGGATAGAGTTGCTTCCTGGGAACTGGGTGTTGGTATTTGGGCTGAAATTTCTGAAAGATGGTATGCTGTATGTGCCACTGGCAATTCCCTCTGTTCAAGGATTGGTTTATATAGTATATGTAAAACAAGATATACTAAAAAATGCAAGGCTCATCACTGATTTCTTTTCCAATGGGAAACCAATCTGCAAGGCTCCAACATCAGCAATGTTTCAGCAGAGAAGTGAGTAAATACTTCCATGTTAGTAGCGACATTTTTATTGTTGATAAGAGAGTTTGTTACCTCACACAGTTTTTGTTTAACGATAGTGTGTGTTTGCAAAAGGGTTATTTCCTTCTTTTTGGTTAAAGTGGTTGCTTTTGCCACATTTATGATCATGCACAATAATTTTGTTGGCAACGTGCATAACAGTGCCTATCCACTTTTGAAAATTTAGAATGGTCACTACAAATATACAGCATCATACTAAGGGAAGTGGTGCATTCTCCATCTTTTGAAATCTTCAGATCAAGACTGCATGCCTTCCTGGGAGACATGCTTTAGTTAAACACAAGCTATTAGACTCAGCAGAGGGGTAACTGGATGAAATTTTATGGCCTGTGTTTATACAAGAGGTCAGACTAGATGATCTAATGGTCACTTCTCGTTTGAATCCATTAATAATTTAAGACCTGATTTAGCAGAGCACATAATTGATTTTAAGCACATTAAATCTCAATAAGAATCAGTACCTTTGTGCAAAAAAAGGAAGATTTTTAAAATTAATGAAATATTTCCTTTCCGATTATGGGAAGGGATGGTAGCACCACTTATTAAGGATGTCCAACATGTCCTATTATAAACCCCTGTTTTTAGTTGCTTATAACTTTGCAAACATTAACAGTTTAGGCCAAACTTTTCCATATTGGGTGTCTGCCTAAGTTTGACATTTTGGGAAAAATTCAGCCTAACCAGTTCAGTCATTTCTCAGAATGAGGTCTGGGGAAAAACACATTGTTTTGCCCATGTGAAAAAAATCTTGAGACTTCTTTTAAAATGCCCTAGTGCCTCCCTGCTTTGGAGTAGTGACTTAAAATTTGGCAGGAGGGTCGCCTTTTTGTCAGGAATGTGCCTTTTACCATCCCCATGAAAATCTGCCCAAATTTGACCAAGTTATAAGCCTGGAAAAATCAGTTGGCACATGCTCAGAAGAGACTTTGGTAGAGAATAACAGCTAAAATCTGCAAAGATTCCTTTCTCAATTGCTTGGGCCTCTCATGCTCCTAGTGCTGACCAGATGGTGCATGTGCCATCGACCCAAAGCAACAGAGCTTGCTCCAATCTGAGGCTCTAAAGGACTTTTTCTGTAATGTCTGCTCCCAGTTTCTCTGGCCTATGCTGGGGGTGGGCACTGGAACTGAGACAAGGAAGCCTGTCTCTCCTGTGCTCTTAATGACTTTTCTGCTGGCACCCTGGAATGTGGAGGAGGAAACCATCTGATTGAAATGCAGAGGAGGCAAAATGATTAGGTTGGGTCTGGAGAGAAGCTCAGTATAGATAGCCCTCACTCTTTCTCACATCTGCCCTGGATCTGTAAGAGGAGTGCCATCCTTCACCAGGAAGCAGGTGATATGTTTTTTTGATGCCCATCCTGTTCTGCAGAGCATAGAAGTGCGAGCTGTGATCCATCTCCCAAAGGAGCTGGATATGCGACTGGACAAAAGCACCTCTAGCCAGTAGTCATCAAGGTCCTGGAGCTCATCTCAGTTCTCCCAATGCTCTCTGCAGAGGGCAGATTCTCAGGGTGGGCATTCAGATGCTCCTCCAGCTCCATGACCTCCCACTGCAACTGTTCCATTGCTGCGTCCCTCCTCTGGCTGGTTCCCTGGTATAGTCATGGCAAAAGGGCTTTACATGCACCTTCCCTACTGTGACGTTACACCCCATATTCTTCTTAGAAATATGGTTATGATGTGAATACGGCATAAATAAGATATACTTTATGAAAGATGTCTCATGTAAGATATCATTGGAAAGATTATGATTTACTGGATGTGATTATCCAATTTGTATGCATGTATCATTTCTGTATCTAAAGTTAGGAGTATTGATTATGTAACAATTACAACTGTGTGTGTACTTGGGGGGGAACACCCACCACACAGTAGGCAACCCTCCTGACTGACCCATTTAAGAAGGACAATAGAACTCTGAAGATACTAATCTCTCTCCTTCCTGAGAGGCGCCGGAATGTAGATGTGACACTACAAGATCAGGTGATAATGTCACCTGATGCAAAATGCCCCTTGGACACTGCTGGTACTTTTCCATTGTAGGGGAATGGGGATCAAACAAAGGATTCCCTCCTTAGGTAAATCCTTTTAAAGCTGGAGAAGGAGTTGATCTGGACTCTCCTCCAATGCCTACCCAGGTTCTTTCAGCAGTCCTTCTTCTTGAAGGGACAAAGGAACTAACCTGAAAGAAAAGGCGGGGTGAGTCCAGATTGAGACGGGGTCCAGTCTGTAAGAAGAAATAATTGGAACTGTGATTTACAGAAAATCTGCATCCTGCCCGATTCAACATTTAGGGTGAGAAATTACATTTTGTAACCTGTTTCTTTAGTGAATCCAGCTTAGTTTGTGTGTTTTGTTTTATTTGCTTAGTAATCTGCTTTGTTCTGTTTGCTATCATTTAAAATCTGCCTTTTATAGTTAATACATCTGTTTTGTTTATTATTAAACTCAGTTTGTACAATTTCTAACTGGGGGGCAAGAAATTGTAGCACATCTCTCTTCACATTGAGGAAGAGGGCAAATTTTTATGAGCTTGCTCTGTGCATATCTTTCTGTACAGCGCAAGACCATATACCTTTGGGTGTACACTCCCAGGGAGGTTGGGCACCTGAGTGCTGGGGCAAGTCACTTAAACTGAGTCTTCCCAGAGCTCATCCGAGAGTCTGTGTCTTTCTGCAGCTGGGTGTAGCCCTCCCTGTGTGTGCTAGAGAAGGCTTAAGAGCCTGGCTCAGCAAGACAGGTTAAAGGGGGTCCAGGCTGGCAAAACAGGTGGGCTCAGTGGTATCTCAGTACATCAGGTGGCACCTTAAGGGGGACAGCCGACACACCCATGTCTCACCATCTCTGCACTGAGGAAAAGGTGTGACTCTGCTCTCACCAGGCCAAAACTCCTTGAAGGACTCTACGAGGCCCACGTTCTCCAACAGGCTGTTATTAAAATGCCAATAGGCCCATCCCAACTGCCGGGGTTGGGAGAGTGACTGAGACGGGTTGGATCACATAAACCCCCTTGGGAACTGCCACCTGATGTGCTGAGACTACCTCTAAGCCCATTTTCCATGGCAGCTTGGGACTTCAGTACCTTGCCTGGTTGTGCCAGAGATGCTAGCCTGCTACAAACACAGACCCAGGTCTGAACCACGTCCCCCAAAAGCTGCAGATTTAACTGAAAACAGCTGAAGTGCTCCTGTCTCCAACACCCAGCTACCCAGTTCCCAATGGGATCCAAACCCCAAATAAATCTGTTTTACTCTATATAAAGCTTAAACTCATAAATTGTCCGCCCTCTATAACACTGATAGAGAGATATGCATAGCTGTTTGCCCCCACCTTCCTTGTATTAATACATACTCTGGGTTAATCAGTAAGTAAAAAGTGATTTTATTAAATATAAAAAGTAGGATTTAAGTGGTTCCAAGTAATAATAGACAGAACAAAGTGAATTACCAAGCAAAATAAAATAAAACACGCAAGTCTAAGCCTAATACAGTAAGAAGGTGATTACAGATGAAACCTCACCCTCAGAGATGTTCCAATAAGTTTCTTTTACAGACTGGCCTCCTTCTAGTCTGGGTCCAGTGATCACTCACACCCCTGTGGTTACTGTCCTTTGTTCCAGTTTCTTTCAGGTTGCCTTTGGGGGTAGAGAGTCTATCTCTTGAGCTAGCTGAAGACCAAATGGAGGGTCTCCCAGGATTTTATGTAGTTCCTCTCCTGTGGGTGGACACCCCTCCCTCCCGCTGTGAAGAAACGCAGCTACAAGATGGAGTTTTGGAGTCACATGGGCAAGTCCCATGTCCATGCATGACTCAGAACTTTACAGGTGGCAGCCATTGTTCACATGCTACCTTGAACGTTCCGGGTAGACTTCTTATGTGGATTGGAGTCTTCGAAGGTTCATTGTCCATTAAGTGTTTCTTGATTGGGCACTTAACTTGCAAATTCCTTTCTTAAGAAGCTGACCAAATGCCTTACTAAGGCTACTTAAAATCAAACAAGTACACAGCCAATATTCATAACTTTGAATACAAAAATGATACATGCATACAAATAGGATTATTATATTCAGTAAATCATAGCCATTGTAGAGATATGTTACATGGCATATGCAGCCTAAAACATATTCCAGTTATGTCATATATACATTCATAAGCATATTTCCATAAAGCATTATGGGGTGCAACGTCACAGTGACCTTCACAGAACTCAATGATGGTCCAGGAAGGGGAGGAGTGGGGCCACAAGATGTTAGAGCATGAGATGTAAATTCTGTACAAATGGGAGTGGTGCGACTGTGCTGCCTTCACCCAGATGAAGGTGAAGGAAGTGGCATCATCTGGGCTGCTCGTCATGCCTAACATCCACTAGGGAGTATCAATCAAAAGTTCCCCTGAGGATGTGAGCAGTGGCCCAACACATCGGTTTCCTGATATTTCACGGGTGGTGTTAAAGTCCCTTCCAAGAACCAAGCACTCATGAAGAGCCAGTGGATGGAGGGAGGCAGACGCTCTCTGATAGAAGCACACCAGCTCCAGGCTCGATACTGGGGTATAAATGTTGACATGGTTTAAAAGCAGCCTCTGTACATGGACCCAGAAGTGCAGCACGTGGCCTAGCCTTGGGCTGTAGGCCACGTGATGATGCTGTGAGGTGGCTGAAACATACTGTCACCCCCACTCCAGCCATCAGCTGGCTTTGGTGGCCAGATCAGTGAGAGTCTCCTGCAGAAAAATCACAGAATACCTACATGCTGAAAGGTAGGTGAGGATCTGGCACCTCCAGAGACTCACCCTACAACCTTGCATGGTTAATGAGGGAAAGATGAAACCCTTCATTGGGGAGAGGGCTGAGGATCATCACACACAGTGGTATTTCCAACACCAGCAGGACCATGCAGCACCCCATTCTCCACCTTATAGCTGAGTAGAGTGCTATGGGAGATATGGGCACTCTGGTACTGTCTAGAATGCTGACTTTTTGGCCTCCCCCAGAAAGGCCCCCATGGAGTTGAGAACGAGATAGTAATCCCCCGCACCGATGGAGAGCGAACTGCACCTTTGTCCCGGAGCTATGCATGGCCTCCAGGAATAAGCATAGCTTGTCCCGAGATAGAGTGGGGACAGTGAAGTTTTGTGGGCTCAACAGAGCCCACAGACTCCTAGTCATCTTCAGTTGGGCATCTGCGTCATTCCAGCTCTGACTCCCAGGGAGGAATTGTGACGGGTTGGGTCACAGAGACCCCCTTGGGACTGCCACCTGGTGTGCTGAGACTACCTCTGAGCCTGTTTTCCCTGCCAGCTTGGGACTTCAGTACCCTGCCTTTTTGAGCCAGACATGCTAGCCTGCTGAAAACACAGACCCAGGTCTGAACCGTGTCCCCCAAAAGCTGCAGACTTAACTGAAAACATCTTAAGAAGTGTTCCTGTCTCCAGCAGTCAGATACCCAACTCCCAATGGATCTAAACCCCAAATAAATCCGTTTTACTCTGTATAAAGCTTATACAGGTTAAACTCATAAATTGTCCACCCTCTATAACACTGATAGAGAGATACGCACAGCTGTTTGCTCCCACAGGTATTAATACTTGCTCAGGGTTAATTAATAAGCAAAAAGTGATTTTATTAAATATAAAAAGTAGGATTTAAGTGGTTCCAAGTAATAACAGACAGAACAAAGTAAATTACCAAGCAAAATAAAACAAAAACATGCAAGTCTAAGTCTAATACAGTAAGAAGGTGATTACAGATGAAACCTCACCCTCAGAGATGTTCCAATAAGCTTCTTACACAGACTAGACTCCTTTCTAGTCTGGGCCTAATCCTTTCCCCAGTACAGTCCTTGTTCCAGCTCAGGTGGTAGCTAGGAGATTTCTCATGACTGCCACTCCCTTTGTTCTGTTCCACCCCCTTATATACCTTTTGCACAAGGCGGGAATCCTTGGTCCCTCTCTGGGTTCCCACCCCTCCTTCTAAATGGAAAAGCCCCAGGTTAAGGATGGATTCCAGTTCAGGTGACATGATCACATGTCACTGTAAGACTTCATTACCCACTTGCCAGCACACAGGTATACAGGAAGATTTACAAGTAAACAGATCCATTTACAACCAATTGTCCTGGCCAATGGGAGCCATCAAGATTCCAAGCCACCATTAATGGCCCACACTTAACATAATTAAAATAGGACCCCAGAGTTATATTTCATATTTCTAGTTTCAGATACAAGAATGATACATTTATACAAATAGCATGACCACACTCAGTAGATTATAAACTTTGTAATGATACCTTGCAAGAGACCTTTTGCATGAAGCATATTCCACTTACATTATATTCACACTCATTAGCATATTTTAATAAAATCATATAGAATGCAATGTCACAGGGATGACTCCCCTCCCACCTGTACATCAGCCAATGTGGAGAGCCATCTGTGCGCAGGTACCACGGGGGGAGCCCAGCTGTCTGTGCGGCAGCCAGAGACCTGTGACCCGGGCCTGCCGAGCCCCCCACATCTATGCCAAATGGTATGAGCCACTGGGGAAAGGCAGGACTAGACACACTACACTGCCTGCTGCTCGCTGGCTGCCTCTGCCTGCTCCGCTCACTGCTCAAGGCAGACAGCTGCTGTCCTCACCCCATCTGACACTGTGATGTCGAAGAGCAGAGCCCTCCAAAGCGTGGGACCTGGAGCGGTCACCCCGATTCGCCCTACCCAAGGGACGGCTCTGCCTCTTCCAGTTCAGGGGGAAGCAGCTGAGCCCCAGCCTTGTGCTTAACTTTGGCTCTATGACTGCTCTCCGAGACCATCTCCCAAGCAGCAATATTAGGGTCAGCAGGTGAGATGGGATCCGCCAACAGTAGCACTTAAGTGCCACAGGAGGTTGCTCTCCTTCTCCCACCACTGCCATGTCCCACTCCAAAGACCCTGCAAAGTGGTGGTCAGTGCACCCCCAGCACCCAAGTGGGATCAGAGAGAATACTTGGAGGAGGGGGTGGCCTAAAGGCTGTATCTGTAAGGGCTATATCAGTGACCTTCTCCATTTTGCAGGGGTCCGGCATTTCCTTAGGCGAGGCTATAGTGCAGTCTTCACTACCAATGAATAGTGAACAGTGTATAGGCTCCCCTCGTAGGACACCACAAATGACCCCTCACGCAGTGTGCACTGTTACATGTGAACAAGATTTAAACAAATGAACTATTCATTTTATTAGTTGGTTGTTCAGAATGGATGTCATTAGAATTCTTAGCCTAGAATATAATCTTATTTTTTGCCATTGCCTATTAACTTCTTTAAATTAGCTTTTTAAAATAATGGAATAAAATCATTAATACGTTTATGAGGAGGAAGGAAAGACCTTGCATATTCTGGCAACCTCTGTTAAAATCTACAGAGCTGGGTGATGCTTTCCATCCTAATTTCAAACTGTGCTATTAGGCATATACTTCAAGTTCTTTGGTCAATGTGACATTCATACCCTAAATCATTTTACTGGGCTGAACTGGGAATTCTATGCTGAGTTGTAAAACTAGACAAAATATTCTAACAGATTGTTCTAAATTTGCTGGTGATAAAATGACTCGAACGGGAATACTCACATGACTAAATTAAGCTGGATTTGGTCTATTATGGTAGTAGCTCAAGTGATGGGGAATTATGTAACTGTTATGTTTGGAGGCAATAATGAATGTTTTCAGATCCATGATTATTAAGAATGTTAACCAGATGTTTAGTGAGCACAACTGTGACCAATCACTAATTAATATGAAATGTATTTGTGTCACTAAAATATTAGGATAGATTCCCAGTTTGAGATGAGATCCTCAGCCAGTACATAAATCTATGCAGCTCCTTTGACTGTGTGACAGTTTAATATAGTGCGACAGAGTTCCTCCTCTGCCTTGGTGGGTCCTGCGCTTATTGGCGGATTTTTTCACCTCAGAGGTTCACAGCAGCCCTCAGTTTGGCCACTTTCTTGGCTCAAATCTGCCATTCACTCAGTTAGCCTCATCACTGGCCAGCATGGGGAAAGGAAGAAGAACAATCCCTGCAGTCTCTGCTGATCCACCTAGTGGATCGGGGAACAGGCCAGAGACCTTCCCCTCTGGTGGAACCCACAGTCCAGTTCAACTCCTCTGGTATCAAGTAGGGAGTTGGGGGGTGGGGGGAATCTTAATTGATTCTGGCAGCTTCTTGATTGGCTGTAGGTGTTCTAATCAGCCTGTCTGCCGTAATTGTTTCCAGAAAGTTCCTGATTGTTCTGGAACCTTCCCTGTTACCTTACCCAGGGAAAAGGGACCTACTTAACCTGGGGCTAATGTAGCTGCCTTCTATCACTCTCCTGTAGTCCAGGTTCTGTGGATCCCCTCTTAGGCTGGGGGGGGATCCTTTAGAAGTGGGCGGGCTTTGCCTGCCCACTTCCCAGATCCCAATAGGATCACTCTCCTGTAACCATCTGGCCCGACCCTGTCACAATAGCTATGCCAATTTTGGCAGCTGATGATGTGGCTCAAAGTGTTTATTTCTGCCCAGAAAACACAGGAATTAGAGAAATATCCCTTTTCTGTTTTTCAATACTTATAATTAAAATATTTTTCCATTAAACATGCTATGCGAGGAAAGCTCAGTGTGCCTAGAAAGTGAAAAAAAAAATAGAAGAAATAGCACCGAGGGAAAATATAGACAAAAAGATTTATTATGAAGGATTTATATACAAAGGAATTATGTACAAAAACCAGAAACTGCTGTATATACTTCTGGCAACAAGGCACTTAAGTCTCAGAAGGAGAAAGCAAAAGTATAGCATCATATGCAGCAGAACATTTAGCGTCATACATGACAAAAGAAATTCAAGCAAAAGATGGTATGAGACTACAGATACCACTACACAGATTATGTCACCTAAATAATATCTCAATTGGCAGTTGGGAAACCTGTGGTGCATAAAGAACTTTTATTTGTCTGGGATGGTTTTTGACCAGATATTTTTAGCATTTGGTCCACAGTTTGGGACGTTAAAAACAAGTCTGGACTTTCCACTGAAAATAGGCAATTTTGGGGGGGGACATTATCACCAGTTTACCATGATAAACAGTTATAAAGACTTCTGCAATTATCTTCTCCTTGCTTCCCAGAATATGATAACAAAGGCCTGGAAACAAAAGGCACCTCTAACAGGAAATGAGTAAATTAATAAAATATGGTTTATCAAAAATATGGAAATTTTGTCTTTACGAGAGATATAAAAGTTAGAGTATGTTGAATGATTGATCATTTGGAGTTTCTTAAATTAAGGGACTAAGCGTTGACAGACAGGTGCATAAACATAAGATGTATTGATCATGTCTGCACTGTATGAATATTCACACGGCATTCCCTAAACCCCCAGGGCACAATCCTGAGTTGGTGTGAATATGCATAGCTACATTGACTTCAAGTTCTCTTCATTAGTTGCTCCAAATTCCTGGCCAGAAATCTCAGGCAGTATCCCCAGAATATTACACAGCGCAACCTGTATCTATTTTTATATAATCTGCAGTGAAATTCATCATGATGTGAACACCCAATGTATAGCCCAATGTACCATTTAAGTTCTGCATAGGGGCATTATGATGAAGCAGACACACACAGGTGTACCAGGACAACCTTATACATGGAGTAAAGGGTCTCCTTGTTGGCTTCACATAACCAAGAGCAGAAATCCATGAAGGGGGGAAACTAGGAGTGGGACAAGGGAGGGACTGCGTATCCACGATTCTGTGGTCCCCTTGGCTACAGCCAGACAAGGTCTGTAGATGGTATTTAAACTCTATGCCTTGGAGGCATGGATTCCACTTCCCTATCCCTCAACACTCCACAGAGTGGGTTTACGGAGGTGGAGTGCATTTCACTCAGGGGCAGAACCCATTGCAATGCAGGCTATTCAAAAGACTATGCATCAGACTCCTATTTGCAAGCTAAATATTGCATATTAAATATTCATATCCAGCAAAAGGTGACTACAGTCTATCTGTTATGCTATAGTGAACTTAGATGAGAACTCAAAAAGCACTTAGGATAAATAATACATGATTAACATGTCATACAAAGCAGTGCATAGTGTTATTTTAATTTTTCTTTTTCTTTTTTCTTTCTTAGTTTTTGTCCTTATACTTTTCACGTGATATTATTTAACCTCAGTTCTCCTATGATCAGGGAATAACTCTTGTTTTATTTATGGGCTGTGATAGAGTTCAGTCTAAAAGTTAATAACAAAATTAAGTGCTGTATTGCTGTATCAATTGTGTTGCTGACATTTAAAAGAAAGGGACTCTAGGTTATATTTGCCTCTTTTTAACACACACACACATACACACACACACACACACGAAGTATATCTATTAATTAAAATGTATATGATTAATATATTCATTTAAATACAAATGGAGCATTAAGAGCATATTAATAAATATTCAACTACTATTTAATAAAATGAGATCCTATTATAAACAGTGTACATAGTAATAGTAATAGAAGAAGAAGTAACATTAGCCACTAAATCAAAAGGGACTGCATGAGTATAACTGAGGACAGAATTATTAAGAGCTATTCTTAATAATAAATTGGTATGTATTTAAGACTACATTCAGTCAAAGTTTTCTTACTGGTAGATCACCCCCTCTCGTTCACTGTTGTGTAAGGAAACAATTGTCCTGTCAACAGTTTTGTTTGTTGGACCTTTAATATTAGCTGAGAGTTGGATTGTCCTCTCACATGGTAAAACCTTTGGCTTGGGACTCTGGAAGAGGAGCAGGTTGCTACCAAATCACATAAATCCCCATCCATGAGGAGGCACTGTCTTCCACACTACTCCATGCCAACAGCAGTTCTGGCCCTACTCCTTGACAGCACAGCTTCATTGCTACCAGTGCCTGCCCTGGTTACAGTTGCCTGGAGCAGCTTGCACAACGAGGGATCCTTGCTGTGCAGGAGAGTCTGCAGTCCTGGGGGTACAGCCCTGTTCCTGCCCCATGCACTCTCCTCCCAACCATCCAATCACTGCCCCTGCCGGCACAGAGATCTTAACACAATAAATCATCCTCTGTGAGGTCTGGGCAAGGAGGAAACTCTGACACAGAGGTCACTGACTTTTCCTTCCACATGAGAGGTTGGAGATCCTCTATTCATGCTATCTTATGATGATGAAATATTAGGCATTAAAGCTAGCATGCAGCATGTTGTCAGTCATTTAATTTGATAGCTTTCATCTTTAGGTTTCCAGCCACTTCCATCCCTTCTGCAGTACATAATTAAAAACAAGCTCTAGACTTCCTACAGGTATATAGGCACAGTGGTCAAAAATAAAAAGTAATCATTAACAAGGGTCTCAAACTGTGGTAACTGAGATACAGTCATATTTCCCTAACAATAGATACTGCAGTGTCTCAAATACTATGGTATAGTAACTATTGGTAACTGATGACTTTTTAATAGGATTCACTGTATTCCTTTTATCACTTTAGAAAGTATGTCATGGGAAATGAACTCCAGCCTGGGAGCATTGCTCGTGTGAAAATTTCTGGCCCAAAATTTTCTGGTTTTGATTTTTTGTCAGAGTTGAAACTTTTTGGGGGGAGGGAGAGGGCAGGAAATCCTCTTTTCTGACCAGCTCTACTCAGCACCTATTCATTTAATATCAGGGATGTCATGTCCATGAAGAACATTTATGTATCAAACTCAGCTGACTGATGTAGGTGCAGGTTTGTAAAATGTAAAAGGACTTGCTTGAAACATATTTCAATGGCCCTGCAGGATTACTGTTTCCTTACCAAAACATTCCATAACATTAATATGAAATGGGTCAGTTCTTACCTTGATTGACATGGCAACCAAATTTTAATGTTATAAAAAAGAAGGCTTCTTTGAGCAAGGAAACATGTCCGGTGAAATGTTAGTCACATTATATAAAGCCTAACAAAGTTAAATCAACATGACAGCACGCTAACCTCACAGCAAGAAGAGCACAGGACATCAAAACATTCAAATATATAAAATACAAATATGTTTCTCTTAATCATTTATATTAATCTTTGTATACATTCAGATACTTTCTTATTTTATTGATTATTGTATTTACTTTAAATTGCTAAACTTTCTTTAACTTAAAAAAAAAAATTTTTTCCCAAAGAAAATACTCTGTATTCCAGAATACACACAGGCAGATTCTATTGTCAGTTTCACTGATGTAAACTTGGAGTAAGTCCATTGAATCCCATTAAAAGAAACTGGGCCAAAGAATCTATGCCAGACAAAATTAGGAAGAATTTGATTAAACTTAAAATCTGCAAATTAATTTAAGAAGCAGCTGATGAATACTTTACCTTAACAAAAAAAACCCATGACATTAAAAATGAATAATTCTTTAAGTAATTGAAGTTAAGAGATGTTATACATTCAACCAGTATTGCATATGGGCTATATATCAGCTATTGGGAATACCTTTAGTAGCAGCAGCTTCTCATCAGAACATTGACCTAGTGGTACTAATCTGCATTGCCATGTGAGAAATTTAGTGGGATTATTTTATTCCAGTCTCTTAATCCTTGAGCTTTCAATAGGAAACTTCTCTTTGACTCAGTAAAAACTTCCAACTGAATACAGATGAATTGTGGTTTTATATAGCTAGTAGACCTAATTCTCATTTACACTAAGGTCCCTTTATACCATTCTGGCTTTGCATAGGGGCTTTAAAATGGATGTAAATGTAATTTACTCTAACTTTTAAGGCCTCTTTACACTGCTGGAATGGTGTAAAATGGAATTAGAATAAATGAGAAACAGACCTGTTTTTTCTTATATTGTGGCACTTCTTGTGTTTTTAATCATGTTTTTATAAAGTATTTATTATTAACCCAGGGGTGAGGAAGAAAGGAGATGCATGCTGTATAAATTGCATTATTATTATTTCTTCAAGGTTGCAAAATCTCACAGAAGTGTCTTGTAAATCTTCATTGCCAAGGAATTAGACCTCTACCTTCTCAAGTTCCTATTCATGGACCTAAATTATAAAAGGTTTTTGGCAGCTATCCTTATTCTTCCAGCATGTAAGTAGTCATACTTAGCGCTATTCCTCTTAAAAACATTTTACAAGCATTAACTAACACTAATTAATCTCCATAATAGCCCAAGGAGGAACAATGAGTATGTATTATTGTCCCCATTTTAAAGATGGGGAACTTGATTATACTTCCATTTATGCTCATATAAATCTGGAGTAACTCCACTGAAGTGAATGGAAATGACACCAAGGTAAAATCGATGTGCTGTCAGAATCTGGCCCAGGGAGACTGAAACAGACAAGTAAAGTAATTTGCCCAAGGGAGGGAGTCATTTTCAAAACTGGCATTGGAAATTAGGATTTCCCACCTCCCAGACCTGAAGTCTGACATCTTACTGTACAAAAGCAGAGATTTCTGAAGTTGGTAGCATCTGCTTTAATTGACAGATTAGAGGATTGTTTTTCTCTAATAATTGTACAGATTCAATGATTCTTGTGAGTACAGATGTTCCATGCTTATTTCTTAAAATTTGTAAAATACTTCCATGCTTAAGACAATTTTGCATAACAGTGCTCAGACAGCATGCAAAATATGGCATATGTGTGATTGTTATGCACTGGATTTACAACGTCAAATACTATATTTGACAGTAATAAAAAATTGGGGTAAGGTCCTAGGGAGGTAAGTTATACATTTGTGTGTTCTTTAAACTTTGATTGTGGGGGCCTGCTGTATGATTATTGTCAAACCCAGAGATGCAAAGAACAGCATGCTTTCAAAAGTCTTTGCCAGTGGCTAAGACCAAAGCTTTTAGGAATGACACCCTCCTTCTGTGAGCTTTGATATCAATTCTCAAAAAAAATTAATTGATTTTCAAGTGAAGCAATTAACACTGCACAAAAAGACTAAGTAAAGTCAAACAGAAATAGGTTGGTGAGCAGATACATCAAAAATATTATATCAGAACTAGGGCTGTCAAGCATTAAAAAAATTAATCGTGATTAATTGTGCGATTAATCACACTGTTAAACAATAATAGAATACCATTTATTTAAATATTTTTGGATGTTTTCTACATTTTAAAATATATTGATTTCAAATACAACACAGAATACAAAGTGTACAGTGCTCACTTTATATTTATTTTTGATTACAAATATTTGCACTGTAAAAAAACAAAAGAACTAATTTTTTCAATTCACCTAATACAAGTACTATAGTGCAATCTCTTTATCATGAAAGTTGAACTTACAAATGTAGAATTATGTAGAAAAAAACCTGCATTCAGAAATAAAACAATGTAAAATTTTAGAGACTGTAAGTCCACTCAGTCCTACTTCTTGTTCAGCCAATTGCTCAGACAAACAAGTTGGTTTGCATTTGCAGGAGATAGTGGTGTCTGCTTCTTGTTTACAATGTCACCTGAAAGTGAGGACAGGTGTTCTCATGTCACTGTAGTAGCCGGCATCACAAGATATTTACGTGCCAGATGCACTAAAGAGCCATATGTCCCTTCATGCTTCAACCACCATTCCAGGGGACATGCATCCATGCTGATGACAGGTTCTGCTCGATAACAATCCAAAGCAATGAGGACCAACGCATGTTCATTTTCTTTATCTTAGTCAGATGCCACCAGCAGAAAGTTGATTTTCTTTTTTGGTGGTTCGGGTTCTGTAGTTTCCTCATCGGAGTGTTGCTCTTTTAAGACTTCTGAAAGTATGCTCCACACCTCATCCCTCTCAGATTTTGGAAGGCCCTTCAGATTCTTAAATCTTGGGTCAAGTGCTGTAGCTATCTTTAGAAATCTCACACTGGTACCTTCTTTGCGTTTTGTGAAATCTGCAGTGAACATGTTCTTAAAATGAACAACATGTGCCGAGTCATCATCCGAGACTGTTATAACATGAAATATATGGCAGAATGTGGGTAAAACAGAGCAGGGGACATACAATTCTCCTGCAAGAAGTTCAGTCACTAATTTAATTAACACATTTTTTTTAACGAGCGTCATCAGCATGGAAGCATGTCCTCTGGACTGAAGCCTGAAGGGGCATACAGATGTTTAGCATATCTGGCACATAAATACCTTGCAATGCTGGCTACAAAATGCCATGCAAATGCCTGTTCTCACTTTCTGGTGACATTGTAAATAAGAAGAGGGCAGCTCTACCTCCTGTAAATGTAAACAAACTTGTTTGTCTTAGCGTTTGGCTGAACAAAAAGTAGGACTGAGTGGATTTGCAGGCTCTAAAGTTTTACATTGTTTTGTTTTTGAATGCAGTTATGTAACAAAAAAATCTAAATTTGTTTAAATTGCACTTACATGAGAAAGAGATTGCACTACAGTACTTGTATGAGGTGAATTGAAAAATACTTCTGTTTATCATTTTTACAGTGCAAATATTTATAATCTAAAATAATATACACTTTGATTTCAGTTACAACACAGAGTACAATATATATGAAAATGTAGAAAAACATTCAAAAATTTTAATAAATTTTAATTGGTATTCTATTGTTTAACTGTGCAATTAATATTGCGATTAATCGCGAATAATTTTTTTGAGTTAATTGTGTGAGTTAACTGTGATTAATTGACAGCCCTAATCAGAACATGTCATCAGTAGAAACCTTTGTGAAAAATTAGACAACATATGCAGATAGCATATGTAAGAAAGGCTGCATGGTCTAGATCAGGGGTCAGCAACCTTCGGTACACAGCCCATCAGCGTAATTCGCAGGCGGGCTGTGAGACATTTTGTTTACATTGACCATCCGCAGGCACAGCCCCCTGCAGCTCCCAGTGTCCGCGGTTTGCCATTCCTGGCCAATGGGATCTGCGGGAAGTGGCGGCCAGCACGTCCCTGTGTCCCGTGCTGCTTCCCACAGCTCCCATTGGCCGGGAAAGGCGAACTGTGGCCCCTGGGAACTGCGAGGGGCTGTGCTTACGGACAGTCAATGTAAATAAAATGTCTCGCGACCCGCCAGCAAATTAACCTGATGGACCGCATGCCGAAGGTTGCCAACCCCAGGTCTAGATGCTAAATTACAGGGCTGGGATCTATATATTTCTGAATTTTAATCCTGACTCCACAGCTGACTCATTCTATGACCTCGGGCAAGTCATCCATGCCAACATTTTGAAACTTATGCCTAAAGTTAGGCACCTGAGTCTATATTTAGTCTACCTTAATAAGTGGTCTGTGTTTTCAGAGGTGCTAAGATATGTTTCCAGAACTAGAGCAGGAAATTTTGCATTTCTGAAAATATTTTCATTCCAAATTGGAACAAAATATCAAAAGTGGAAAACTTCTCAGAGAACACCATTTTTTCAAAAACCTTGGAAAAACCTAAGTGGATTTAAAAAATAAAATTCGAGGCTTACCTCCCCATGCTCCCCGGCTTCACAACAGGCCTCCTGGCAAGCAGCTGGAGAGCCTGGGATTGGGAGCTTCCAGGCTCTTGGCTCCTTAGCAGTCCACTTAGCGGGCTGTTGAAGAGCCAGGTGCCTGGGAACTCTGGAAGGTGGGCCCACCAGGCAGGCTGCCGAGGAATCAGGAAGGCAGGTGAGATGGCAGAGAACTAGACATGCTTCCATTAGAATCTTCACTGATTTTTATCATTGCATGGAACGTTTCAGTTTCGATGAATTGGTGTTCCATCGGAAAATGTCCAACCAACTCTATCTATAACACGTATTGCCTTTGGAAACAACGTATAAACATTTTCAGCATGTGCACGTAATATAAGGCTGTTCCTTGTGGTTGTGAGAAGGTGGTTTGTTTGAGGGGGAGAACAAATAGATTTCATAATCCCTCAACCCTTCTTGAATGCACATACACTTTGCAGGATATTGACACACTGTATGGTAGTATAATATCTAATCACCTCCCTTGTCGGCTTGGGAAGTGTTAATAGGGAGAGGAAAAATTCTGTCCCGTGGTAACCTGTTAGCAGCACATTGCTGCAGTGCTAGGGGTGGGAGGGTGTGGTAAGTATGACTTAATACTTACAAAGAATTTTGAAGATGTTAAGAGTAGAGCATGATAACTCACGTCCAATACTTTTAACATGACAAGTATGTATCCAATCCTAATTTCTAATAGAGCATACATTAGACAAAGCACTTATATTTGTGTCGGTGGTGACTCTGTTTTTCCATAGGCAGTAGAGTTCTTTAACCAGGATCTTATGGGACATTTCCTTGCTAGGGGCCAAACACCACCAGTGAATGTATCCAGGGGGAATCCAGAGTGGATCTAAAAGGGAAGTTCTTGTTTAACTTAGTTACATAAGTAGTTCCACTGACAGCCCTGTGGCTGATGAGCATTTTTTAGAAAAGTATTAATTTTTCAGGAAAAATACAAAAACAAGTAAATGAAACAATATATTGAGCAACATATTTAAATTAACACAACAACCAATTTTATTGACAAGAGGACAAAGGAATGCAAACAAACGTTTATTCCTTTTATGCCTTTAGCTTCCTAGGGAATGCCATACGGGGTCAGAGCTGTGGTCCATCATGTGCAGTACATACTGTCATACTGGATCAGACCCATAGTCCATCCTGTTCAGTATCCTGTCTCTCTGACAGAGGCCAATGCCAGCTGTTTCAATGGAAGGTGCAAGAAACCCTGATATAGTCAGTTATGGTATAATCTGGTCCCAGGGAAAGTTTCATCTTTACCCCAATAGTTACAGGCTGGCGTATGCCTGAAAAGTATGCATATTTATATCTCTTCTAATCTTTTGTTTTCTGTCTTAATTTGATCCAAGAACAGACCATCACAGAATCAGATCCATGTATATTCATTGACATTATATCACAACCAGATTAGTGCATACATGTGACATCAAATCCTACCATAATTTTCTGCATTTTGTCATCAGTGTAAAGTTATTTTCTCCATCAAAACGATATAGTTTTTGGAGATGTAATAGAGATGTATGTAGAGGTATGTGTAGATAGAGACTAGAAACTTTTTTGACATCCATTGACAAAATTTTGATAGTCATACTAAGATCACTGCAACCCTTCCTCATGTGTAGCAGTCTCATTTCAGCAGGACTGCTTGCATGAGTAACTGCTACAAAACTGCATGGGTAACTGCTACAAGGTATCACAATCAATGTCATGAAAGAAATATGTTGAAGAACCAAAGTTATGGACCAGGGTATAGAATCGAGTCTGTGGTGATTAGCCACACTCCTACCTAACCACTCGTCCACCTATCACTTAGTCTGGCAATATGTTTTCTCTTACTTTATTTCAAGGCTTCTTTCATTAAATTGCAGGCAGGCAGAGTTGCACAACTGGTGCATTATGCAGTTTGTAAAATATGTTTAAGGTGGCCAGGAGCCATAGAAACCCTTCATTGTGTACCAAAGGGTATGACAGGTAATCATGGGCCTTAGTTTCAGCTGCACTTGTGAAAACCTCTTCATAGACTGTCTGAATGTGGTGCTACTGTGCTGTCTGCTGTATGGTTTCTTTCAAAGTGAAATGTTTGCTTGGTTTGGCTAGTATGGATGTTAAGCTTATAGCAGAGAAAAATACGCTGATTTTTTTTAGACCGACATAGACTTGCTTTGTTAGCTAGACAGGAACGAGTCATCCTGGCCATATCTTACATGGGGCCAGCGCAGATCTAAGCCTGGCATGCCATTTTCTTCATTTTGATGCAGTTAGAGTTGTCCACTGTCTGAATATCTTTCTTCTAATTGTAAAGGCATACTGCAGTGAAGGTATTACTTGTACATGGTGCTTGAGTCGCTTTCAGTTGTGCCACACCTGACACAGTTTCCAGTTTTCTTACAAACACTGTAGGCCAGATCCCCAGCTGATGTAAACTGGAATGACTCCAACAAAGCCAATGGTCTTTGATGGAGCCATGGCAATTTACTCAAGCTGAGGATCTGGCCTGCTTTTCACTTTGGCTATAATGGGTGAAATCCTGACCCCACTGAAGTCAATGGGAGTTTTGCCATTGATTTCAGTGGGGTGAGGATTTCATAATATTTCTTCTGTAAGAAGAAAAGCAACACAGACTTCTTTTTGTTTTCATCATTAGAAATAGGAAATTTGTCAAGAGCATCAGGAGAACTGTAGACCCATATGCTGTATAATTGTAACATAATTGTGTCAGTGGACCAGGATATATTAGTGTTGTCCCCTGTCTAGTTTCAACATGTTTCCTTTTGTAGTGTAAATAGGATCTTAACTGTGTCCCCCAATTATGCTACCAGTTTGGATGTGTCAATCATGCAGACAACTGATGCACATCATAGGTAATGGTGATAGGAAAGGGAAAATTTTCATTTCTCTCAAGACAAATTAAGGTCCTTCTACCCCCACAAAGAAGCCTTATTTCTATGGATACAGTTGAATTGGGCTATGGAAGATATCATGCACTGGGGCAAAAGCGTGTATTCAAACATAGATTTTAAGGCCTGAAGGAACTATTGTGATCATCTAATGTGACCTCCTGTATAAACAGGCCATAGAACTTCTCCAAAATAATTCCTAGAGCGTAGCTTTTAGAAAAATAGCCAATCTTGATTTAAAAATTCAGTGATGGAGAATCCACCATGATCCTTGCTAAATCATTCCAATGGTTAATTACCCTCACTGACGAAAAATTCTGTGTATTTCCAGTCTGCATTTATCTAGCTTCACCTTCCCATTATACCTTACTCTGCTAGATTAAAGAGTCCATTTGTAACCTTTCTACCAGGTGGAGCTAGCAGTAGCCAGGGCCGGGCTTAATATCTGGGGTTCCTTTCCATCTATCCAACACAGAACCAGCTTGAGCCCCCATCCAGTAATCTGGGAAATTTACACATCTCCCCTGGGTGACTCTGAGAGGCAATGCTTCCCCACCCACAAGCACAGAGTCTGAGTGTAGAAAATAAACTTTTAATAAAAGGACGGAAGTAGCTTGGCATTAATTTGGGAAAACACCACAAACAGGGTTCATAATCATAAAGCATGAGTAAAAGGACCACCCCAAGTAGGTTGGGCCGTGTTCTTTTCCTCTCAGGTTCTTAAGTCCAGCAACCCAAAAGTCCCCTTCACATGCCCAACCCTTCTCTCCACCCCACTCACAGCTGCTGCCGTTGGTCTGTGGGTGGGGGGTAAAGCAGGAGGTAAGAGGCATCTTATTCTCTCATCAAGCCTCTCTGCGACCTCTCTCTTGGCCATTCATCACACCTCTCTGCTGCTGCCCTGCTGGCCACTCGATGCCAGCAACTCCCACCGGCCACCTGCTTGCTGCTTCCGCCAGGCAGTCTCTTAGTGATTTTAGTGTTTAGTCTCTGTGCGGGCTGGGCAGAAACACAGTCCTGCCACAAGTGATTTCAGGTCTGGGCAGAAACACATTCTCACCACAACTGGTTTCAGCTCTCAGTGAGCCATTTAACACAACAAAAGCAGCTCCTAATGAAACCTATTTAGCTCTATTCTTTGAACAGTGGGGAGGAATAGGTTGAACCAGTCTTACAGAGAACCCTGTTTGAGGGTGTGCAGCCTCTTGACTGGGTAGATCTGTTCCCCCCAACCCCAACTTTCACAGGGCTCGGACATTCAAGCCCTTGTTTTACCAAGGTTTTTTAAACTGAAAGTAATTCTCTCCTTTTGGACAGGTTAAGCACAATCCTAGTTTTCTGCATTCTCACAATAATTGCAAACATTAGTAACCATATTTCACTATCCCTGCATTCAGTACTAACATAATTTGTGACCCAACACCAGTTAAATTGATGACAATGAGCAAAACACCACTCCATCAGCTGAATATCTAGCAAATCTAAGCAAAGCAGGAGCAAATTGTATTTACAAAACACACCCAGGGTCTCTTCCCCCCTCCCAGGTAGCTGTCAGGGAAGCATTCATTCAGATCCTGCTTACACATTATTAAATATTTGTTCTCCATGTAAATACACAGAATGTAATCCAGTCACCCTTTAACCTTCTAATTATTAAGCTAGATAGACTGAGCTCTTTCAGTCTAATTCTTTAATCATTCTTGTGGCTCTTCTCTGAACTCTCACCAAATTATCAACATCCTTCTTGAACTGTGAACTTGAATGGAACTAGACACAGTATTACAACAGCAGTCACGCCAGTGCCAAGTGCACAGGTAAATCACCTCTCTACTTCTAGTCAAGATTCTCCTGTTTATGCATCCCAGAATCGCATTTGTTCTTTTGGCCATGTAGTCACATCAGGAGCTCATGTTCAGCTGATTATCCAGCAGAACCCCCAAATCTTGTTCAGAATCCCTGTCTGCCAGGATAGAGTTCCCCCCATCCTGTAAATATGGCCTACACTCTTGTTCCTAAATGTATACATTTACATGTAGCCAGTGATGAGCTGCCGAAATCTTAACAACGGGTTCCCTCCTCACCCCACGAGGGGGTCGGTGACCACCCTGCCCCCCCGGGACTCCTGCCCCATCCAACCCCCTGCGTTCCTTGATGCCCCCCTCAGCCCCATCCACCCCCCTCCCCTGTCCCCTGACTGCCCCCAGAACCGGGCAGGAGGGTCTCGTGGGCCACCGTAGTGGGTGCCCACCCCACCCCTAAGAGCCAGAGGCACCTGCCGGGGGGCAAGGTGGGGAGTCCTGGAGGTACTTACCTGGGGCAGCTCCCAGGAAGCATCGGCAGGTCCCTCTGGCTCCTAGGGGCCGGGGAGCAGGGTGAGCAGCCGCTCCCCCACTGATCACATCAAAAGTGGTGCTTCAGGCACCGACTCCCTGGGTGCTCCGGGGCTGGAGCACCCACGGGGAAAATTTGGTGGGTGCAGAGCATCCACCGGCAGCTCCCCGCCCCACGCCCGGCCCCAGCTCACCTCCGCTCCGCCTCCTCCCCTGAACGCACTGCCCAGCTCTGCTTCTCCGCCCCCCGGCTTCCCGCGAATCAGCTGTTCGGCAGGAAGCCGGGGAGGGCAGAGAAGCAGGCGGTGGCTTCCCGCTCAGGCCCAGGGAGGCAGAGGTGAGCTGGGGCGGGGAGCGGTTCCCCTGCGCACCCCCCCCCCCGGGTTACCTGCTGCGGTGTGGGTGGCCTTCCTTGCGCCCCCCCATCCCAGCTCACCTCCTCGTCTCTGGGCCTGAGCAGGAAGCCGCGGCCTGCTTCTCAGCCTGCCTCAGCTTCCCGCGCGAACAGCTGATTCGCGGGAAGCCTGGGGCGAGGGGGGGGCAGAGAAGCAGAGGGGGCGGTGCGTTCAGGGGAGGAGGCGGAGCGGAGGTGAGCTGGGGCCGGGGGTGGGGTGGGGAGCTGCCAGTGGGTGCTCTGCACCCACCAGATTTTCCCCTTGGGTGCTCCAGGGCTGGAGCACCCATGGAGTCGGTGCCTAAGGCGCCACTTTTGGTCGGTTAAATTTAGAAGCCCTTGCGGAACAACCGGTTCTAAAAGGGCTTCTAAATTTAACAACCGGTTCTAGCGAACTGGTGGGAACCGGCTCCAGCTCACCACTGCATGTAGCCATATTAATATGCATATTGTTTGCTTGCACCCAGTTTACCAAGTGATCCGGATCACTCTCAATCAATGACCAGTCCTCTCCATCATTTACCACTCCCCCAATTTTTGTGTCATCTGCAAGCTTTATCAGTGATGATTTTATATTTTCTTCTAGGTCAGTAATAAAAATGTTAAATTATGTAGGCCCAAGAACTGATCCCGGCAGGACCTCACTGGAAACAAACCTGCTTGATAATGATTCCCCATTTACAATTATATTTTGAGACCTATAAGTTAGCCAGTTTTAATGTATGCCATGATAATTTTATATTGTTCTAGTTTTTTGGTGTGGTACCTAGTGAAATGCCTTAGAGAAATCTAAGTACAGTAAAAGCTTTCTTATCCAGCATGTTGGGAGCAAAGGGTGTGCCAGTTAGTCAAAAATTCCAGTTAACAAAGAGTTATACTTACGAATGGATTACCAATTTTCAAATATTAGAATATAATTAAATGAATAAACATTTCTATTCTTGCCCTTTTCAAGACGTGTACAAATATCTATTTTCTGTTTTAATGTCAACACAGCTCTCTTACGCGTCTCTCCTTTGCTTTTTGCTGGTATTTTGGATGCCATAATGTTAGCGTTGCATTGATATTTTATGATAAACACAGGACAATACACCGAGCACTAAACCGACTGATCACAATGGCAGATACAAACAGAAAGAACAGCATTCGGCTCTTCTCGGCTAACTCGAGCGTATTCCAACTGCTCTCAGAAATACTTGGGTCCTGAATAGCTTCAGCATAGATTCCTGTTAGCTTTGGCATCGGTCCCCATTACTAGATTGAAGATTTGTATTGGGAGGTATCAGAAATGCGGGTTCCTAGAGCTTTCCAGTTGATAAAGTGCCGGATAACACAGCTTTTATTGTATATTATGCCTTTATCAGTCAGACATGTAAACTTACCAAAAAAAGATATCAACTTAGTTTGAAAAGATTTATTTTATATAAACCCATGTTGATTTACATTAATTGCATTGCCCTCCTTTAATTCTATGAACCACACTAATATCTTGTCTGGGATCAATGTCCAGCTGACAGGCCTATAATTACCTGCGTCATCCTGTGTACCTTTTTTAAAAATTGGCGCAACATTACCTTTCTTCCAGTCTTCTGGAACTTCCACAGTACTCTAAGACTTATTGCAAATCAGCATTAATGGTCCAGCAAGCTCATCCGCTAGCACTTTTAAAACTCTTTGAATGAAAGTTATCTGGACATGCTGGTTTAAAAATGTCCAGATACTACTAAAAATGTAGTAGCTTCTGTTTAACATCTTCCAGAGATACTAGTGGAATGGCATTAGAGTTATTATCAGATGTTGAGAGGACATAATCTCTTTGTTCCCCAAATACAGAACAGAAATGTTTATTGAACACATCTGCTTTTTTGCATTATTATTGATAATTCTACCACTTTCAGATAGTAATGGACTAAAACCACTGTCAGGATTTTTTTGTTCCTAATATATTTTAAGAAATTACTAAGCTTATGCTCAAATAAATTGGTTAGTCTCTAAGGTGCCACAAGTACTCCTTTTCTTTTTGCGAATACAGACTAACACGGCTGTTACTCTGAAACTTCTTATTGTCCTTAACTCTGCTGCCCATAGATTTTTCCTTGTGTCCCTTTGCTTCCTATATCAATTTTCTACAATTCCTATGAATGATTTATATTCATTATTACCAGCTTCTCCTTTCTTCCATTTGATATATATCTTTTTTATTTTTTATAGCTTCACTTCCCCTCTAAACTAGGTCATTTTTTTAAAATTTGTCCAGCCTTCTTTCTCAGTTGTTAAATTGTAGCTTTTTGCTCATCTAATAAGTGTCCTTAAATGATTCCCAATTATCATTCACATTTTTCTGATTAAATTCTCTCACCCACCCAGCCCCAACTGATTTGACTCATAAATGTCTTCAGCTTACTGCAATTGGCCCTATTAAACCACCAAGTACAGTATATTCCCGATTATCCCAATAGCATGGGAAACATGGATTTTATTCAGTTAATCGAGAGTTTGGATAATTGAGAGGGCAGGACCCATTCAGACATTCAGCAGCAGGGTGGCCTCCCTTGTGGCTGAGGGCTCCTCCTCCTCCTCGTCCCCCTCCTCCTCATAGTCCTGGCCAGGGGTCTCTGCTCTGCCCTAGCCCTTGCTCACTCACTTCCACGACAGTGGGGCTGTAGAGGGCTTCCTGCCTTGCCACAAGGCCAGTGATGCCCAGTCCCAAAGGCACTGGGGGCAGGCTGCGGTCCTGGTGGGAGAGAGCAGAGACCCTCAGCCAGGATTCTGCTCTGTCCCGCAGGGAGTGGGTGTCACTGGCCCTGCGGCAGTGCAGGAAGCCCTCTGCTGCTCCACTGTCACTGTCCTGCTCCCTCCCTCCTGTGACAGCAGGGCAGCAGAGGGCTCCCTGAGCTGCTGCAGTAGCCATTCAGTCGCAACATGGCCTTCCCCTTGGATGGAGGCTCCTCCCCCTTGCAGGGGGTCTCTGCTGTGTTAGCCGAACCTCCTCATTATTCTAATCCCTTCCTTGTCCCTCAGGATGAGATACATGGAGGACAGGGAGAGGATTTGGATAATGTGGAGGTTTAGACAATAGGGTTTTGGATAAATGGAAGCATACCGTATATATATTACTGGTATGGACTTTATTCTGCTTGCACATTATACATGTGATGAAGTCATGATCACTTGTACTTAAGCTGCCCTTTATTTTTAGTTCTGTCATCTGTTCCTCTTTATCTGTTAGGACAAGGTCTAATAAAGAATTTTCCTGTGTTGGCTACAACACTTTTTGAATTAGGAAATTGTCATCTCTAATAGTAAGAGGTTCCAAGGATGTTTTAGTAATGGCAGCATGAGACCTCCAGCATACATCACTCAGAATGAAGCCCCCCCATGATCATGCAGCTTTTTCCCTACACATTGTAGGTAGCCACGAAAGGAGCTGGTCATCCTATACTCTGGTATGATTTGGTGATCTGTAGCAGACATCAACTAATGTACTATCTTGTCTCTTATCTATTAAGACATTGATCCATAAGCACTCAAGGTCATTTTCTTCTGAATTATTGGTGACTTGGAAACAGGAAATGCCATATTTGACATAGAGTGCCATTTCCCCCCTCTCCCTTTGTGCCAACTTGATCCTTCCTAAATAGGTTATAACCATTGATTTTAACATTCCAATAGTGTGAATCATCTCACCAGGTATCAGTAATGCCAACTACATTGAATTCATGCTCATAAATGGAACAAAATGCATAGGGAAGTCGTGGAAGCTCCTTCAGTGGAAGTTTTCAAAAGGAAGCTGGATAGCCATCTGCCTTGGATGGTTTAGACATAACAAATCCTGCATCTTGACATAGGGTTGACCACATGACCCTTGCTGTCCCTTCTAACCCTATGGTTTTATGATTCTATAAATGAGCAATTCCAATATGTGCTCACGCACAGTTGTTCTATCTGTGAGGCATATGAGATCTGGTGTGATATGCTGGTGCTGAGTGAAGTTAAGTATGGGCACATGGGCATGACAACTGCTCCCAGACTAGCCAAACCCACCGAAAAGTGAAACAGATGGCAGCAGAAAAGTTGGCATGGCCATCAGTGTAAAGGTCAGTACAGCTCCCCTTTTAAAAGTGCACTCTGTGTGAGCTGGGCTTGGCAGTGGCAATCTTAAATGTTCAGCAGTTGTTAGTTGGGTCCCCCAAAATAGTGGGATTGACTTACAAATCATTAGATTGTTTTCTAGATAAGACATTTTGGGTTCTTTATATTTGTTGTTTGTTTTTTGAGCCTTTAAAGTGCATGTTTTTGGACTTTTCTTTGCAACCATACAGGTTAAAAATATACTTTTAAATGAAAGCTGAGATTCTCTTGTAATTGCCTGAATCCAGAGGCAGGGGCTTTAAGAAAGCCCCCACATATAGTAAGACTTGTGCTAAAATTGTGAGAGTTGGCAATGCTATGTGCTGGCCAGCATGTGTTGTGAGAGAGCCACAGCTCTGACCTTTCCCCATCCCTTACACCTCCTTACTCCCCTGCATGCTGTCACAGGGACAGGTCACAATCCTGCTCAAATTCTCTGTCTGTTTGTCTGTCCCTGTTGCCTTCCGTACCCTCTTGTACTTGCAATATTTTGGTTTGAAATGCTAAAGTACAATTTCGTATACATTTTCTCTTCTAAAACTTTTTTTTTTAAATCATTCAAATAATTCTCTTCTCCCTGATTGCCTGATCCCAGACTCATTTCAGAAAGAAGTGTTGTTCTGAGCTGGCCACAATGGTGAATGTTTCTTTGTGGTCATGTCCTGGTTTCTCCTCTTCTCCCTTTTTAGTAATAATAATTATTATGAATACTCTTGGTTACTGGCATAAACTAGGGAGCTCTTCTAATTTCCTGGTGGTTTGGCTTTCCTGTGGTACATTACACACCTCTTACACGAAGACAAAAGGTCTTTCAGGAGATTTGCAAGTGTATTTGAAAGGACCAGTGAAAAACCCATAATTTTATTTCCTTTAAGAATACCTATGAAACATTCACATTTAAAATCTCTTCTACATGTCTGCAGCCTCCTCTGGACACTTTAAAGTCAAATGCCCTCATTAGCCAACTTAGTTCTGTGTGGCTATTAGGGGACAGGTTTTGCAAAGGTGTGTTATTCCCAGACCGTGAATTGATAGAGGTTAAATAGTAGTGGCTCTGGCTTCTGAAGAAACAAAATAGGTCATGGGCTGGATCTTTTCAACCATCTGAAAATTATATTGGATGCTTATAGAGAAGCTTCTCTGAAAGGCTTTCTTTTTTAACTTTTCTTTCTTTTTACTTTTTTTTCTTGTTGAAGCTGCATATGCAGGCTTCTTCAGGAGTTGAGACATTCAATCCCACTGAACATTCCCCTTCCCCCATTATTTACTTGGCGTCAGAATTTTTCCAAGTACCAAGGTGCTTTCACTTTTTAAAAAATGAGAAAAAAACAATGTTGTCAGTATCAATAAATCAGCAACCAGGGAGAGTCACTTCCTATCAAGGTTTCAAAAGTGCTTCATGGTTTTCCGATCTGCTGTCTGTACTAATCATCTCTGATGTTTCACATAAGCATGGTACGTGATGCCAGCTTTTAAAAACAGCTCTTCACTTCTTTCCTGAAAGAAAGAAAGAAAGAAAGAAAGAAAACCTGGATTATTTATTCATAATTGCATAACGTTCTGTTGTACACGTATGTGGAGAGGATCTGTCAGAGATCAATTAGTGGCAGGCACAACACACTGGAAGGGTGGCAGTTTAGAAACAGATTGAGAAAATATATTACTGTATTTTCTATCTACATATGTGAGAAAATAAAATGGGAATACTTTGGTAATGATGTCAATAACATGATAACTCATATTTAATCTGCTTAGATTCATTGATGGCATAAATTGAGACGTAAATTACATGTTAGGGACCCATTATCCCTTCTAGGAGTAAAATAGTGGGAAAAGGAAAATGATACTCCAAAAATTAAACTTTATTCCTTTATCTGCTATTTGAGCAGCCACCAATGGGTGTGATTTGAGTGAGGAGGGGAATTACTATTAGTCTACCTTTCCAGAGCACTCCCAAATCACTAGAAACTATCCTCTCATTTTACTAGCTACTATGGCTTTTGTATATTATAATTATTATTTATTATTTACAGCTCAAATGGCTGTTTGAACTTTGTCCAGGACTCCTCAGCATTCCCCCTAATTTCTAGGGCTGGGTGGGGTTCTACATGTTGCAATCAAACAGGTTCCGCAACAGCCATTTTCCCCCTGTTGTAGTCAGCATTACTGTCCTCAAACATTCACAATGGATTGATATTTTTGTGCTGATTCACCAGTGCTTTGTGCTTTCCATTTCTGTTACCATCTACTATTTCACTGAGTGAGGCAGGTTGCAGGGTAACTTAATTAACTGATATTTGGTGTTTTTCTTGAAGTGCAGCTGCCAAAGTCCTTGTCTCTGGGGCAGCTCACCAGGCAGGCTGCCTCCAAATTGTGGACCCCAGGGCTTCCAGGGTCCATGACTCTGAGGAAGCCCACCAGCAGACTGTCCCAGGGCCAGGGCCCTATATGCTTTGGTGGAAAATTTCAAAATTTGCATACTGAATTAGAATAAAGTCACATTTCAAAATAGTGAAATCCTTCACAAAATGTAATTACCTTTCTCCACACAGATCTAGTAAATTGTTTAAAGTGAGTGTAAAAAAGGTATAAAATACCAACAAATTAGAATAGTAGCATTTTATATCCACTCTGCCTTTATGTAAATAACCTGTCAAGGTTCAGGGTAATGGAGAATTACGCCCCTTGTCTATGCCTGAGGTGATCTTTACAAGTCAATAGGAAGTCTGGCTGCATAGTGTCCTACAAGATATGTGGCAACTTTAAACTTCCTGCCTAAGCTTGGTCCTTCATTGCTAAAGTTATATTCATTTGGCATATCCACTGAATTTAAGCTACACAATTTTAACACAAACCTACACCCACTCAATTTGTAACTTACTTATGTCACCAATCAGTTTGTCCCAGAGACTTATATATTAATTGCGCCTATTCGCTCCAGGCCGCTTTTGCCTCAATTTTGTTCTGTGTAGTTAAGTACATACACAGAGCTGGCTCCTCAGCTGAGGCACCTTGGTGTGTTTCCATTGACTTCAGTGGAGCTAAATCCATTTTTAGCATCTGAAGATCTGGCCCATTAAGAACAGTTGTTCTTCAATGCTCTGTACTGTATATGTTTCTCCTTCCTGGGTTAATTGTATGTATCATTATTGGGGGCAAGGGTGCAGGAACAATTTGTATAGTGGGGGTGCTGAGAGCCATTTAACCAAACTGTAAACCCTCTCAAGCCACGGGGTGCGGCGGCATCCCCTGCACCTCTAGTTCCAGCACCTATGATTGGGGGAGAAAAAGAAATACAGAAAGGTTTGACTAAATATTGATTTTTAAAACACATCTTTAGCATGTTTTAGTTAACGTTTAGATACCACAGTGATGAGTACAGTACACAGATGTGCAGACATAGTTTAGTGTAACAAATACAATTTCTTACAAATATTGCTTTCCTAAAGGGCATAAAGTCATTTATACTAATGAAAATCAAGAGCTACTTCACTGAAGTCACACTATGGCAAAACTGGTCTGGGAAAAGAATCAGGCCTATAGGGTGCATATATGAGAAACACAACCTATGAACATTTTAAAACAATGCACTGTAATTTCCATGTAAATGATGCATATATATAGCACAGTTTTGTGCATCTAGGACCTGATCCTAATTCAGTGGGGGGTTTGCCAGTGATTTCAATCAGGGAAGGATCAGCCCCTTAGACCATAGCTATTCTCTTCGCTTTCCACTTTTAGGACCCAAGGTGTAATTTACTTGTTCACATGTGTAACAACAAGGATGTCACAACATTTGGAACATGTAATTGCGTAAGAAACAACAGTGTGCAGGAGTCATGTGGCAAGACAGTGTTTTCAATGAGGACACAATGTGTGGTTACACAAATAACCGGAATCAAACTAAGCCCACCACACCTGAAGCACAAGACATGAATTAAATATGTAGCTGCTCCAGCATGTCATAATTTTTCACTTTTTAAAAGAAGTGTTGAACCTGATGAGGAACAGCTTGCATTGTTTCCCACTGATTTAATTTGTACATTCTGTAATTTACTAGGCTGCAGTAAAAACAGTCATTTTGTGAGGCTATCATAAGCTCATTAGACGCGTACTGAGAAAGCTTAATGGCTTACAACCCACAGCTTCGTGCCTCCATTTTTACAGAGATCCCTTCCCAACAAGCCTGCTGCATGGTGCACCATGCTGCTTCCAGTACAGTAGTTTTCACACATGCCCCAGAAAATTAGAGGTATTTGTGAATAACAAGATTAAAGACAGAGCCAACATTTCAGGAGCGCTTGGAGTGCTGCTGGGACAGGAAAAATCTCATGTATTGTTAACCATGGCGAGAATGGTTAGTTGTTAAGTACTGTAGGGCACAACTACTCAAAAGCTCAAATATCCCACACAAAGGAACAAAACAAATACTCTCCCTGACCTCCTGTTGTTTCCTTCCTCAGCCTTCTCTGGACTAATAAAATGTTTAACTTTAAATTGTGCAAAGAAAATGTCAGTATTAGAAAGAAGTACAGCATGCAATTGCTCTGAGCAGCATCAGGTAAACTACATCATGGTTTTGAAAGTAATGGGCCAGAGGAGAGTGAAGTGCAGACAAACTCCCATTTCCTCTCTTTCCCCCTTTCTCTCTCTATTATCCTGTAACACTCTAGGATACAACATAGAAAGAAAACTTTACAAAATATGGAGAATAGATTCTGCTTACAATTCATTGAGCACTGAGGAAGGTAGTTTTTGAATATCAAGCAGGTTGATGTAATGAGCCAGACCCTCAGCTGGTATACATCAGCACAGCTCCATTGATCCCATGCCTTTCTCCATCATGCCCTGATAGGGCTCAGTCATGCAAGGTGCTGAGAACTCTGCCCTGGATCCAGAAAAGCCCTTACGTATTCCCACTGAAGTCAGTGGGACTACTCACGTGCTTCAAGTTATGCATGTGATTTGCTAGATTGGGGCCAGAGTTCTCAGTACCGTGCACGATTGCTCCCATGACCATAGTGAGTAAGCTGAAGGATGTTTGTTGAGAGTAAGTGAATGGTTAATACAATGCCAACTGTCTTGCCTCATCTCCTTCACACACTCCAGCTGATCATAAAAGAATGTCTCACTTTGGGTATATAACTTTAGGAATATCTCCCTAGTGTGGATGATCATCATAAAATACAACATGTCACTCATCCCTTGTGTGTTCCCAGAGGGATATCTCCTAATCGGATGTATAGCTTGCATATAACATCTTATAATTATGTTATTGTTCCCTGACAGGATTGTTTCCTAGCTGATTGTTGTGTGATAGGTTGACTTTTATGAACAGCTGACCACAGAAACTAGGAGAGTGGGCTAAAAGAATAACACTTCTTACCTTCCTGGTTGTGGTGCAGCATTGTAAGTGAACTGGGTCAATGACACACAGCATGACCTTAAGCAAGCCCCATAAATCAAAATTTTCAAACATGAGTGACTAACTTAGGCACCTAAATGCATATTTACACACCTAAAAAGTGGCTTGGTTTTCAGAGATGCTAAGAGCCTGTAGTTTCCACTGAAGTGGGTGATAAGCACCCAGGAAGCTTGTTACTCATGTCTTTATCAAAAGACACAGCACAGTTTTGATGTTACTCTCTGAAGAACTGCCTCCAAAATATGGTGCTTCTGAGAACTATTTTCAGAGGGGCAGCCGTGTTAGTCTGTATCAGCAAAAAAAACGAGGAGTCCTTGTGGCACCTTAGAGACTAACAAATTTATTTGGGCATAATCTTTCGTGGGCTAAAATCCACTTCACTGGATGCACCCACAAAAGCTTATGCCCAAATAAATGTGTTATTTATAAGGTGCCACAATAAGGTGCCACAAGTCCTCTGAGAACTATGTTAGCTTTGAAACTGCTGGCACTATAGAGTCATTTTTATTAGAACCATGATCTTCCAGAGGTGATTAGTATTCTTCATCTGCAGCTGAAAAATAAGTGGGTACTATATTAGTGTTTAGCTGGGAGAACTAACTGCTACTGAGAAAAAGGAATACTTGCCCATTTTGAGTCATAACAGATCAAATTTCTTAATATGGCTTGACGGATATGTAATCCATTATTGATTTATTTCTGTGATCGTATTTCCTATGAAATACGCTGTGAAAATGCTGTGAAAATATTCTCAATAATATTCTTCACAACCTATGCTGTGAAAATATTCTCAATAATATTCTTCACAACCTCTTAATGGCCTCATCCAACAAAGCACTTAAATACAAGGGTGGGGTTTTTCAAAAGCACTTAATATCTTGAGGAACACAAGTCCCCATTGAAAGTTACATATGCGCTTAAGTGCTTTTCTGAGTTGGGCCTAGACGTGATTAAAATTTAGAGGGCTCTTTTGTCAAAATCCTAGAATGTAATTGGCATTCTTTTAAAACCTTTCCTTGATACTGTGGAACTGTCTGCCTCAGCTAATGTAGAGGAATGTTCATTTGGTTGGTATCAAAGTTTTTGGCCTGGCTTGGACTTTAATAAACAAAATTGGTCCACCCCAAACAAGTAAAGACTAGATGTCTTTCTAAAAGGTGTGGGCACTTTGGGCCTGATGCAGAAATTACTGAGTGAGGCACTTTGGCCTGTGTTATGCAGGGGATCAGATTAGATGATATAATGGTCTCCTCTGGCCTTAAACTCTGTGAATCTATTAAAAATCTTTAAGCCTTCTCTAACCACTACATTTTGTGTATCTCAGGATGTTTAATGAAATAAAATGTGTGTGACTGTGTGCCTTAGTTCTTATAAATAAGGTAAATGCAATTTAAGAACTTACACACAGATTTTACCGGTGCCAGAAGGGGCATTTTGCCATCTACAAGTAATCCTTCTTGCTAAAAAGCATTTGACCATACTCTGACCCAGGAAGATCTTTGACTAGTCTTTATGCGTACAATTATTGGGCACACCATGTGCAGCATATTCCAGCAACTATTTCACAAAAAAAAGTGAATTGCAGACATATAAAATTTTTGTGAACTGGACTGTAAAATTTCTGAGGCGGTACTCTCTATCTAACTTGACAGCTGGTATCTGATCTGAAAATAGCCTATTTTCCCTCAAATACTAGTTATCCTGTCACTTTGCATTGCATAAATATAAACAAATATATAGATGAGAAAAAACAACAGGGAAAAAAAAAAGAAAATCCGCCTCTAAAAATTCCAGAATAAAGGAACTGTTGTGTCACAATGACATTATGGTGCCTAGAGTCAGGAGTCCATGATCTGTTGCAAAATGTGTCTACAGTGAGAGATGAACTTCTATGGCAATGACCCCAGGAGGTTAAAAGAACATACTTGGCCCAGTTCGGAAGCCTTTATTCATGCAAAATTCTCTTTAGAAGAGATTTTGCCTGAGTAAAGACTTCAGGATTGAACTCAATGTGAGCATTCTGAGAAGAAAAAATAGATGTACTGTAGTATTCCAAATAGAAAATATAAGGAGCTGGAATAATAAACCTGAAAAGCCAAGGTTCTTGAGGTTAAAAATCTACCTCTGGAGCATTAAAAGTGTTTAGCCACTGATTTTCCCAGGCTGTGACAGCAGGGCTTGTAATAGTTTTGAAATGTATCCCTAGGATGGTACAAGCTGCACTGACACTTTTATTTTAATGTTGTTTATTGAAGTCAGGAGGGACACTCTTTCCATGGCACCTGTCAGTTACAGCAGTAGCACATCAAGGGAGATTATATGGTAGATTTTAACTTCTACATGTAGAGGTGCTTTCCAAAGTAGTATTTTCTTGTAAGCGATCACAGGTAGTCCATCTCTTTGAATTACAGTGGTAAGATGGAGGGTGGATGACAGGCTGAATTAATACAGTGCTCACCAATAATTTGTGTAGAGTGGGAGCTTGTCAGAAAGATACCACTAGTGGGATAGAAAATGCTTGGTGGAGTTGTTCTGAACTGACAAGTAATAGGTAGTTTTCTTAGATATCTCTCTTATAGTTAGGTGCAGTGAGATAGAGACCAGCCTCAAAGGGAATTTGATTTGGATCATCATAATTATTAATGCTGTTGTGCTGTCAAGATAGCCTTCATGTAAATCATGGGCAGCAAACCGGTTATTACATTTTTTCCGTTTGTTTCCAGCAGTTTTTCTTCATAATTATACAAAGGATGAATCCTGAATGCAAGGGTAAAGGCAATGCTCTTTCTGATATGTTTAGGATTACAACACGTTTGTTTGAATTATAATGTACAGATGTATCTGTTTGTTTGCTGTTTAAAGAAGTGATTCAATAATGTTCTTGGGGATAGCAAGAATATGGGATTTTATTGTTCAAGGAAAGCTGTTGTTTGAAAAATAGCTCGTCATAGGTGCTGGAACTACGGGAGTGTGGGGGGGGGTGCAGCTGCACCCCCTGGCTTGAAGTGGTTTCCAATATATACAGGGTTTACAGTTTGGTTCAGTGACTCTCAGCACAACCACTATAAATATTGTTCCAGCACCCCTGGCTCCAGTGGAAAGTGTGTGTGTGGGGGAGGGGGGGGGCGGGGGGGGCGCAGATGTGAAAACATCTTCCTGACTCCTAAATTGCACCCTCCCTTGCATTCCTTGTGCACCTAACACCCCTGTCAGCCACCCAATGATCAAGTTCGCCAGTATCTCCCTGTGTAAAACCTACCCCTTTTGTACTCTTTTCACAATCTGATGGTAGGCTCTTTTTCTGTGCAACCCCCTACACACAGAGCTCCTTCCTCTCCTTATGCAGCATACATCCACCGTCATTCATATCCATCTGAACAACATGATTCTTCTAAGAAGCTTTGTCAGTGATCATCCAAAACTGAGAGGAGATGAAGATGATAATCAAAATACCCACACAAAGAAACAGACAAATAAACCCTCAACACTGCTTCAGGACTGTACTGTTAGCTGGTGCTTTGTGTATCTGAACTGTATTGTGTGTTTCTATAGTAATTTCCATACTCCTTGGGACCAGGGTCCATATTTTCTTCATGTTGTTTGCAAAGTGCCATCCTGAAAGCCTACAGCAAATACAATTGTTATTATTTCTGTGGCTTTGTTACAAGCAAACACTGTCACATGGAGAAATGGAATCCTCCCTCCTCTTACATTGCAACCCGTGCCTGCCAGTCTTCCCATCTGTATTCTGCCTCTTACCTTCTCCCAGTCTTCCTTGATACCCACAGAACTTATTCTGCCAACTCTATTGATATTTGAGGATAGATCCATTGGTTTCAATGGGACTATTCTCAGAGCAAAATCTTATTTGTATGTGTTCGGCTGATAGAAGTGGGCCCAACATTTCCAGCTTCTTGCAGGTGTCCTTGCTGCTGATGAACACCCTTAAACAGGTTTTGCAAAGCATGTCAATCACAACTTCAGCGTGTACTTAGGGAGAGGCAAATTATTAACTACAAGCACTATTCCTGTTGCTAAAGGGACGCGTACCAGCAAGCAGCAAAGGTCCCAAGAATCCTGAGGGTATCTGGACTACAACAGTCAAAGGAGCTGTCCAGATAAAATGGGATATTGGTCTTCCCTGTCTGAAATATCTTGGGAAAGGGAGGGAAGAAGCAGAGTTTAAACATCCCATTTGCAGGCAAGGATTCAGGACAATGTCTTACTTGTTAGGATGTTCTTGAAAATACACTCATACAGGCCATATATGGTCAACTTCAAAAACATTTATCACACACACGTATTTGCCACCTGAATTTTCAGATTATGTGTACCATGCCCAATTCTTATTCTTCAAGATTGCAAAGGAGCAGAATCTGAATTGAAATCTGAATTAGGCTGCCAAAAATCTAGGCAAGATGACATGGTAGGATTTATTTATTTGTCAATGTATGTATGTATTTATGTATTTGCATCCTCTCTTACTATGCACACCATCTCCAACAGATATTTTGTTGAACAGAACATTGATAATTAAATTGTTCATTGAATTTGTCCTGACTTTTAATTTGTTTTTAAATGGTGCATAGAAATTGTATTTTTAACAAAAGTAAAATGCATAAAAATACAGCAAAATATCCAGTAACAATTTATTTTAGAGAACATAAAAAACATGTAACTACTCCCTAATTCCAGCCTTTGAGGCATTTACAGCTAAATTAAAATCATCAGTAGTAGTTAAGTGTTTGCTTTGATTAGGTCCCTGGTTTATGAGATTTTAGGCAAAAGTAAACTTTATAATATTGATAATAGTGAATTTTATGTTAAATTGATGTCACCTTTGTTATTTGATACAGTAAATAGAGTTTCAAGTTTGTTGCATATTTAGTGACTTTTAGGAAAAGTAATAAAAAAATCATTCAATCTTTAATGCAGTCCCTGACACAATGAGCTTACAAACTAACCAGACAAAACAGACAAAATGTGGGATAAAGAAAATATCATTATTTCCATTCCACAGGCTGCAATAAAAGTGCATTCTGAACTTTTAAGCAATGGAATAATTCCATTGATTTTAGCGTTGCCTAGCTAGGTGCCTCTATTGTGAAAAAATGCTAACTACGATAGAATCAGTGATAGAACTTGGCATTCCAATACATATGAACTTTTGTTAAAATGGACAAAGTTAATTCTAACTTGAAGATGAGCTCTGTGTAGCTTGAAATCCTGTCTCTCTCACCAACAGAAGTTGGTCCCATAAAAGATATTACCTTACCTACCGTGTGTCTCTAATATCCTGGGACCAATACGGCTACAACAATACTGCATACAACCTTAATTCTGATGGCCAATAGAGTTAATATAAAACTCCTCCTTCACTTACTCTCCAATCCCCAGGCTTGGTTAGCTTAAAAAATTGCAACATAACAAAACACAAGGTGAAATCGTAGCCCCAAGGGAAATCAATGCGAATCGTCCCATTGACTTCAATGCAGCCAGGAATTCACCCATAGAATGTTTCTAGTTTTTTTTTTTTTTTAAACATGAAAGTCATAAAATCAATGACTCCCATGACTGCTGTGAGAAATTTCATCTGTACTGATAATAAATTGATCCTATGAATTAGAGAAAGGTCCAGTGCAAGCCCTGAGATTCAAATAGCCCTAGATTCTTAATGACATCAGGATCAGAGTCTGAATTTAACACTGAAGCTGATCTTTACTTTGAATGAGATGTTGCATCTCAGTGGACCTTATGTTGCCCAGTAATATAAAAATAAAAATGATTTAAAATTATGTGATAATTAATTACAGTAGACACCACTTACATGTTAATTGCTTCGTACCTCTGGGTAATTGCACTGGTTTGTGTGCTACATTGTAACTGCAGCTCCAGGTGGAAATTTCATGTGATGCATGTTCCATTCCACTTTCGAGATGCATCTTTGTTTGCAGAAATACACATGTACTGTATGTAGTCAGTAGTTACTGCACTTATTCTGGTGTTAGAATCTCCTTACCTACATCTGTCATATAAAAACCTGGATATCATTCAAAGTCCACTTGGTAACCTGTAGATATTGGATTAATAAAGTCAGGGTCCAGGAACTCTTATTCCAGATTAGTGTCAGTGTCAAGGATCAGTGATTCTTCCTTTAAATTAGAATTCATTTACTTAATGTACTGCAGCAAAACTACAGTAGCTTTTTGGCAAATGTTTATAGGATAATCTTTTTGCTTATAAGCAAAATCTTTTTTCTGTAAAACAATAATCTAATTTAAACAGACCTCATCCCACATTGACCTTCTTACCTTTTCTCCATCGACCTCTTCAAGCAGCCTGTAGTATCCCTAGCCCATTCGGGACTATATATATATATATATATATATATATATATATATATTCCATTGATTAGTTACATGCTTGCTAATATGAATTGACAAAAATTCAAAGTGCCTTAGGATGATATCAGAAGAGGTTGAACTAGTTCCAGTGACTGAGACCTTGACATTCAAAAGTATCAGAAAATGCAATTGGAGAAACTTGTCCATCCATCGTTTCGAGTAAGAAACTCACTTAGCTACCTTCCTTATCATTCTATTCTGATTTATTGATTTTTTTTAATGTGGCAGGGTGATGGCATCCGATGAAGTGAGCTGTAGCTCACGAAAGCTTATGCTCAAATAAATTGGTTAGTCTCTAAGGTGCCACAAGTACTCCTTTTCTTTTATCCTTAAGTAAGGTTTCAGAGTAGCAGCCGTGTTAGTCTGTATTCGCAAAAGGAAAAGGAGTACTTGTGGCACCTTAGAGACTAACCAATTTATTTGAGCATAAGCTTTCGTGAGCTACAGCCACTAGTACTCCTTTCCCTTTTATCCTTAAGTAAAAAGAACAGGAGTACTTGTGGCACCTTAGAGACTAAAAAATTTATTAGAGCATAAGCTTTCATGGGCTACAGCCCACTTCATCGGATGCATAGAATGGAATATATAGTAAGAAGATATATATATATATATATATATATACACATACATACATACATAGAATATCAGGACTGGAAGGGACCTCAGGAGGTCATCTAGTCCAACCCCCTGCTCAAACCAGGACCGATCCCCAATTTTTGTCCCAGATCCCTAAATGGCCCCCTCAAGGATTGAACTCACAATCCTGGGTTTAGCAGGCCAATGCTCAAACCACTGAGCTATCCCTCCCCCCTGAGAAGGTGGAAGTTGCCATGCAAATTGTAAGAGGCTAATTAGTTAAGATGAGTTATTATCAGCAGGAGAAAAAAACTTTTATAGTGATAATCAAGATGGCCCATTTAGACAGTTGACAAGAAGGTGTGAGGATACTTAACTTAGGGAAATAGATTCAATATGTGTAATGACCCAGCCACTCCCAGTCTCTGTTCAAACCCAAGTTAATGGTATCTAGTTTGCATATTAATTCAAGCTCAGCAGTTTCTCGTTGGAGTCTTTTTTTGAAGCTTTTCTGTTGCAAAATTGCCACCCTTAAATCTTTTACTGAGTGGCCAGAGAGGTTGAAGTGTTCTCTTATCAGTTTTTGAATGTTATGATTCCTGATGTCAGATTTGTGTCCATTTATTCTTTTGTGTAGAGACTGTCCGGTTTGGTGAATGTACATGGCAGAGGGGTACTGCTGGCACATGATGGCATATATCACATTGGTAGATGTGCAGGTGAATGAGCCCCTGATGGCATGGCTAATGTGATTAGCTCCTATGATGGTGTCACTTGAATAAATATGTGGACAGAGTTGGCATCGGGCTTTGTTGCAAGGATAGGTTCCTGGGTTAGTGTTTTTGTTGTGTGGTTGCTGGAGAGTATTTGCTTCAGGTTGGAGGGCTGTCTGTAAGCGAGGACTGGTCTCCCAAGATCTATGAGAGTGAGGGATCATTTTTCAGGATAGGTTGTAAATTTTTGATGTTGCGCTGGAGAGGTTTTAGTTGGGGGCTGAAGGTGACAGCTAGTGGCGTTCTGTTATTTTCTTTGTTGGGCCTGTCCTGTAGTAGGTGACTTCTGGGTAGTCTTCTGGCTCTGTCAATCTGTTTCTTCGCTTCAGCAGGTGGGTATTGTAGTTGTAAGAATGCTTGATAGAGATCTTGTAGGTGTTTGTCTCTGTCTGAGGGATTAGAGCAAATGCGATTGTATTTTAGAGCTTGGCTGTAGACAATGGATCGTGTGGTGTGTCCTGGGTGGAAGCTGGATGCATGTAGGTAAGTGTAGCGGTCAGTAGGTTTGCGGTATAGGGTGGTGTTTATGTGACCATCGCTTATTAGCACAGTAGTGTCCAGGAAATGGTCCGCTTGTGTGGATTGGTCTAGGCTGAGGTTGATGGTGGGATGGAAATTGTTCAAATCATGGTGGAATTCCTCAAGGGCTTCTTTTCCATGGGTCCAGATGATGAAGATGTCATCAATGCAGCACAAGTAGACTAGGGGCGTTAGGGGACGAGAGCTAAGGAAGCGTTGTTCTAAGTCAGCCATAAAAATGTTAGCATACTGTGGGGCCATGCGGGTACCCATAGCAGTGCCGCTGACTTGAAGGTATATATTGTCCCCAAATGTGAAATAGTTGTGGGTGAGGACAAAGTCACAAAAGTCAGTAAACAATAAGTAAACTGTAGAGAAAAACTAGGTATACAGTTTTAACACTTCCAAATTACAAGGTTCCTTGGAACCAGTTTGCTGAGTTGAGAAAAAAGATGGTCCAGTGGTTAGTGTATTGGTCTACAACTCTAGCAGCCTGGGTTCAAGTCTCTTTTCTATCCCAAACTTCCTGGGTGACCTTGGGCAAGTCACTCAGGGCCAGATTTTCAAAGGTATTTAGGCACCTAAAGATGCATATGGGCGGCTAGTGGGATTTACAAAAGTATCTGTGCAGGTTAGGTGCTTTAGAAGATCCCACTAGGTGCCTATCTGCATCTTCAGGCACCTAAATAACTTTGAAAATGTGGCCTGTGGGAGCGTGTCTACACAGCCTTGCAGCAGTGAGCCTCCTAGCCTAGGCTGACAGACTCAGGGTTGTGGGGCTCGTGCTGATGCTCTAAAAATAGCTGTGTAGACAACTCTTAGAAGTTGTGACTTGGGCTGGAGCCAGGGAAGCCCATCCCTCCCCCTACCTCCTATGGGTGTCTGGAGGGTAAATGAATTAAAAGATTGTGAGGCGTTCAGGCACTATGGCAATGGGGAGCATAAAACTACATAAAAGAGATACCATGTTATGTATCATCTGTGGGAGTTTTCCTAAAACAAGGTTCCTGCCTGCACCTCAGTCACATCATAAATGTCCAGTCAAATTGCTCAGAGGCTGGACCCGTCACTGTCTATCCAGCAAGATCAGTTGCACCACCTCCTTTCAGACTTCTTGTTCCTTGATAATCGTGTCTAATCCTTTTCCTCTCAGCATCGCTCTGATCTGGTTTTGTTTCTTATTTCTTTGCAACTGCAGCTTGGTTCTCCTTCTCTTAAGATAGATCTGCTTTAGTCTGGCTTCTCTCAAGGCAACTTTCATCTGCTGTAATTCATCACAGAACCACTCCAGCTCCCCCACTACCCTTCTTACACGCTGGACCAACGTAAACCTAGCTTATGATAAAATCTCTACTAGTTGTCAGTGTTTTGAAGGACTCCATCTTCTTGCAGCTCATGGTACATTGCAGTGATTTGTTTGAGTAACAACAAATTGTCCATAGACACAAACTACAAAGCACGTACAAAAGGAACCTGTTCATAAATATTTTAATTAGAATTAACAATAGTGCCACTTAAGAAAACGGCAACTGCTTCAGTTTCTGTGAGGAATGTGGTGGGCAGGGGCAAGACCATGGAATCTATTTGCTGAAATCTCCCATTACTCCCCCAGACATATACACTCTGAGGAAAGGGATGGATTTAACAGCATCCGTGGAAGCTTCTGCAGCCTGTGTTTGCAGTAACAGCTGTGGAGCACCTCACTATCCCATTGTGGCCTGAAATGAGGATTCAGTTCTTGCCTGGCTGCTGCCGTGCCCCCCTCCCCCCCCCCACCAGTGCCAATCCCATTTGTTCAGACTTGATGCAGAGACCAAGATTTGGCTCTCGGTTGGGGTAGTATATTAGCAACTTTGGGTGTGGAAATCTGCAAAGATGCTAAAATGCAAAATTTAAGATTGCATCAGGGTGTCGTTTTATCTGGATTACCATCTGGCTTTAACTATCTTCTTGAGTTACCACCATAAGCTTACACAAATAAGTGCATGTAAGTGGTTTATGCAATAATCAGATGCCAAATCTCTGAGTTCACCGCTTTTTAAATCTTTACATTGTGATATCTAAGAACAACTCTTTTCTCTTCTTCTGCATGAACAATATTACTTCTTGAAACAGATCTTAACCAATTATTTTAAAATTCAAAATACCCTGATGCAACTCTTTGATAAAAATTAAATGACCATTACCTGTTTCTTTGTATTCTCTTCATTTATAAGGATGGCAGGGTTCCATTTTTGCTGAGACTTTTAATTTGTATTAATTGCTCTAGTTGTCTCTTTTGGGGACCAGGTTTCCCATTGGTCTAAACCTATCAGACTATTTAGTCTATTAAAGACATTTTTACAAAATGGAATTTTCAGAGTATGTTCACTTGCCATATTAACTTTTTGGTAAAATGAACTGTACTTATATGAGAAATACACCTCTCAGAATAGTATAGGTAAACCCATATCAAGAGATTGGCTAGTTTTGATCTCACCTGCTGCATGACTCAGGGAGGATGAAAGAAGATTAAAAACTACATTAAAAACTGAAGGGGAGCCAAAGCATTATCATCCAGCCTCAAACTCTCTAAGCAAGCTGATGCTCTTCCCTGGGAACATTTGTGGTAGATGGTCTGAAGGCTGTTGGGAGAGGATATGCCAGTTGAAGGGGCGTGGCTGGGTTACACGTATCTACACAGTAGAGAAATCCATCAGTGGAACCATGGTATTAATGCTGGCTTTCTCAGTACTCACCTCTGAAGAGCCTGTTCCAGACCTTCTCTCAGATTGGTTGCTTGTAGGAATATGGTGAGAGGTTATAGCAACTGGGGTGGAGAACAGGAGAATTGCACACATCTCCTAAGGTTCATAGAATATCTGCATAGACCTTGAAACATCTATATGATTGGTGTTGCCATATATATGCCCCATCCACAGTCTCATAAATCATGCACCTTCGCCTGTTGAGATAATGCAGTTTCCAACATAACTTTTCACTTCCCATGGTTTATTTTATTTTTGAAAGTAAAAAGGTTTCTAAATATCATTTATCTTTGAAGGAGAGTCTTATCTCCAGTATGGCACAGACATTTGGAGACTCGTGTGTTCCTGGTAGAACTCAGTTTTCATTTCTTCTAAGTGTACTGTGCTTATCTACCTGTTCTTCCACACATTCTAAAATATAAACATCCTATTGTAATTCTTCTTCACTGACTCTTCTGTTTACCTCCTGCTGTATGAGGAACTCTAAGAAAGAGACCACTGAGGTGTGCAGTTTTATTTCCATAACATATTTGGCAGAGAAAACAGTATGAGGTTGGCAGAGATCAGTGACAAATACCAGTTTTAGAAGAAAGCGCACAAGAGCATGTAGCTTATATACAGTTTTTCCTCTCCAGTGCTCTAATGAAGAGGCCATTCAGGTCCATTATTTTAGTTATTGAGATGAAATAGTTGAAGAGTTGAAGTCAGATCATTCTAATTTCAGGTGAAAAGCATAAGAGTGTTTATGAAACCTTTAGCAGTTCTGAACACAGCTGATCCTTTACCAGGTCAGATAATTAAGGATCAATGTGGACAGGCTCCTCAACATCATTAAAGAGATAATTTACACTAGAAAGTGAAAGGTTTGCAAGAAGAAAGAGATGCTAGTCATCCTTCTGTTTTACACCCAAATGAAACAGCTTGGGAAAGAGGATCTGAATGCAAAACAAAATAATTGATTACAAAATTGCTTTGTAAAGTAGTATCTGCAGAAACTTCACCCTTACTGCAAGAGCAGCCCTTCCAAAAGAGTATCACTGATTTATCTTGCTAGTGCCAGTAGGACTGCAGAGCTGAGCCTAATGTACTATAATGAATGCCTGGGAATCTACGTAACTAAAAACACTGGGGTCAGGTAATACTTACCCACCTTCCCACAGTAATAATACTGACCTGGCTGATGGGTTGTAGATTGTAAAAATTATATGTGATATCTCAGAAAGAGAAGGGGTGAATTAATTCCCAGAACAGTTTGTGGAAGGTTATTCTTTCAGACATACCCTTCAGCCCTACCTTGCACCCCAGTTGCAATGGCCCACTGCAGGGGTTCAGAATTTCTGGGGTGTCGGACTGACCAGCCGTACTTCCTCCTTCCCCCTGCTTCCTCTGTCCCACCCCGTTCCTGAATTCCCTCGGTGCTGAGTGCTGCTGTGGAAGTTGGGCAGAGCTGGCTGCTCGTAACTGTTCCAAATTGGCTATGGTTCCGGGAGCTGTTCAGGCAGCTGGAAAGTGCAGTAGTGTTCGGTTTTCCCAGGCCATATATCAGGAGCTGTGGGGAATGGGTGGAGTGAAGCCAGAAGAATTCCCTCATTGCTGGATATGCCCGCTGTATGGCCCCTTTGCGCCAGTGGAGTGGTACAAAGGGGCTGTATGATCACAACTGGGAATTGGGCTCTCTTTGCTGACCATTCTTGGAACACATATATTCATACTCTGCTGGCACACTGCATGAACAATCACTAAAAATACTTAAACACTAACATACAATACAGCCACTGAAACAAATGTTTACACAAGTCATGCGGTGCTACTGAAGGGTTGAGTGGATTGGCTCCACCCCACTATCCGGCACTGGCTGCCACGTCGGACATCCCTTTGTTCTTTCTTTGTTGTTTCACATAATATGAAATAAAAGTCATCTGGACTTTAGCAATACAAGTTTCCTCCTTTGCTACCCAATGATAGTGTGATAATTAATCAAATTATATGAAATGAAGAGTTAAAACCCCTCCCTAGAAAATGCATAGAAAACAGAAAAAAAACATCAGTGGATAGTTGTAGAATTTGGGGTTTTTTGATTTGTTTTACATTACAAGAATTTATGTATTATGTAATGGAAAGATCTGATCAAACCCTCAGTTTTCAAAATCACAAAAGGAAGTAGGAGCATGTGTAATCCTAAACCAGAGAGCTTTCTGTGGGATGAATCATTAATTTTTTTCCTCTGGTGGGTAGGCAAAGAAAAAACAAAATCCAGAAACATTAACAATAAAAGACAGTGTCTGGAAAAAAAGCTGGCTATTAGGGGAGGTATGCATGATTTTATAGAGGTTATTGGATGAAAAGCAGAGAAAGTTTGTATAACTTAGAAAAACTTGAGTTAGGCTCTCTAGAAACTAAATAAAAAAAGCCATGTAAAATCTAAAGCAGAATGAGAGGCAGAAGGACCTGCAATAGTTTCCTGAAGCTCTTTCTCACTTTCACATGGCTTAATATCCTGCAGAATGTTATCCAGGGTATTTCCACATAAGAGCAAAAGAAATAATAATCAATGGGGGGAAATGGCAAGATAAAATGCATAAGACAGAAAATTGCTCTAAAAAGTCCCCCAGAAAGTAATTTGTTTAACATCAAATGACATTTTCAATCTATATTTTAATTCATTTTTCTTCTACATCTCAGGCAGTTGGGATGAGAATTTTGAAGCTTGCACATACATTTTAAACATCAACCAAATATTTCTTGTAGGTAAAATTATCCTGAGTGCGGAGGGCCATCACAGGGTCTTTGTATCATTTTTGCCCATGTCTGCCATTAATGTTGGGATAGTCTGGGCTTCTGCACTGAGGTGAAATTTCACCATGGGTGGGCATATACCAGGGGAAAGGGTAGCAAAACTTCTGCCCAGATTCTGAATGACCAAGCAATCTGGTGGTTCCTGGGATCTGAATTATCTTCAACTGTGAAACACTGGAATGCGTTACCTAGGGAGGTGGTGGAATCTCCTTCCTTAAATATTTTTAAGGTCAGGCTTGACAAAGCCCTGGCTGGGATGATTTAATTGGGGATTGGTCCTGCTTTGAGCAGGGGGTTGGACTAGATGACCTCCTGAGGTCCCTTCCAACCCTGATATTCTATGATTCTATGATGCAACTGCATTTGGGCTCACACTTTCTGTTACACATTGATCCCAAGTAGTTACAGGGGTTACTGTAGTTGAACTCAATAGTGCTACACCAGTTTATACTAGCTGAGAATGTGGCCTATAGCATTTTAGAGTTCCTGCCCATATTTAGTTAAGAAATGCTTTTTTCAACAATGTTCTGAATGAGGTTGCACATGATAGCAGCATTTGGACATCTAATTAATCTTCAAATTAAGGTACAAGTGCTATCTCAATATATCAACATTTTGTGGCACAAGAGACATCAGGTATGATTAAAAGATAGGTGGTATCTTAAAATTAGGGACAGGTAGTAACTTTAATTATTGATGAAACATTCTCTTGAAAGATATAAAATTCTATTATAAGCTCTTCATACTTGATTGCAGCTTTTTGTCTCATACCCATCCATAAACAGATGTATTCTACAATTAGCTAGTCGAAGGTGCTGGTCTAGGGTCAACAGATCAAACTGTCCCTAAGTGCAGTGGTTGTCAGTGTGGAGTTGAATCCTGAGGCTCACATAATCAAAAAGGCTGACAAAGGAGGTGCTGTTGTCATCATGAATAGGTCGGAATATGAACAAGAGGCTGCTCGGCAGCTCTCCAACACCACTTTCTACAAGCCATTACCCTCTGATCCCACTGAGAGTTACCAAAAGAAACTACAGCATTTGCTCAAGAAACTCCCTGAAAAAGCACAAGATCAAATCCGCACAGACACACCCCTAGAACCCCGACCTGGGATATTTTATCTACTACCCAAGATCCATAAACCTGGAAATCCTGGGCGCCCCATCATCTCAGGCATTGGCACCCTAACAGCAGGATTGTCTGGCTATGTAGACTCTCTCCTCAGGCCCTACGCTACCAGCACTCCCAGCTACCTTCGAGACACCACTGGCTTCCTGAGGAAACTACAATCCATCGGTGATCTTTCTGATAACACCATCCTGGCCACTATGGATGTAGAAGCCCTCTACACCAACATTCCACACAAAGATGGACTACAAGCCGTCAAGAACACTATCCCCGATAATGTCACGGCTAACCTGGTGGCTGAACTTTGTGACTTTGTCCTTACCCATAACTATTTTACATTTGGGGACAATGTATACCTTCAGATCAGCGGCACTGCTATGGGTACCCGCATGGCCCCACAGTATGCCAACATTTTTATGGCTGACTTAGAACAACGCTTCCTCAGCTCTCGTCCCCTAACGCCCCTACTCTACTTGCGCTATATTGATGACATCTTCATCATCTGGACCCATGGAAAAGAAACCCTTGAGGAATTCCACCATGATTTGAACAATTTCCATCCCACCATCAACCTCAGCCTGGTCCAGTCCAAACAAGAGATCCACTTCCTGGACACTACTGTGCTAATAAACGATGGTCACATAAATACCACCCTATACCGGAAACCTACTGACCGCTATTCCTACCTACATGCCTCCAGCTTTCACCCTGACCACACCACACGATCCATCGTCTACAGCCAAGCTCTGCGATACAACCGCATTTGCTCCAACCCCTCAGACAGAGACAAACACCTACAAGATCTCTATCAAGCATTCTTACAACTACAATACCCACCTGCGGAAGTGAAGAAACAGATTGATAGAGCCAGAAGAGTTCCCAGAAGTCACCTACTACAGGACAGGCCTAACAAAGAAAATAACAGAACGCCACTAGCCGTCACCTTCAGCCCCCAACTAAAACCCCTCCAACGCATTATTAGGGATCTACAACCTATCCTGAAGGATGACCCAAGACTCTCACACATCTTGGGAGACAGGCCAATCCTTGCCTACAGACAGCCCCCCAACCTGAAGCAAATACTCACCAGCAACCACATACCACACAACAGAACCACTAACCCAGGAACCTATCCTTGCAACAAAGCCCGTTGCCAACTGTGCCCACATATCTATTCAGGGGACACCATCACAGGGCCTAATAACATCAGCCACACTATCAGAGGCTCGGTCACCTGCACATCCACCAATGTGATATATGCCATCATGTGCCAGCAGTGCCCCTCTGCCATGTACATTGGTCAAACTGGACAGTCTCTACGTAAAAGAATAAATGGACACAAATCAGATGTCAAGAATTATAACATTCATAAACCAGTCGGAGAACACTTCAGTCTCTCTGGTCACTCGATCTCAGACCTAAAGGTTGCAATATTAAAACAAAAAAACTTCAAATCCAGACTCCAGCGAGAAACTGTTGAATTGGAATTCATTTGCAAATTGGATACAATTAACTTAGGCTTGAATAGAGACTGGGAGTGGCTAAGTCATTATGCAAGGTAACCTATTTCCCCGTGTTTTTTCCTACCCCCCCACCCCCCTCAGACGTTCATGTTAAACCCTGGATTTGTGCTGGAAATGGCCCACCTTGATTATCATATGCATTGTAAGGAGAGTGGTCACTTTAGATAAGCTATTACCAGCAGGAGAGTGGGTTGGGGGGGGAGGGTGAGAAAACCTGGATTTGTGCTGGAAATGGCCCAACTTGATTATCATACACATTGTAAGGAGAGTGATCACTTTAGATAAGCTATTACCAGCAGGAGAGTGGGGTGGGAGGAGGTATTTTTTCATGCTCTGTGTGTATATAAAAAGATCTTCTACACTTTCCACAGTGTGCATCCGATGAAGTGAGCTGTAGCTCACGAAAGCTTATGCTCAAATAAATTGGTTAGTCTCTAAGGTGCCACAAGTACTCCTTTTCTTTTTGCGAATACAGACTAACACGGCTGTTACTCTGAAACTTGCTATATAGCATAACACATTATCCCTTCGTGAAGGTGCATTGCCTTAGGTGGGACTGTGGGGAGAAATCACTCCAATGCTATGTCAGCATTTCAGATGAAGTATCGAAAGGGAGGAATCAGTGTGTCATTGTATCAATAGTCTAGAGTGGAGAGTCCTCTTGCAAATTTATTTTATCATTTTGATGGAGGAAAATCTCCCCCACTTTCTATTTACGCTTGGCAAAATTTGATTTTTTTTATAGTTTTGACTGATAATGTTGATGTTTATTTTTAAAAATTTCTATCACTTTAAATTTTCACAGTTGAGGGAAATTATGGGAGGGTTAGACAATGAGGATCAGACTTAATGACAATAGACATTGAGATTCAAACATAAAAAGCTTTATAACCATCAAAACACCCATTGTCAAGATCACATGTCAGGATGTGCAAAGTAAATACCCTTAAATCAAACTGTGAGTTCTCAAGCAGAATGTTTCTTACTTTGCCTATGTCTAAATTTCTATTATCAATGTAAATATTTTTTCATCAGTTTGTGCGTGTACGGTGAAACTGACATTTACCAATAAAAATGTAATCCTACTAAGTCTATCTATATTAACTATATCTATAAAAACATGTATACTTTTCCAATTTGTACCTGCGTTCTGAGAATGTGTCATCCTTTAAACACTGCTGGGGATTCTGGCTTATTCTGTATCTAAATTTGAGAGCTGTATTCCCGTACTCTTCCAATGGCATTTCAAGAGAGACACAGCACAATGACAGAGCTATTCCAACTGTATTCTTAAACTGACAACCAGTGTTGAAAAAGGGAGGTTGAAAGAGAGTCAATGCATTTCCTTGCAGCCAGATAATCCTTGGTAAATCTCCTATAGTTTATTCTATAGGATACTGATCCAATTTACAACATGTACACTCACAAGCTTATGGAGCTTACAGAATTTCTCTGTATTTTCAATTTGCACCTTGAAAGCAAGGTGCAAAACTCTAGTTTCTGACTCTGTATTTAAGCTTCTTTCTGATTATTCATGTGTTAATGAAATTCTCCTTTGGTCCACAAAAATAAAAAAGGTCCTCCTCCCTGTTTAAAACCCGCAGGGGAGCTGCCTATGCAGCGGCCATGTGAGGCTGCCTGTACACCCCTGCACACTGTGGAAGGGGTCCCACACCAGGTGGAGGTGGGTTAGGGATCTACATTTACATGTGTAATAAATGGTGTCAAGGTTCCTTCCCCACTCTGAACTCTAGGGTACAGATGTGGGGACCTGCATGAAAACCTCCTAAGCTTACTTTTACCAGCTTAGGTTAAAACTTCCCCAAGGTACAGATTAATTTTACCCTTTGCCCTTGGATTTCCACTGCCACCACCAAACTTTATCTGGGTTCCTGAAAAAAATGGAGTTTGGACACGTCTTTCCCCTCAGAATCCTCCCAATCCTTGCACCCCACTTGCTGGGAAAGGTTTGGTAAAAATCCTCACCAATTTGCATAGGTGACCACAGACCCAAACCCTTGGATCTTAGAACAATGAAAAAGCATTCAGTTTCCTTACAAGAAGACTTTTAATAGAAGTAAAGGAATCACCTCTGTAAAATCAGGATGGTAGATACCTTACAGGGTAATTAGATTCAAGACATAGAGAATCCCTCTAGGCAAAACCTTAAGTTACAAAAAAGACACACAGACAGGAATATTCATTCTATTCAGCACAGCTATTTTTGTCAGCCATTTAAAGGAATCATAATCTAACACATACCTAGCTAGATTACTTACTAAGTTCTAAGACTCCATTCCTGTTCTGTCCCCGGCAAAGCATCATACAGACAGACACAGACCCTTTGTTTTTCTCCCTCCTCCCAGCTTTTGAAAGTATTTTGTCTCCTCATTGGTCATTTTGGTCAGGTGCCAGCAAGGTTACCTTTAGCTTCTTAGCCCTTTAGAGGTGAGAGGATTTTTCCTCTGGCCAGGAGGGATTTTAAAGGGGTTTACCCTTCCCTTTATATTTATGACAAATGGGAATTAGATGTAATTAATGGAAATTAAAATTAATGGGACTGTAGTGCTCAACTGCAACAGAGAACTCTGGAAATCTCATCCATATTACCAATGTATTAAAAAAAAGAAAGTAGAAACATCCTATCAGGTACCAACCCAAAAGTGTAACTGCTAATCCTCTTAAAATAATTGGACAAATATTAAGGGAAAATAAAAATAATGAAACATTGAAAGGACATTAGAAGTTCAATCAATAGGCAGGATGGATTTATAAAATATACATCTTGCTGGATGTATGATTTTATTTTTTGGACAGAATTACAAAATGAATGGACCAGTGGAATGGGGAGATACAATGTACTTGGATTTTAGCAAAGCATTTGATAGAGACTCAAAAATATTAAATGAAAATGTTAATTAAATAGGTTGGGAGAAGAAATCTGTCATGAAGGCTGAAAAGTGGCTAAAAGAATACATAAAGAATAATGTTAAATAAATAAAGAATAATGTTAAATGGCAATGTTTTGAATTAGAGAAAGTCTAGTGGGGAACCACAGGGAGTGGTGTTAGCCTGAGGTTATTTACCATCTTTGTCAATGACTGAGAACAAGCCACTCATGAAATTCACATATGAAAATGTAATTGTGAGAAGTGTGAATATCTGTGTGGACAGAAAGATAGTACAAAAAGACCTAGCAAAATTAGAAACATGGGTAGTAGGGTTAGTGTTGCATTCGTGAATTACTTTTCACATAGGTCTGTATTTTTTTGTATTCATGCCTCCCTTACACACATGAATACCCAATGTCCACACAGACAGACCAGTGATTTTTTTTTAAAATTGATGCTGTCTCTTTACGTATGTGTAACTCAGCTGAGCCATGCCTATGAGTGGAGATGAAGCTACAAATATATGCACTATAATCCTAAGGGGGGGGGGATTCTTTAATGACAAGAGGCATAATTAAAAATAATGGCATGAAATTAAGAAGAGAACATTTCATCTGATATTAGGAAAGACTTCTAACACTGTGATCCATTAAGGTGTGGGGCAGTCAGACAAGATGAAAAGGTGGAAGTCCTACTACCAGGACTTTTAAAACTAGACTGAAGGAAATACTAAAATATATACTATAAGGAACAATCCTGTACTGGCAGGGAGGAGGTCAGAATGATTTAGTAAGTCTTTTCCACTTGTAACTGCTATGATTTTTTTAGGCTCTGGTACTCTATGTACATCTGTACTTTGAAACAGATCTTCACAAAACCCTGATTTCTTTCTCTCTCTTCTCTCTCTCTCTCTCTCACACACACACACACACACACACACACACTGTATATATGTGCATGCTTTGCATGTACAATGAAGATAAGATTTTCCGAGCCATCTAGGGACTT